>NW_022589743.1:1204181-1483145 GCF_004348235.1 Phoca vitulina
GAGGCTGCTGAGAGGTGTGAGGCCAGAGCAGGGGATCTATAGCTGGGAAGGGACCACTCTGGGGTGGGGGGGCGCTGTGGGGCCTCTGTGACCTCATTACCAGAGCTTGGTGCCCAGTGAATGGGAGCCAACCACTCCCAGGCTCAGCCTCACCTCCCCCATGCCCTCTCTCTGAGGTCCACTTTGGGGGGGTCTCTGTGACCCCCCATCTCAAGTCCAGTTCCCCAGACTGAAATTTGGGCAAAAGGCTGGAGGAGACGCCTGGGAGTTCTGAGCTTCACCAGGGACCCTGGGCCTTACTGCTTCAGGAGATTCTCTGGAGAAAGGCTCCAGTACCCCCAAACTCTCTCAGCCAGGCATTAACACGACAAGCATTTATTGAGCGCCAAGTCAGTACAACCTGTGCGAAGCACTAGACTACTGAGATCTAAAGCAAGTAGCTCCCACAGTCAAGTCAGGGAGACATGGGTAAATGGATCCTCCTAACAGGGGGTGGTAAGGATTGAAGCTGCCCTGCCTGGGGAGTTTCTGGGAAGGCTCCCAGGAGGAGGTGTCCATCCAGGAACCATCCTTGTGAGGAATGAGGATAAGTTTGATGAAAGGGAGACTCAGAGACCAGTGCCCATCAGGGAAGCAGCTCTTAAAAGAACAGGGCTCAGAAGCCAGAAGTCAAAGGTTATGGGGCAAAGACCACTCTACTCTTGGAGCAAGGGAACAATCCTGAGGGCGCTGGTTTTTCAGGAGGATGAGACGGCTCCCCACCCCCATCGCCCTTTGTCCCAGGTCGGAGGCAGGGTGGGGAGGGAGAAGGGTGCAGCAGGGTTCTGCCCCAGGACTCTCAGCATCATGCCTGGCCCCATGGGTGTGTGCCCACCCAGCTTCGGGTGGGGCCTAGGCCCCGAATGGGAGGCCAGGGTGAGGGCAAAGGAGAATCTGGTAGGGAGCTAGAGGTCAGGACAGGAGGTCAGCACGGAGGAGGGGGGCTACACCTCCCTGGTCCTCCCCTCCCCCTCCCCCGTGGCACCACAAGGCACGCAGCCGCATCTCACCCGTGCCAGCCCTCACCTCCCGGCAACGTCGCATTCTCAGCCACGCCATCTGGCGTGCCCGCCGCTCCCCAGAACACTGCGGCGGGCGGGGGAGGGGGCAGCGGGGCAGGTGCCCACCCCAGAGCCAGGAAGAAGCGGCAGGTCCCCCTCCCCCCAAAGCCCTTTTGGACTTGAGGTGGGGCAGGGAGCTGGGGAAGGGGGTGGCAGGTGCTCTTATGCTTCAGGAGGAAGCTTCAAGCATCCTGAACGGATGGAACGGGCGCCGTCTGGGCAGTGCCAGCCTGCCCCCTCCCCTCCTCCTCCCCCCACAGCACAGCTCATGCCAGCAGACCCGGGCCCTCAGAGGATCTCTAAATTCCTGCTCTTCCCCTCAAATCGGAGGTGGGGGTGAGGAGAACGGGCTGCCCCCTCCTCACCGTGCACCCACCCTCATTCTTCACCTGCCTGCCCACTTCAGCGGGGGTGGGGGGAGGCCCTAGGACATGGCTTTAGATGGCCTCGGCCAGAGAAGGGACACCTGGGTTCTAATGCACCTGCTCCTCATGGCTTGGCACTTTGGTGGGAAATCAAGTCTCCTCCAGCACGCTTGCCCCCACCAGTCTAATTTGGGGCATGGTGGTGGTGGCGGCGGCGGCGGCGGCTGGCTAGGTGTCCTTCGGGGTGACAGAATGGAGTGCAGCCTTTACAGATCTGTGTGTATGTCTTTACCTTGGTGGAGCAGGGGCTGTAATGAGAGCAGTTTTACAGAACCTTCATCCTGTCCCCTGAGCAAGATTCCCCTAGACTGCTCAGGAATGACCCGTCCCCTCCCTCTCTCTCTCTGCCTGCCTCCCCCCTGCCCCCCATCGGGACCTAAGTCTGCACAAAATGGCCGCCACCCCTCTGAGGCAGCCATTTTAGGTGCCCAGACTGTGGCCTCCCTTGGGATGGGGCTATGTCTCCATGGGAACCTCAGACCCCCGCTCCCAGCTCCCTCCATGGGGGTGGGCAGTAGAAAGGGAGTCTTACAGGCCTGGCTGAGGTACCCTTCACTCCCCTTTCCCTCTCAGAGACCCAGAGGGGACTAGGCCCCTCACCAACTCCCTTCCCCCAATGCCAGGGGGAGGAACAGATGGCATCTCTGGGTGTCCTTCTCCTTCCGTCTCCTTCCTTCCATTTCTGGCTCTTTCTGTCTCTCCGTCACTGCATCTCCGCATCTCTGGGTGAACAGAGAGGAGCACGCGTGTCCCTGTATGTTCATGCTTGTTCGTGTGGATGTGGACACGTGTGTGTGGTACCTCTTCCAAGCCTGTGTCTGAGGCTGGCCCATCCCACACCTCCCTCTGTTCCAATTTTCCCCTGTTTTTTATTGTATCTTCTAAAAAAAAAGTTGAAACGTGTCGAGTGAGAAAAACTTGTTCCATTTTTCTGAAGGAAGAAAAGACAGGGGCAGGAAACAGACCTAGAGGGATGAAGCTGCCCGTACCCTCCAGTATGCCCACCCCCACCCCCAGGCCTCCTCTTGTGGGGGGTTGAGAGGACCTTCTCAGACCCAGAGAGCTGAGGTCATTCTTAACAGGAGACCAGGAGAGATGGAGAGACTTCCCAAGGGCCCCTTATCCCAAACAAGCTATTTCTTCCTGCCCTGAGCAGAAAGCAAAGCTGGTAGGGGTCTATGAGACTCCTGGTAGCTTAACCCATCCCTCAGAGGAGAAGGCAGGGGGTGTCTCTCTCCCCCAAGGAAGTATTCATTCTCTTACGCATCCATTCATTCACCCACTAATTCAACAAAAACTCAATTCCTATATAGACAAAGCATTCTGAATGTGTGTGTGGGTATGTGCAAGAAATTAATATGGTAGAGCATGTTACAGTTTATAAAAGGCTTTAATAAAAATCAGAGATGGCACTTATTGAATGCTCACTATATCACTGGCCATGTGCTACCTTATTATAGGTATTATCCCATTTAGTACCAACAGCAGCTCTATGAGGTGTAGTATAATTATCCCCATTTTACAGATGGGGAAATCAAGACTGAGAGACAGTACGCAACCTGCTCAAGGTAGTTAGCATTCTTTGACGCTAGTAAGTGGGGTTGGGGAGAAATCAGAGCCCAAACCATGTGAATGTAATCAAAATATCATATGGCTGGGAGCCTTGAGGAGAAGGACCCCATGTCGGGATTGAAGACCCCACCCTCAGTAAAGGGACAGTAAAGCTTTTGAGGCTGTGCTCAAATTTGGAGAGGGGCTGGATGGCATTCCTGAGTCTCGGCCCACCTGAGGCCTATCCCTTCGCCTCTCCCTCTGGCCATGCCCAGAGCGCCCTAGACCATCTGCCATAGGTAGGATTCTACCTTCCCAGACCTAAGATCCACGCATGAATGGGTGCAGAACTTAGCATTGACTTCTCATCCTTGGAGACCACTGAGGCAGATTATGGGTTTGTGGAAGGAGCACTTGGCTGGGAGTCAAGCCCCTAGGTTTTAGGTCTGGTTCTGCTCTCCATTGGTGTGTTCCTGGGCAAGACAGTCCCCCTCTATGGGTGTCAGGGAAAAAAAAATGAGTTGGGGCTATTCATTCTGAGGCTCCTTTTAGTTCCTGGTCAACTATCCCTGAGAGCTTCAGACAGCACCAGCCCCTCTTCTCCAAGGCCTCCTTAGCCATGGTGTATGCTTCTATCTGAAACCTAATTCATTCTACCAAGGATCCAATCAGTATCTTACCAGCCCAAGGTCCCCTTTGGAGGCTCCCTGAGGGAGAAAACGGTACCTGCCCAGACTGAGAGCAAAGCCCCTGCCTTGCTCATCATTGTGCCACCACAGTGCTTGGCACATGGTTGACATCGAAGTGTGTGTGCGGAAGATATAACTGAAGTTGTCTATGTAAGCTGGAGGATGGGGAGGGACAGGAAATGTGGGTCTGAAACACACAAATGCTGAATCAGGGTGTGTGCAAGGGTCTTTCTCACCGGGTTGTGATTACCTGCTCACACACATGTCTGAGTCAGGATGTCTTTCCACTTTCTGCGCCACAGGGAGGCACAGGGGTGTGTGTGTGTGTGTGTGTGTGTGTGTGTGTGTGTGTGTCCAAAGCTACCCCCTCAGTTTGTGCCATTTGCATCTGTGTCTGGCCCAGTGAGAGAGTTGAAAGGTGAGCTGTAAGAAAAAAACAGCAATTTCCTACCTTCTTTATCAAGACACCTGTCTGACCCACCTCCCCTTTGTCCCTCTCAAGATTGCTGGAGTTGGCTTCAGTATTTTCAGTATTTTTTGTAGGGGGAGGAGAATGCTGAGTCTTCTCCAGGAACTTCAGGCAATTTCCAGCCCAGCCCCCTCCTCCTCCCTTCAATAAGTCAGAAAGCCAGGAGAGAAAGCCACTGGTGGGATGGTTGCTTGTCTAGCAGGGGAGGAGGTGGCGGGGCGGGGGGGGGGGGGGGGGGGATGAGTGAGAGATTTCTGGGTTAGGAATCCGGACTGAGACCCTCTCCCTCACTCCCAATGGTGGGTGCACAGGCTTGTTCCAGAGGCTCTTCTCCACCCCCACCTCAACATGCATATTCCCCCAAACACACAAGGAAATCTCTCCCATAGGCTGACTCCACAGATACACACACATGTCCCCACAGACACACACACGCCCATACAGAGGCACAGACATCCAGGCAAGTCTTTCCTTTTCTCTGTCTTTTCCTTGGTTTGAATTTCGTTCAGCCACATATGTTGTGTGTGCGTGAGGGTGGGTGGGGGAGGGGCAGACAGGGATGAGGGATGGCATGGTGCCAACATCTACCTATGGGGTTGGGCCAGGGACGCCCCCCACGCCCACCCTGGGAGGGGGCCTCAGCTGTCCCTTTGTGGCTGAGGGGATCCTCCTGGGGAGTGGGGGCAAGCGCAGAGGTCCCTTCTCCAGACCTGAGGATTTGGTCTCTGACCCACCTTTGGGGGCCTGCAAGGGAGGAAATGGACAGAGCAGGACCCTGGAGGGAGCATAGAATTGGGGGCCACCACACCCCCCCAATTTCCAGGCTTGCCACCCCATTGTTCCCATGTGGGGGGCTCTACATCAGAGGGGGGCAACTCCTCCCACCTCCCTCTCAATCCCTGCTTTCCCTGCGTTGGGCGGGGAGGGGAGGGCGGCAGAGATATTTATTTATTTCCTTTATTTATTTAATTTTTTTTTTTTTTTTTTTTTTTTTTTTTTGGAGTAGAGAGTGACAGATGGCGGCGGGTCCCGGGGGAGCCGGCTCTCCCCCAATGCAGACGCATGCCAATCACCGTCTCTCATGTGATAGCTGCTGCCCGTGACGTGCCAAGCCCATATGGCCTGGCATAGAGGCTGGTACCCCGCCTGGTAGAGATGCCACACTCGCTCCGCGGTTCGCATGGCGCTCTGAAGACGCCGGCGCCCGCCGCCTTGAGGAGCCGCTGCCCCCGCTCCCTGAAGATGGGGGAACAATGAAATAAGCGAGAAGATTCCTCTTCTCCCCCCTCTCTCTCTTGCCCCCCTCCCCCCCCTCCCCTCCCCTCTCCCCTTGACTCCTCTCCGAGGTAAGTTGTCCGAAAGGGAGCTGGATCTGACCCGCCGGGGGGGGGGGGGGGGGGGTGGGGGGGAGGGCGGCTGCTTCGGCCGACAAGAGGGTCCCCAAACCCCCTTCCTGGGACGATGCCCCCTCATAGGGTGGGCATCAGAGGTGCCCTGGGTTCCCTCTCCCCTAGGGGCTGCAGCTCAGGGGGCTGCGGAGGGAGGCGTCTTTGCCTGCGATGGGTTTGGGGAGAAAAGCAGGATCATGGGGGGGCAGTGAAGAGGCTGAGATGGGGACCCCCCCATGGTTGTCCCAGAGGAACCTGCGACCTTTCCTCACCACCAAAAAAAAAAAAAAAAAAAAAAAAAAAAAGAAGGAAAAGAAAAGAAAAAAGGAAAAAAAGAAAAGCAAACAAATTTGATTTCTCCCCCACCCATCAACCCCGAAATATAACGAGATCTGAAGAGTCGTGAGGGAGGGAGGCAGTTTGAAGCGGGGAAAGGGGTCCCTGACCGCAGGGGAGACGGACGGGGCTCGCTTCTCTCCGTCTCCTCCCCACGCCCGGGTTCCTCGGTCCTCTCCGCCCGGAGCCGGCTCGGGGAGCTGGGGACGCCACGGCTAGAAGAGACGATCCTCCCGCCTCTGGAATTGGGGCTGCGGGGGTGGGGGCCGAGCCGAGGGCGGCGCGAGGCCAAGTTGCAAATTGGATTAGGGAGCGTGGGGGTGAGAGCCGCGGGAGGGGTGGGGGAGCGGGGCCGAGGGGCCCGGGCCGCCAGAGCCGCCGAGCGGGGCAGCTGTCCCCACCCGCGGCCGCCCAGCCTTCCTCCGCCGCCAGGAGAGAACCGGCGTTCAGGGCGAGCGCGCCGCCTCCCCCCGCGAAGATGTCGCTTTCCTAAAGCCCCGACGCGGTCCCTGCCCTGACCCCGAGAAGCCCCGAGCGCGGGCGGCGGCCCCTCATTCAGGCAAGGGGCGGAGCCGGGGCCCAGCGCCGCGGAGAGGGCCTGGGCCGAGATCCCGGGCGGGCCGCCGGGGCAGGGCTGGGCCGGCTCTGGGCGGGGCAGGCGGAGGAGGTGGGCAGCCAAGGCCCCCTGGGCAGGAACCCACACCGGACTCGGGGGTGGAGGCAGGTTGGGGGGGCGGCGTGACCCCAGCGCGCCCCTCACTCTGTGCTATCTGTCTCCCCTTCCCGCCCGCGGGGCGCCCTCAGGCACCATGCTGACCCGCCTGTTCAGCGAGCCCGGTCTCCTCTCGGACGTGCCCAAGTTCGCCAGCTGGGGCGACGGCGACGAGGACGAGCCGAGGAGCGACAAGGGCGACGCGCCGCCGCCGCCGCCGCCGCCTCCGGGGCCCGGGGCTCCGGGGCCCGCCCGGGCTGCCAAGCCAGTCCCTCTCCGTGCAGACGAGGTGCCGGAGGCCGCACTGGCCGAGGTCAAGGAGGAAGGCGAGCTGGGGGGCGAGGAGGAGGAGGAAGAGGAGGAGGAGGAAGGGCTGGACGAGGCAGAGGGCGAGCGGCCCAAGAAGCGCGGGCCCAAGAAGCGCAAGATGACCAAGGCGCGCCTGGAGCGCTCCAAGCTGCGGCGGCAGAAGGCGAACGCGCGGGAGCGCAACCGCATGCACGACCTGAACGCGGCGCTGGACAACCTGCGGAAGGTGGTGCCCTGCTACTCCAAGACACAGAAGCTGTCCAAGATCGAGACGCTGCGCCTAGCCAAGAACTACATCTGGGCGCTCTCGGAGATCCTGCGCTCCGGCAAGCGGCCCGACCTGGTGTCCTACGTGCAGACGCTGTGCAAGGGTCTGTCGCAGCCCACCACCAACCTGGTGGCCGGCTGCCTGCAGCTCAACTCGCGCAACTTCCTCACGGAGCAGGGCGCCGACGGCACGGGCCGCTTCCACGGCTCGGGTGGCCCGTTCGCCATGCACCCCTACCCGTACCCGTGCTCGCGCCTGGCGGGCGCACAGTGCCAGGCGGCGGGCGGCCTGGGCGGCGGTGCGGCGCACGCCCTGCGGACCCACGGCTACTGCGCCGCCTACGAGACACTGTATGCGGCGGCGGGCGGCGGCGGCGCGAGCCCGGACTACAACAGCTCCGAGTACGAGGGCCCGCTCAGCCCCCCGCTCTGTCTCAATGGCAACTTCTCGCTCAAGCAGGACTCGTCGCCCGACCACGAGAAGAGCTACCACTATTCTATGCACTACTCGGCGCTGCCCGGCTCGCGGCCCACCGGCCACGGGCTGGTCTTCGGCTCGTCGGCTGTGCGCGGGGGCGTCCACTCGGAGAATCTCTTGTCTTACGATATGCACCTTCACCACGACCGGGGCCCCATGTACGAGGAGCTCAATGCGTTTTTCCATAACTGAGACCTCGCGCCTGCCCCTTTCTTTTTCTTTTGCCTTTGCCCGCACCCCTGCTCCCGGCCCCCCCCCCCGCCCGAGCGCAAGGAGACCCCCACCTATCCTGGCGCCGGGCACGGGGAGCTGGCCGCCGGTACTGACCCTCTCCTGGGCAGTGCAGTCCTCTTACCTGTGGGTGGCCCATCCCAGGGGCCTTGCTTCCCCCAGGGGACTCGCCTTCTCTCTCCCCAAGGGGTTTCCTCCTCTTTCCCAGGGGTGGTTCTCCAGGGACCCCTCTTAAGGCATTCCCTGGAGACCACCCCCCATTTCCCAATCCCTACACTTAGGTTTCCTCCTCCCCTTCCCCCCTGCAGGCCCAAAGGCCTTGGCAAGGGGGCAGCTGAGCTGTGGGATACTGTTTTCCCTCTATTGTTGTCGTTGTTGTTGTTATTATTATTATTATTATTATTATTATTATTATTATAACAGACACCGAGCTGCCGAGGCAGAAAGGAGCCGGGCGCCCCCTCTTTCTTGAAGAGGGCAAAAGGGCGCCCGAGTCTGGACCTGGAACGCCCTCTCCCCAACCCCTAGTCTCAGCGTTTTGTGATTTTAATTTTGGCGGGAGGAAGTGTGGATTGAGAGGAAAGAGAGAGGCCAAGACAATTTGTAACTAGAATCCGTTTTTCCCTTTTCCTTTTTTTAAACAAACAAACAAACATACAAAAAAAAAAAAAAAAAAAGCTAAGAGGCGACGGAGGCCGAACGCAGAGTCCGGATCGGAGAGAAAACGCAGTAAGAACTTTTAGAAGCAATAAAAGGCAAAAAATACTACTACCAATAATAAAAAGACACAAATATCTATGCAAGGAGGTTCTGACAGAGCCTAGCGGCCCGGCCCGGCCCCGGGATGCCCCTCCCGGCCCGCGGGCCGCGCCGCCCAAGCGCGGATCTGTGCACTTTGGTGAAGTGGGGGCCGACGCCGCCCCCTCCCCTCCCCAGGTTCTTACAATCAGTGACTCGGAGATTTGGGGCCCCAGTGCCACTGCCCTCCCCCGCCCCGTCCCCATTGTGCGTCATGCTGTTTTTTAAAAACCTGTTTCCAAATTTGTATGGAATGGCAAACTGTTGGGGGGGTCGGTTTGGGGAGGGAGGGTTTGCATGAGAGACACACACACGCACACCACACCGCACGCACACGCAGGCCCGGCGCGGGCGTCCGGGGACAGAGGGAGGAGAGCTCGCCGAACCCTCGCTCCCCGCAGGCAATCCTCATCCCGGGTTGAGGGTGGAGACCAAGACCTAGGGCCAGCCCCGCCCCTGCCCGAATGTGCCTCGGTGGGCGCCAGGCGCCCGGCGATTTCCGGTAGCCGGAGAGGTTTTTTTTGGTCTGAGGAGTCCTCTTGGCTCTGGCTAGCAGGTGGGCAGGGAGAGGGCTGAGGGCTCCTTCTGGAGGTTTCCCAGAGAAAGGAGCAAAAGGAGAACCTCTCCCCACCAGAGGCAGGAGATCAGGCATCCAAACACACGATGCAAAAATGCAAACCCACAGGCGACACACCCACACACTTACCCACACACTCACACGCAATTTTACCTTCCTCTTGTAGCGAAGATGAAACTCCCGTCGGACACCCGAAGTGCATTGCGTGTTTCTGTTCAGTTTAATGACGATTAATAAATATTTATGTAAATGAGATGCAAAGCCGGACCCGGTTTCTCACGGTGGCCTCATTTCATTTGGGGGATTGAGCTGGGGCTCTGGGGGATGGAGACACAGAGTCGAGTTACGTACAGAGGCCAGGTACAGTGACCCTGGAGATTTCCGGGTGGGATTTCCACCCTACAACCTCGCTCACACCCATCCACTGGGCACCAAAACATCTACACTCACTGCCCCTCCCAGACCTTACACAGACTCACACATGCTCCTAGCACAAAGCATTGCACCAATCTCTTTACACTCCTTCAGTTTCCAAACATGCACATGCACCTCCTTTGAGAACAAAATATCTTTTCATCACTAAAAAATGACCCAGTTGGGAGCAGCCGGTCATTTTACAACCCTCTGCCCACTGTTGCAAAAAACAAGTGCATAGAGATAAAGACATAACCATTTGAGCCAGACAGGGATATTTTTAAATAAAAAAATCATAAGGTTATGAGGATGAAATACTAATGTAGGAAGTCTTTTTGGTTTTAAATTTGTGTTTCAGTGGACTCAGGGGAATCAGCCCTTTTTAGTCTCAGGACTGTTGAAATATGTAGTAGTGTTGATGAGGTTGCAGGTGTTCCCAGAGCTATAGGAGGGGTCCGGATCTAGGTGCCCACCTGGAAGAATGGAGCTTGAAGATGCCGAGAGTTTCCTCTGATAGGACAGCAGGAAACCCCTGGTCCACACCTGGACAGCCTCCTTCCTGCCTGGTGCAGCTCCAGGCAGAGGGAAGCCCTCAGTCTAGGGAGGTGGAAGAAGGGCACCGCAGAAAAGCTTGTTTCCCCATCTCACAAGACAGCCTCACAATTCTCTTTCTCTGAGCCTCAGGGGCACAGACATCTCTGAACTGACTTCCCTGAAAGGACCCTCTCTTAGACACCAGTGCCCACTGGACCCCTGGAATACCTGGAGGGGGGGGTCTAAATCCTGAAGACCACCATCCCTAAGCCTGAACATGGTTAGGAGTACCGAAACTGGGCTGTTTCTGAAGCTGCTTACTTAATTTTTTTTTCTTAAGATTTTATTTATTTATTTGACAGAGAAAGAGAGACAGTGAGAGAGGGAACACAAGCAGGGGGAGTGGGAGAGGGAGAAGCAGGCTTCCCGCTGAGCGGGGAGCCCGATGCGGGGCTCGATCCCAGGACCCTGGGATCATGACCTGAGCCGAAGGCAGCCGCTTAACCGACTGAGCCACCCAGGCGCCCCACTTAAATTATTTTAAACACACACACAAACACTGTTGCTTGTTTTAGGACTGAAATGGGGGGGTGTACTGTTGGGGCTGGAGCTTGCAGTCAGGCATGCTAAGGCTTTTAAAGATTGGATCCAGGGCCCCAAAATGAGAGCGCCCTGAGAAAATCTGGAAAGAAGGTAGTTGAAGAAGGAAGCCTTAAATGTGAAAAGGGTAGATCAGATTATACTGTCTGACCTTCAGCTCGGCGTCTCCCTTAAATGACCACTTCCAAACACTCTGTCTTACCAGTGGAGACGGTGCCCTCACTGTTCCGGGTGGATGAGGCCGAAGGGGCGGGGGGAGGGGGGGGGCTGGGAGCTGTCCACTCCCAGGTGCTGACTCTCGTCCAGTCTCCTGTGTACCAGCCTCAGAGGGAGGTTGCTTGTGCCCGGCCCTAGGGAGTGCCACACAGAGAGAGGCCCTTTCCGACACCTGGCTAGAATTCTGGGTGGAATTCTTCCGTAGTTTTCAGAGAATTTCACTGGAATCTTCTCAAAATTTCATTCTAAAATTCTTATAGGATCATATGTCTAAAGTGAGATTAAGAACTGGGCCCTTACACCTAGGATTCACCTGTCTCAGTGGTCTAAGGGAATTTAATAAACCTCTGAATCATCCCTATTCTTGGGAGAAAGGATTTGACCCACCTTTCTCCCCCACTTCTTGCATGGTGTATGAAGCTAGGCGCAAATCCCAGACTCAAATCTGGAGTCTGGTCTGCTCATGGCATGGGACAGGCCTGGCAGGGACAACTAGAGAGAAAAGGAACTCGGCACCCATCCCGAGGCCTGAGTCTTATCCTGCCCTGGAAACAAGGTTAATTGGGCTTCTCTCCCACTCAGCCTGTTTCCCAGAACCCGCTCTGAAGTCCCGGGCTGGGTAGTATCCAGGTGGCTTGGGGCCGGAAGCAAAAGACCCCTCCACGTGGCTTCCCTGGCCAGACCACAGACTCCTATGCTTCATTCTTCCGGCTACTCCACACGGCACGATTCAGTTTTTGAAGCTGGATTCCAGATCCTTTGGAAAGATGGGAAAGATGTTGATGACTCTCGGGCCACGGCGTCTGCGGTCACCTTGGGCGGGGGGGGGGGGGGGGGGGGGGGGGTGCCAGGCCCCCTTTTGGGGCGGGGATCCGGAGTGCCGCTGCTTACTGTGAATTCCAGCGTCAGCAAGAGCTACCCTTTTCCCAATTCCTGACCCTTCCCCCACACTCCCTGCACTCTGGCTGTGCTCTATCCTCCCATCACCCCCCTCCCCAACACTCAACTTCCCTGGTGAGATGGCGAGATGAGCAGGAGAAGAAGATGCGCGAGGACACGCGGCCCCAAACTCCCCCTCGCAGGTCGTTTCCTCTCGCTGGCTCTCCCGCTTGCACGCACACACACAGAGAAGCTCCAGGAACAGACGGAGGTGTGTGGGGGGGGTGGGGGGGGGGGGAGAAAGCTAAAAGGGGCCAGAGCAGTGGGAGGGAGGGGGCAAGGGGAGAAGTCGAAGAGAGGACACCCTTCTTGCCCTAGCTTGAGCGGCGGGATCTCCAAGCACGTACTAGCAGACTCAGCTCAACCCCTGGTCTGTGGAACCTGAAGGCTGTAGCCGGGATCAATCAGGAGGGCATCTTCCCCTTGATTTTCCCACCCCCATCCGAAGTCAAGTATTTGGAAATGACAGGGAAACAGAGATGTTTCTGAGTGCAGACCATATTTCCATCGGGGGAAAGGGAGGAAAAGCCTTGCTGCTTTTCTCCTCTCTGTTTAACCAGACATAATCTGGACCATGAGCCCCCGATGCCCAGTGAACCCCCAGCTCTGATTTCATCACCTAGTGGGACAGACCAATAAACCACTGAGTACAGTCCAGGGAAACTAAATCCCATGGGAGTCAGCAACAGGGAACCCCTGCCACTCCCTAGACTCCATCGGGTTGTGTTTGCTTCTCTCTCTTTCTGCTTTATGGGGAAGTCCATGGATGCAAGGATCTCCCACAGAGGTCAGAGATTTCATTTCCTCTTGGATGACCTTTGCTTTCTCCTCTTCCTGAGAATCTTAAATTTGAAGTTGCTTGCTCCTTGGAGAAATCTGTTGATTTGAGGGGACATTGAGACTGAGGGATAATTCTAGATTCCACAGTTTAGTTCTTAAGGAATGTGGGAAGAAAGGGACACTGTGGGCCAGGCCTGACCAACCTTGGCCTCCACCTCCACTCCCAGGCTCCTCATGTTACAGCAGGGGTCAAACCAGGACTCCACACTTGACCTGTTCCTATGTGCTCAAAGGAGAAAGTTGCTTTTTGTGAGATGTGGAAGGGGGCAGACCGATCTCAGCATCACGATAGGCTTCCCATCTTACAGCCCAAGACATTGTCACTTTTCTTTCTTTAGGGCTGGGGCGTGAAAACATGGGCCACAGACCAGAGCGGAGGTGAGGAGCTGGACTTTGAGAAACCTGGAAACCCCACTCCTCTCCCAAATCCTGAATCAGCCTCTTGCCTCTCTGTCCTGCATCTTTAAAAATTCTGGACAAAATTCTCCTGGGTGAGGAGTGGGAAGAAAGGGCACAGACCTGGGAAGGGCTGGTCTGCCTTCTGAAACTTTTTCCATCTTAAAGTGCTGGAATAGGAGAAGCCTGCCCGGGGAGCGCCGGCAGGAGAAGGCTGAGAGGAATGCTGGGCTCACAGGCAGGAAGACAACCAGTTTCTCAGGGGGAGATGCCAGGGACTGGGGGGCCTTAGCCCCCCCACCCCGTGTGAGGAGAACCTGGGGTGCTCACAGAGGAAAGGACAAGGGAACCCCTAGACACTGGCTGTGCCAAGAAAGCTGGGGTACTGCGTTGGGTGGAGATGCCCAGATGTGCACCAGGGTGTGGCTCTGGCACTGGAAACTCGGCCGCCTGTTCCAGCCAGGAGCGCAGCACTGACTCCCCAAGGCGACTGGGGCTGCAGGGTTCCATACACGGAGTGTGTGCCTGGTGTTCGGTTATTCAAACCTTTCTCCCTGCTTCTCTCCACCTCCGTATTCGTCTCATTCCTCTTTTTGGAATTAATTGAATTAGGAACGGGTCTTTCCGGGGCGCTTCTGCCTCCCGCCCAAGGCTGCGCTGGCCAGGAGGCCAAGGCTGCCAGGTCAGGTCCCGCCGGGACGAAGGAGCCCCCAAGCCCCTTTGGGGACCCGCGTGCCAGTTCCTACCCTCAGCCAAGTCTTCACCAAGGGCACAGCTGGGCGGGGTCTGGGCAGTCCGCCCGGCTTGGGACATCTGTTCTCGCCAGAGTCGCATTAAGGCAAGGGGTGGGGGTGGGGGGCTCAGAACCAACCTCTCAATCCCGAGCCGATGCCTGCTTTCTCGACCGCAGGCGGAGGCAGTGGGGGACACCGGACTGGCATAGTTTTCTCTTTCCCCTTGGGAAAAGCTAGAGAATTGGTATGGGGCAAGTGGGGCTTTCTCTCTTGCCTCCGTCTCTCCCGCTCGACAATCAGATGCCACATCGGGCCTCGCTCCTGGAGGGCAACAGGGTCCTCCTGTCCCGCGGGAGCTGCCGGGGAGCCTCCGAAGGCGCCGGCGCCCGTGATACTTCGGAGGCTTCGGGCCGGCGGGAAGCGGTACGGATCCCGCTTGCAGCGAACTCGCGCTCGGCTGGGCTCCGAGGCCGAGGCGGGGGCGCCGCGCAGGGGAAGGGTTAAACACAACTCAATTAAAACTTCGAAAACATTTGGATTTATACTGGGGGGAGGGCGGTGCTTTTTAAAAAAGCCTGAGAAGGACCACAAAGCCCCTAAGCAAAACCAAACCAAAATCCTTAACTACTGATCATTTTGTAGAAAAAGAAACATCCCTCAGACACTTCTCCCGGGTGCCACCACGGAAAAGCTCCCGCCTGGCCAAGCCCAGCGCCTGGACACCCCTTCACCACCCCAGGGCCCTGGCGCTGAGCCCAGGTCGCCCCCTGCCCACCCTTTGCTCCCGTGTTGGTGTCAGCCTGTGCCATTCAGCCGGTGCCCGGTGCCCGGTGCCAGGCGCGGGGGGAAGGCGGGGAGGAGCTGAGGCTCCAGCTTAAATTCCATGGCATCTGTTCATTATTATACAGTGAGGATTTTTATATGGACAGCTAAATTAAAGACAGATTTTTGCCAGAATTGCAGATCCCATAAAAATGATGACACAGGATGGGGGCTTTTTCTTTTTAAAAAAAAGAAAGAAAGATTAAAAAAACACAACCCAACAAACCACAACCCAAATCCCTCTGTGCCCCTCTCCTCTGATGTCAGTGAGTTACTTTGGCCCCTCTGCCTTCCCCCTTTTTCCACCAGCATGGGCTGCCCAGGGAGAACCAAACCCCAGTGGCTCTTCATGCCCAGCCTGCTCACAGATGCCCAGTGACCAACCAGCTCTCTCCCACAGCTGCTGGGGCGGGCAGAGGCAGAATGACCAGGTCAGGTGTGGAGGGTCAGGATGGGAACTGGAGCTGGAAGGGAGTGCCAGAAAGGGGTAGGAGTCAGGGGTCTTGACCTTTCTGCATTCCTAATTCGAAGGGCAGGCTGCATTTTTGGCTGGTTGCCAAGGCTGGGGCAGCTGGTGGGGACCAGGCGATGTGGGGCCCCTCATTCCAGTACATGGGACAGCACCCACTTTCCCCTCTCTAATGGAGAGGGTGATACAATAATTGGGCACTGGGCACAATTTGCCCAGGAACGGGAGTTCTGGAATTTCTACTTTCAGAGATTCTAGAATGCTGGAACCTGCACCAGGCTGGTGGTATTCTAGAACTTGCAGGGATTTGGGAATTCTGGGTCCTATATGAGGAAGCAGACCTCCCAGACTTCTGTGGTTCTGGTTGCAACGACTCAAATTTGAAGTTCAGGGATGATATCTGGGGCCCTGGGGAAGACTGGGAAAGTGTGGGCATGCAATCGGGGGAGGACTGAAAAAGTGAGGGCCACTCTCAGGAGCTCAGATGGGTCCCCCCAAATTAGTGAGCGTCTTAATTTTCTTTCATTAATTTTTTTTTTCAGAGAAGAAAAATAAATATCTGTGGAGTTCTGTGTCCTCCAGACAATTGCTCTGTCTGTCTGTAACTCTGTCTGTGGGGCTGTCTGCTCATCTCCCTCAGATTCGGAGCTGACAGAATTCATATCAGAAGAGCGAACGCAGGGACATCTGTGTGCGGAATGACTGTGCCTACTCGAACCTGCCAATCGCTCCTGGCACGAGCTGGGTAACAAATGCCTGTTACCTCGGAATGCTGGCGGGTGGGGGGAGGGTGGGGGAGGGTGCCTGGCACCACCCCCAGCTGCCAAGCCCTGCCAAGGCCCCCTCCTGCCCTCAGCGGGTCCCGCCCCCTTCCCCGAGTTGGGGGTCCACGGAATTGGATTGTTCCTTAATTAGCAGTGATTAGAAAATTTAGGTGTCTCTCAAACCCCGGCCAACCCGGGTATCCTTGGCCTCCCTAATCTCGATCCCCACTCCCCTCCTGCCCTCCCTCCTGTTTTCCGGATTAACTCTGGGTTTCCACAGAGGGCAGGCAGGCGGCCAGTTGGGGGTGGGGTGGCTCACGGAATGCAGGGAAAGGGGTCTCTGGAGGGAAGAATTCCGCCGAAGTTGCCAGGAGGAGTTTCTGTCGCGAAGTGTGAGGCTCTGTGTGGAGGGTTTGCATAGACGCGGTTGGCGGGATGATGGTTGTGAGGTGGGGCAGAGAGCGAGAGGGACACAGAGACCGGGGATCTCGGACGGAGAGATAGGGCTGAGGAGATGCGGAAGATGGGAAGGAACAAGAGAAGAAGGCAAGAGGCGGAGGCAGCGCGGACCCGGTTCTCTCCGCACCAGGAGCCTCGGGGATTCGGCCCAGTCGGTTGCCGCGACCCGGCCGCCACCCCCGCCACCCCCCCCCCCCCCCGCCGCCTCTTGGCCCTGGCCTCCGGGCCGCGCTCCCCGATCCGTCAGCCGGTTCTGCTCTCGGAGGTGGGGGAGGGGAGGGCGCTACGCCACAGCCAGTGCCAGCTGGGGGTGGGGGTAGTTACTGCGAGGAGGGGCGGAGAGCACATCTAAAATTCCGAGACATCTGTTCACCCAGGGAGGAGACACTGGGCGCAAGAAGGCTGGGCGCCCCCACCCCGCCCGCTCTGCCCGCCGTTCCGGGGGCGGGACTCCCGCACTCCCCATGCCCCTAGCCCCAAACACCAACGCTGGCCTGCAGAAAGGGGTGCTAAGCAAGGGATCGGGCTGGGGGGGAGTGGAATTCAGGAGCTGCTGTCTTACTGGTGGGTCCTCAGAAGGGGAGAATCAGGGCTCAGGGGAGGGCTGCAAGGGAGGGTGTGGAGGGATGTCTGTCAGAATAGATCTCCCCAGAGCACCCACAGACACCACCCCCCATACACACATATATACATGCACATAGACTTGGCCATCATACATGTTCAGATATAAATCCTCCCGTTCCTGTGAACACACGCAACTGGCCCCCTTTGAACTTGATCATTTATTCATTCAAGCAGTCTTACTGGATGCTTGGTCTCTGCCAGGCTTGGGCTAGATATTGGGGAGATACCTTCCTACCCATCAGGAGCAGTGAGCACATTCAGATACCCAAGTGCACAAGCCCACACACGGCCCTCACAGTCACACAGACTCTATTCTATATGGGAGGGGGACCTGGAAGGAGGGAGTTCCAGTAACACCATCCTCTCTGTCTGTAGGCAGTTTCCCCACGGGAAACCAGGACAGGGTCTAGGAGCCCCAACAGGGGGCTCTGGACCCACTGCCAGCCACTTGCCACCTTCTTACCTATTCCCTTTTGGCAGGAGACCCTGCCCCCAGACTTTGCCTGAACAAGCTCCAACCCCACTTCCCACCAAGCCTTGATGACCACCTCTCTCTTTCCCATGCCCTGGCCTGGCACCTGCCCCTCCGCCAGGGCTGCCCTAGCTGGGCCGACAGAGGCCAGGCCTCTCAGCTGGGAAATGTCCATGTGGTTGCTACTTAAAAACTGATTTATGAGGCCGTGGCGGCTGCGAAGGCTTGGCCTGCGGTCCTGGTAGTAATCAAGGGCATATGCCCATCTCGCCTGGCACTGCCCAGCTTGTGAGCCCAGCCCTGGCCTCTGCTCTCCTGCTGGGAAGAGAGAGGCATAAAAGGTACCAAGTTCCTTTCTCTTGAAGCTATCTCTCCTCCTCCACTCTCTTCCTCTTCCTTCTCCTTCTCTTCTTCCCTTTCCTCTCTCCCTCCTCCCTCCATTCCTCCTCCTTCACTCCCTCCCTTTCTCTTCCTTCTCTCCCAAGTGGCACGGACCAGCCTGTGTGCCGGGCTGGCGCTCACAGCTGCAGCCCATCTGCTATGATTGAATGGTGACAGTGATGAGACAGGAGCTGGGGGGAATGGGAGGACATGGGGGCTGCCCTGCCACCCCTCACCCCTCCTTGTGCCAGTCCCCACATGCTTCCTTGACCTCCAGAATGAGACCATCTATTTTGCCTGTGCAGGGTGGGGAAATCCCACCCCTCTAAGTAGTAAGGGAATTTCTTTCCTCCTACCTAGATTCCTTAGAAGAAAAGAGCAGAAAGGTAGGTAAAAAAGAGGGAAGGGATTGGGATTGGGAGAGCAATCTGGAAGAAATGACCCATATGTTCACACCGGTACAGGCTTGAGTGGGGCGGGGGCACTAACACTAAATAGGGTGGAGTGCTGAGCCTCCAGTCTGGGCAGGGAGGCACTGATGTAGGTCCAGGATCCAGCTTTTTCAGGAATCCAGGAAAACATCCTTGATGGTCCTTGGTGTGAACCCTGTTCCTTAGACCCTGTCACTTTCCTTACCATGGGGGTCACCCTCTGTACCCCAGAAAATCTGCTGGCTCTCTTTGTCTTTAGGAGTAAATTTGAAGAGCTGGGAAATCACAGTTCTCTATGGTGCCCAAAGGAAGACCCACAGGTTTGCCCCGAGTTTGTAGCAGGAAGGTCTAGTTAAATGTGAAGAAAATTTCCCTGCTGATTCCAGTGCAAGACCAAGATCTAACAACAATAACAATGGAAACTAACATATATGTGGAGCTTATCATATATCCATAACTAACTTAAATTAAGCATTATACACAAGCTAATAATTATCTCAACCACCTTATGAGGTTGGGACTGTCATCATACCTATACTACAGACAAGGACACTGGGGCACATATGTTCAACTTGTCCTAGGCCTGGCTTCTCTCTTGGTAGGAATAAAAGAATAATTAGGAGGTCCAAAATTTCTAAGAAACATTATCCTTTCTTTTTCACTCATTTCTTTCCTTCTGCCTCTCTTCTCCCTCTGCCTGCTCCTTACCTTCAATCAACCCAATACCCTCTCTCCTGTGAAAACCCATACATGTGGGTGTCTCTTCCTGCCACTGCTCACATGCAAATAGGTGGAAACACCCCCAAGAAGGCACTTACTGTCCCCATCCCACACATGAGGAAACCCACACACAGACTTGACTGCATTTGATCCCACCTTCTGTGTTAGGGCAGTTGCTCCTCACATCTGTAGTCCTGGCCCATGGAGCCTCTCTGCCCGAAGCTCAGGATGGAGAATGCATTGTGAACAGCTGCAGGACCAGCCTGGACTTCCAGTCTAATCTGGGCCCCTGGGGAGCAATTTGCTCCACTGGCATATTTCCCCTGTCCTCTCCCTGGACACTGGAGTCTGTCTGGGTGACTCATGCCCTCTCTCGTTTCTGCTGTCTGCACCTCCATCCTCCCCCTTTCCTCTTCCTCCAATCTCTTTCCTCTTCCCTTTCTTCTTTCATCCATATTCACACATCCTTTCTCCCCCCTTTCCTCTTTTTTCCTTCCTCACCTTTTCCTTCATCCCCTCTTGCCTAGTTATTATATAATAAGCCCTTTGGTCTTTGAAAATCCTCCTCCCCCACCAGGAAAGTGGGCATTCCTTATATTCCATAAATTCCACAATGAAGGGGCTGCTGGTGGGAGAGCATCCCTACTAGGCAATCCCACCAGAGAGAAGATTTTATCTCAAGAGAGGGAGATAAGAACCCATAATCCAATCTTGTGGATAAACATTAAGCAGTCATTAAATCCCTACAATCCTCAGAACAAATCCAGATCAACATTTCTGTCCACTTGCCCAACACAAATTGGGGTAAGAAATCAGGTGGGAAGCTTTTTGTAGGGTTATGATAGACCTTTCTTGGTGTCTGTCTCTTTCCCCTACTATTTCAAGGTCTTCCAAGGCAAGGAGGCACCTGGAAAGGGACACCTGGAGGCCACAGAAACCACATATCCAGGGTCCCTCACCTGTCACGGTACCCTTACCAAACTCTTCCCATAATTGGCCCTGAAAGGCAAAGATGGCTAAATCCTTGAGCCTGAGTCTGCACTTAAGCAGGGATGGGGTCTGAGGTCACCTTCCATCCTCACCCGCCTCTCCCAGGCGCAGTGTTTGGACACTCCTTGGTCCCCCTGGTATCCTTTCAACTCTTTCTCTCTCTCTCTCCTTTATCTGTGAGTTTCTCCCTCTTGTCTCTTCTCCCTCCTCCATTCCTTCTGTCTTCTACCACCCATCCCAGGTCTCCTCTCATCTCTTCCCTGTCTTGTCCTTCCATCCGGAGAAATGTCTGGTTTCAGCACCACGGACAGAGACACAGGGTGCGTTTGTCTAAACCCCGAACTTCAGGCCGAGATCTGTGCAAGAGGTGAGTGCCCACGAGTTTCTTGTGGAGTGCCCACGAGTGTGTGTGAATGTGCATGTGTGAGTGTGCCCAAGGCTGTGTGAACGCCTGTGCCGCTCTGGGGCACAGGCCTGTGGGCGTCTCTGGGTGCATCTGTGTGTTTGTATCTGTCTGTGCCGTGTCCCCGCCTGCTCCCCAAGTCCCTGGCTGAGAAGGGGGACGGGATGGGGACGCTCCGTTCTGGAGGTGGGGGAGGCAGCGGGTGGCTTAGTATCCCAGCCGGGCCTGGGGGCGTCATCCTTGCCCGGACGTGAGCCAGGCACCATGTGGCCTGTGTGCCAGCCGGCACAGGATGAGGGCATTCTGCCCAGCATGAGGGGAGGTGGGGAAGAGGCAGGGAGCTAGGGACAGGCAAGAAGAGGTGGGGAGCTGAGCTCCAAACTCAACTCTGGGGCCAGGCCCTTTCTATCCTGCGTGAACTCCAACCGCAGGCCCATGCGTGAAAAAACGTACAAGTTATTTGCCTTTGCGAGGGCCCAGATGACCAGATAACCATCGTGTCACACACACACATATCCAGAGGGAAATGTGCAAGAGGCAGGCCTGTTCTGGTTTACACATGTGTGCACACCAATTCCTGCACAAATGTGTTAAGCCATTCTCAGAGGATGGGGGATATAAGAATCACCTCTCTGGGTCACAGAGCAGGACCCCTCATTACATGGTTGGGCACTCACCTCTTCTGATACCAGGCAACGCCTCTAAGGATGTGGTAGCTCCTATAACAACTGTTCCCTCCCCAACAAATGGGCAGATTTGCCCAGCACAGTGCATGCCTGGGGGTTGTCATTGGGGTGCTTGCCCGCTGCACCCAGGGAAGGAAGTCTGAGAGAATAATGTTGCCTCTGTGCTTCATCTGGGAAAGAATGAGTGAGGGGGAGAGGAAAGGCATCCAAATAGCTTTTCCCTTTCATCATCCATGCAGTTCTCATGCCCCCAGAGAGTCTGGTGTACTGGAGACAATCCTAGATTTCTCATCCCATTCTCAATACTAACTGGCTATACGACTCTGGGCAGGTTATTTCTCAGTGAGATTTAAATATGATTCATGTAGGGGCGCCTGGCTGACTTGGTCAGAGGAGAGGAGTGTGCAACTCTTGGTCTTGAGGTTGTGAGTTCGAGCCCCACATGGGGTGTACAGATTACTTAAATAAATAAAAAATTTTAAAAAAGTTAAATATAATTCAATTTAAGGGCTTAGTTCGAGAGAGTTGTCATTAAATGGTCACTATTATTATTGTTATATTAATACTATGGAAAGAGTGGTTAGTGGGATTGGATGGAAATAACGTAGCCAACGCTTACAGCATGGTGTCCGACCCATAGTGGGTTCTCAATGAGTACGAGTACAGTACAGTATGAACTTAGTGGTAGAATTTCAGGAATTTAGGCAGTTAAAGGGAGCTGAGAATGACAGAATGTGCTCTCCAAAGAGAGAAGCATGCACTCCCAAGTGCAACAGGAGGAATGGAAGTTAGACATACAAAAGTTAGACAAGGTGGGGAGCAATAAAATGAGGTGGTGAGAGTGGACCCCCTTGGGGTGAAGCATCCAGACATCCATCCTTCAGGGCCAGGGAAGCCCCTAGAGGGTCTCCATTCCAAATCTGATCTCTTTTTTTTTAATAAAGATTTTAGGGCGTCTGGCTGGCTTGTGCTCTCTCTCTCTCACTCTCTCTGTCAAATAAATAAATAAAAATCTAAAAAAATAGATTTTATTCATTCATTTGACAGAGAGAGAGAGGGTAAGCAGGGGGAGCAGAGGGAAAGGGAGAAGCAGTATCCCTACTGAACAGGGAGCCTGATGCAGGGCTCCATCTCAGGACCCTGGGATCATGACCTGAACAGAAGGTAGACACTTAACAGGCTGAGCCATCCAGACGCCCCCCAAATCTGAACTCTTTATCCACACGTCTTCCCACCTATTTCTTCTCTGAGCTTCCTCATTTCAGTAAAGGGCAGCATCCAGTTGGTTGCTCAAGCCGAAAACCTGGACTCATCCTTGAGTTCCCCCTTCCTCTCATTCTCCATATAGACTCTCAGCAAGAGCCACTGATCCTTGCTCCAATAGGCACATGAGTCCAGGCTCTTCTCTCCTACCTTACTGCTTCCCTCTAAGCCAGGTCACATCACCTCTTCTCTGGGTGTCTGCTCTGGTTTCCCACCTTGCCCCACTCTGAACCATTCTCCCGTAGCACCTAGGGTAATCTTTTAAAAATATAAGCCGGGCCTTTCATCTGGCTTAAAATTCTCCAGCAGCTTCCTCAGCTCCTAGAATGAAATCCAAACTCCTTATCAGCTGGATCTGGTCCCTCCCTCCCTCCCCACAGTCCTCCGCCCCTGCCTCTCCCTCTCCCAGCCCCAGCCCCTGCCTCTCCCTCTCCAAGCCCCAGCCCCTGCTTCTTCCTCTCCATGCCCCAGCCCCTGACTTTCCCTCTCCATACCCTAGCCTCGGTGGCCTTTCTTTCCACTCTGAACACACTAAGATCACCTTCTCACCCTAGGGAACTGGACGGCTTTCTTGGCCCAACCAATCCTCTCACCTCTCTCCCACTCTTCATGGCTGGCTCCTTTTCATGTTTTGAGTCTCAGTTGGTCCACCCGCATGTCCACCCGAGAAACCTTTGCTGATGCCTTTTCTACTATTTCCTTTGCAGTACTTAACTGTTGCCTTGCTTTTTTTTTTTTTTTTTGGTCTGCCCACCCTGCTAGTCTGTAAGCTCTCTGAGGACAGGGACCATAGTGTTTGTTCTGTTCCCCTGGTAAACTCTGAGCCCAGCATGGAGTAGGTACTGAGTCAGTGTGTTGGAATGGCAGAATTGATGAATGCTTTGACATCTTGCAGGGTGGGGGTGGGGTGAGCAGGTCCTGCAGCCTGGGCTCCAACCTGCCCCATTAGGGGTCTGTCTCATCTCTCTTCCTCCCAGGAAGCCTGTCTGCTGGCAGCCTCCTAATTATATTTTACTTCACTATAAATCTTTTGGTTAAATATAATTGAAAAATACACCTTTCGAATCATCGCATTAACCTAGCATCCACTCTGAGGCGGTAATTAAAAGCTTCCTAGAATCTCTCACCGGCTTGGGGAGAACTGACTCAGAGATCATCCTCTGCCAACCCCAAATGTGTAGGCACCGGCCTCCCAGCCCCTAGAGAGGGTGGAGGCACAGACTGCCCACCCTTCAGGCTCAGGGGGGGTGAGCATGTTCCCTTTCCTCTCTCTCCATTATAGGATCCAGACAGCTGGGAGCAATGCCCAGACTCCGACCAGCACTCCCTCTGGGGCCTAAGGTCTGCAATACTCCCCCTCTTCATTCTCTCCTGCGCTCCTGGCTCAGAGCTGTCTCACGTCCACGGAAGGTCGGGAAGGAAAGGGAAAGAGAAGGAACGAATGCTCTCCCAGCACCTTAAATGAGTCGGATCTGTCCCAATCAGTCTTTGTAGATCCCAGAAGGCAGGCTGCAGCACCAAGGCTGGGAGAGGTTCTGCAATGTGGTAGGGCTCAGGGTCTGCAGATCTAACCAATCATACCGCCTCCTTTCAGAATCCCAGCGCTAACCTTGGTGACTGGTACCCTCAGGCCAGCCCCTCTCCTTTTCCTGGCCTCTAGTTCCTTAGCTCTTTCGGTTTCCTAAGCACAAAATTCTGGAGTCATCTTTGACAATGCTCTTTTACACCTCATACCTGATTCAGAAGCAAATCTGTCTGTTGTGCCTTCAAAATCAATCCAGAATCTGAGCACTTCTCATCACCCCACTGCTACCACCCTGGTCCAAGCTGCCGTCCCCTCTCTCCTGGATGACCACAGTTTCTGCCCTTGGTCCCTTCAGTCTATTTGTGGTGCAGCAGGCTGGGTGATTTTTTTTCTTTTAATAACAGCTTTGCTAAGTTATAATTCACTCATTTAAAGTACAATTCGGGGCACCTGGGTGGTTCAGTTGGTTAAGCGTCTGACTCTTGATTTTGACTCAGGCTGTGGTCTCTGCATTGGGCTCAGTGCCCAGCGGGGAGTCTGCTTGAGATTCTCTCTCCCTCTCCCCCTGCCCCTCTGCGCCCCTCCCGCACTCACTCTCTCTCTCAAATAAATAAATTCTTTTTTTTTTTTTAAGGTTTTATTTATTTATTTGAGAGTAAACAGCAAGCGCACAAGCAGGGGGAGTGGCAGGCAGAGGGAGAGGGAGAACAAGGTTCCCCATGGAGCAGGGAGCCCAATGCAGGGCTCCATCCCAGGACCCTGGGATCATGACCTGAGCCGAAGGCAGAGGCTTAACAAACTGAGCCACCCAGGCACCCCAAATAAATTCTTTTTTAGAAAAAAGTGTACAATTCAATGGTTTCTAAGTATATTCATGGGGTTGTGTGACCATCACCACAATTTTGAACATTTCATCCCCCTTTTAGCAGTCACTCCCCGTTCCTTTCAACCCCCACAGCCCTAGGCAACCAAAATAAAACACCACCTTCTCTAAGAAGCTTTCCCTGACTACCCCATCAAAAACTGCACCTCCTTTCCCTCTTCTTCTTTGCTTTATTTTCCTCTTTAATACATATCACCATCTAACATTCTATGTATGTTACACATTTATTATGTTCCTCCTCTAGTTTTCCCACCCCATATTCACACACAAGGTCTCTGTGGGCAGGGCCTTTTTTTTTTTAATAGTAGCAGTCCCAGCACGTAGGACAGGACCAGGTACATAATAGGTACTCAATAAACACATGCAGTATGAATGAACTCAATAATAAAGATATTGAGATTAAGGATCTCAAAAGTTGCATTCCTGGGGACCAGCTCTTGGGTGCCTGAATTTCTCTCTCTCTTCTTTCTTTTTTCTCTTTTGGTCTTCTTTTCTTTCCTGCCCCAGACACAATATTCCACTCACCTCCACCCCCGGGGCAATCTTTAACGCCAACTCTCTTGGTGTTGTCCAAGGGACTCCTTCCTCCTCCTTCTCTCCTTCTGCCCTGACCAGCCTGACTCTTCCCTGCTCTTCATTTTCAGACTCAACCCTGGAGAACATCAAATGGATGGCCTCTGGCAGGCTATTGCAAGAATAATCAGTCTCACTGCCTGAGTCCTCCAAGAATGATAGCATTCACTTACTGTGCTTACGACCTGGGTCAGGCCCTAAGTTGAGTGCTTTAGAGCGCATAGAACTCCCTGCAATGATAGAAATGTCCTATTTCTGTTCTGTTCAATATGGTAGTCACTAGCCAATATGAGGTTATTAACTGTTTGAAATATGGCTGTGGCTGAGGAAATGAATTTTAAATTCTATTTAATTTTAATTAATTTAAATTTAAACAGCTACACGTGTCTAGTAGCTTTCAGTTGGGCAATGCAGGTTGGCACACGTTATTTAATCTTTACGATTATCTTGGGGAGTAGATAATATTATCCCCATTTTACAGATGAAGAAGAGTGGCTAATCGGGATGAGAATCCATGTTTGTTGGGGCGCCTGGGTGGCTCAGTCGTTAGGCGTCTGCTTTCGGCTCAGGTCATGATCCCAGGGTCCTGGGATCGAGCCCCGCATCAGGATCTCTGCTTGGCAGGAGGCCTGCTTCTCCCTCTCCCACTCCCCCTGCTTGTGTTCCCTCTCTCACTGCCAAATAAATAAATAAAATATTAAAAAAAAAAAAGAATCCATGTTTGTTGGTTTTTAGAACCTTCCAAGGAGCTGTTTCAGGGCTTGGGATAGGAGTTATGTAAGTGAGGAGGGCATGGAAAGATAATCATTCATTTTTTCACTCAGTGAGACTTCGTTGAATTGCATCTGCTAAAGGCTGGAGACATACCCACAAAACTTTTATTGCACACATTCTGGGACACATTTTTATTCCCATTTGACAAATGAGAACATTGAGACTCAGCTAGATTCAGCAACTACCGGATCTCCCTGCTCCCTGCTTCTTCTCTCACCTCTCCCCTCCTTCCCTCCCCCAGCCCCAGTCTATTCTCTCTATAGGAGCAACAGTGATCCTTTGAAACATTTGTCTGATCATGTTTTCCCTCACTGGAAATTTGGCCAGGTTCCCCATTTTATTTCCAGAGAAAACAAAAACCTATATAAAGGTCTACGGGGCCCCGTGCAGTCTGTGCCTTTCCCCATTCCCGCTCAGGCCTCACCTGCTTCTGCTCTCCCTGGATCCCTCCAGTCCATTGACCCCCCTTGGGCCCTTCAGACTCTGGTTTGCCTGTTTGCTGGCTGCTCTCTGATACCTACCCTGTCAATTTCTTCACCCCTGTAGGTCTTAGTTCAAATTCTCCTCTTCCAAATGAGGTCTAACCTGACCCTCTACTTAAAATGGCAACCTCCACACACCCCCCAATCTAGATCACCTTTTCATGAACTTTCCCCCCATAACACTTACTACCTTCTAACATAAATATAATTTACTGATGTATTATGCCCATTTCCCAGCTAGGATATAAGGTCCTCGAAGGCAAGGATCTTTGAAATATTGCAGAGCCTCAAACAGTGCCTGGCACAGGGTAGGCTATCGATGAACATGTGGCGAATAAATGAACAAGGCTGCCCTGATAGCTTTGCTTTTGCAGCAGGTGGGCTCAGATTCTAACTTGAGCCCTTTTGCTTCTAAAGCCCGAATTCTTTCACTCAAAGTCATTTTTTCTTAAGTATTCTCTCCAGTCTCCTCCCCAAGTTCTCTCCCTTAAGGGTGGCCCTGGGATCACGTTATTTCTCGCCCAGGCAGGGATATGAATTCTTTTATATACTCTTGGCTATGATACCCAGCAATTGAAGTAATTTTACCCAAACTCAGAGATTTCCTCTGTTTTTCAGGCTGTGGCCCCAGCAGGTACTCCCCCACCCCCACCCCAGAGACTGCTAGTCCTTCCCCTCTCTGCTGAGGGGGATATTTCCTTCCTTCAGTGGGATAACTTGGGAACATAGCCCCCCACCCCACCTCTGGGTATGCAGTGACCTAAAGCTAAGGAGGCATAATATTCCCCCACCCCTTGACTCCTTACCCCATGAGGAAGGTGACAAGATATATCCTCATAGTGGGGTATGGACAGGGGCTCTTCCTTGGAACTGACTACTGGGATTGTCTATGGGTTCATTAGGAGGGATGGGAGTTAGATAACAGGAAGGACTTCCCAAAAGTTAGAAAATGAGGCAAAGGTATGAAGCCTATTCTCCACTTAAGGGCTAAGATAACTGAATGCATTCATCTTCCTCTAACCATGACCTGGACATCTTCCTGAGTGGTCAGTAACAGGTAAAAATGACTGATGACTCTCCCCTCAGAGTTCCAGAGCTCATCCCTCTCCAACTTCTCTTCTCCTCCGCTCTTCCTCATCCCCTTTCCACCTCCCTTACCTCAAAGCCACTCGCTGGGGTCCAAACGCAGAGACAGCTCCAGAGGTACCTCAGGGAATATTAAGCCACGTCAAGAGGGAAGAACTGGTGTCTGACGTGTAGCCCAACCACCTTCTGGAAGTGAGGTGCGAGGGAAGGCCGGGGCTGTGGGCCAGTACCAGCTCTGCCAGACCACAACTGTGTGTCAACCTCTCTGATTCTTGGCTTTCTCATCTGTAAAATGGGGCTAAAGGTGTCTGCCCTTCAGCATTGTATGAGTTGGAGGTGCCTGTGGGAAGCTCCAGGCACAGGGTAGACACTGAAGAATTGGCATTGTTATGATTATTACTACTTAGGCTCCAGGAGGCCCTCTCTTCCATCCCCATGGATGAGGGAGGGCTTTTCCCCCCAGCATTCTCCATTGCTCTGGTCCAGAGGAAAGTTCCAGATGGAGCCTCCAATCACACTCTGCTCCAATTGAAACTTTTCTTCTCCTAAAACTCAGTCCAACCCATCACTCCCTGCCGAAATCCCTCCCCAGTTCCCCACTGCTTACCAGGACACAGCAACCAGAGTGATTAAGAGTTTGGGTTTTGGGGTCAGACCTGGGTTGGATGGTCACTTCTCTCACTTTCTAGCCATGTCTCTGAGGCTCTGAAGTTACTTAGTATCCCTGGGCCTCAGTTTACTCATCTGAAAAACACAGTAACAGTGCTTGCTTTGTGTGGTTACTGTAATGAAGAAACAAAGCAATTGATATAAAGCATTTGGCACATGGAAGATGGTAGCTCTATTATTGTAACAACATGAAAAACTCATAACTCCTGAGCATGACATGCAAGGTTAGCTGTAGAAGTTAGAATCCCCATTTTTTAGAGCAGGATTGTCAGAATGAAGCACCTGGCCTGCCCATCCAACCTGTTTCCTGCCATCCTCCACATGAACCCCATGTTTTGGTTGGCACAGTGCGTCACTCACCATCCCCATGCTGAGACTTCTTTCGGTGTCTTGGCACATGCTGTTCTCACTGCCTAGAACATTCTTTCTCTCCTTGCCCACCTGGTAGACTCCTATTCATCTGTTAAGACCTAAGTCAAGCCTCTGTGAAGCCTTTCCAGTCCCAGGGTCTGGGATCACATCCTGGTCCTCCACAACCCCAGACCTTTACCTCCGCTTAGCACTGGGTAGAGAGCCATAGGCCTTAGGACCAGGCTGCCTGAGTTGGAATTCTAGCTCTGCCACTTCCTAACACTTCACTTATCTGTGCCTCAGTTTCCTGACCTGGAAAGTGAGATGATGATACTAATATCTATCTGATAAATGTCTAATGAGTTACTATGTAAAAAGACTTGGTTCCCACTCTCAGCACAGAATAAGTGCCCAGTAATTGGAAGCTGTCATAATTACTATTATATTATTATAATTATTATTCTAGCCTCTTTTGCTTTCCAGGACAGACCTCAGTCTACAGGTTGGTCTTCCAGATCAGGCTGTGAGATTGGAGGGGAGGGGCTGGAGCTGATTCATGAAGCTCGTGCAGAGTGGATACTTGGCTTTCTCATTTGTCCTTCAGGATAATACTCTGCACTGGGGACCAAGGTTCCTCCCATTTTACAGATGAGGAAATCGAGGTCCAGAGGAAATGCCTAAAGGCCCTAGTAAGCACGCAAGTAGCAGAGCCAAGTTTTACCCTTGGACCCAGCTGACTCTAATCACCTCCCCCAGCCTCAGTTTTCCCATCTGTAGAATGGGATGGTACCTGTTCTTCTAATCTCTCAGATTGACCCTATACACTAATACACATAAATGTAAAAGGCAGAATGGGGTTTGCGTCTCCCCTCATGAACCGGGTAATGCTTTGTCTAGGACAAAAACAAGAACTTTCCTGGGGGTGAAAGTGGGGAGTAGCTGAGACGCAAATGGTCCCAAAGCCCCAGTTCACCCTTCTCCCTAGGGTTTGTCTGCAGCCTGGGGCCAATTCAGCAACCTCCCTCCTTTCCTGGGCCTACTGCCAGCCCCTCCACCCCTCCCCCCCCCCCTTCGCCCCTGGAAGACAATGGTGGGCAGGCCCGGCCTTTGTGAGAGGGGTCAGGCCAGTTAATCTCAGGCTGGGCCGGGGAGGGGCGTGTGGGAAGGCTAGGGGAAGGGAGAGGGGGCTGCATGTGGGGACAGACGACAGAGGGCTTGTGAGGGTCAGGAGGACACTGGAGGCCAGGGGCCTGAGGAGTAAAAGCTTGAAACAGGCTTTGGGGAGCGTTTCCTCCGAATGTAGATTTGAGCTCCTATTAAACTTGCCAAAAATTTGTGTTAGCTAATGGATTCTTAATTCTGTCTAAAATGAGAGAGGGGAAATTATGCCATTCATCTTGTATTGGTTTGAAATTACATCTGACACCTAATCGATCATACTGTGGAACATTAACTCTTTGGAAGAGACCCAACTTTTCCTCTCTCCCTTGCTTTCCAGCACTCTCGACCACCCCCACCCTCTGATTCCTTCTTTTGTATTTCATTAACTAAGCAAAGCTCTGGCTGTCTCTGGGGGTGAGGGGTGGGAGTTAGGGAAAGGGTTCATTTGAATCAAAGGAGATAACTAGGCCCCCCAATCCTTTGCCCAAGACCAGAGCCTCTGCTTCCAACCTTCAAGTGACCTCCTCTCTCTTCCTGCGTTTTCCTATGTATTCTGAGATCTGGAAATGCAGAATGAAAGGCATTGGGGTGTGGGGTGACCTCAGAGCCACCTTGGGGGCACCAGAGAGAGGCCGGGAGCCAGGCAAAGCTGAGCTAGCACCTGGGGCTGGGGCAGGGGCCGTGGCAGGGGGCTCACCTGCGACTTGCTTGGCAGATGGGTGAGGAGGAGGAGGGCAGATGACAATAGATTTACCTCTGGGGATCCTGATGAGCTCTGACTGAAAACCCCAACCCCAGACCTGCTTTCCAGGAGGAGGACTTTCTGGCAGCAGAGAGAACCCACTGGAGGCTGACAGACCTGGGCTGGGATCCTGGCTCCACTCCTGACAAGCTGTGTGACCTTGGGCAAGTTACATAATGCCTCTGAGTCTCAGTTTCCTTCTCTGTCACAGCAGGACGATAACACTGGCATAGGGCTCAAGTGAGGACTGGAGGAGATAATCCGGGGAAAGCTGGAACAGAGCCTGTCGCCTGGCACACAGTAGGTGCCCAATAAAGGTGCTGGTCAGAATCCAGATCAACACTCCTCCTCCCTACTACTTCTACTTCCTGACCTCCCTTCACACCCCCCCTTCTTCTCTCCTATCTCCAACTGCCTGGCCCCCAAGCAGACCTGGGCTGAGAAGCCACAAGGCCAGATCTGTGAGGGCTAATGTCTTCTCCTAAGAGGACACCAAGGGAGGCCTAGGCCCCCTGGGTCCCTGCAGGGCTCCCAGCCCTCTTCCTTCCTGGAGCTCCTCTGTCTCCTCCTAAAGTTGTGAGGGGTTGTCTCCGGCATGGAGAGCTCTCTCCACACCTCCCACCCTCCCTGGGTCTCTGGAGAAAGGGGAGCTTAGGAGGTGAGGCCAGGAGGAAGGGCAATGCTGGGAGAGAGCCACTGGTTTTTACTCAGCCATCTCTGACCTCTGCATGTGGTTTCCAAAGGGTGCCTGTCTCCACTTTGGTCATCCCATATTTTACCAGGGAGGGGTGGATTGGGTTGGGAGTGGGGGCTTGTCCCTCAAGAGCAAGGGAGGGCAAAGAGAACCAGGGAGGTTTGAGAGAGGGGAGGGGGCAGGGACATCACCCCTATTTCTACTCCCCTGGAGGCACCACGGCTTCCCCCTCTGGTTGGCTTTGGGCACGATGGGAAGAGAAGTTTCCAGGGCACTCCAGCACCATGTGAAGGGGGTCCTCATGGAAGGAATGGGCCATGTAGCTGGCCTGTGGCACAGGATGGCACGGAGGGGCTGAGGGCCTCTTTCACGTCAATCAGGCCGCCTCTATCTTCTCCACATTCTCAATAAGCGCCTGGAAATACCTGAATGAGTGAATGTGCAGGTGCAGGGACCGGATGGTTTAAGGGACCAGTCAAGGTCACACAAGGAATCATTAACTACTCTCAGGTATCTGCTCCAAGTGCCAGAAAGAATGGCGTAGAATGCCCCAACTGTATTCTTGGGCCTTGTGGAGGAGCCCCAATGTGAAGACTAAGACTAATGCGGCAATCTCCTGCAGTGCCCTTATTTTACAGAGGAAAGCGAGACTCAGGAAGGGGTCTGATGGACCAGGACCACAGCGCGAGGCAGGGCAGCCGAGGGCGTGGGCCTCTGGCTCTCAGTCCAGTGCTCTTCCCCACCCACATCATGACTCTGAAGGGACATTTCTAGGCCTCTTGTCTGCTCCCAGCAGAGCCTACAGGGTTTCTGGGAGAGGGTGGAGTTGGGGGAAGGAGTCCGGAGAGCTGCTGGCAGAGGCTTTCCCTGAAGAGAGAAAAGCAGAGGGGGCTGGTGAGGTTTCTTAACTCCCTCTCCCGCCCCAGCACACATACAAACACACAGCGGCAGCAATTTTATTTCCAAATGTCCCTTCTCTGGGGAGCTTGCTGTTTCCCAGGAGACGCCTGGTGGAGATGCCCCTTCCTGCCAGCCCCGCTGGCAGCCACTAGGCGGCTGTGGCTCCTGTTTCTGCCTAGAGACGCCACAGCAAGGGTGCCACGTGGTCTGTATTAATAGGAAGTGGAGCCCAGGCCTATCGACGCTGAGGATGGAGCAGGCCAGCCAGGAGTGGGTGAGCAGCCAGGCCAGTGGGTAGACTGAGGCAGCCTCTCCCAGGGCCACATCGATCAAGGGCCGTGGGCAGCCTGGCATGCCTAGATACGTGTGCTGACCTGCCTCTGGTCACTAGAGGGAAAAAAAAACAAACAACAATCCTCCCTGACATCTTTTTCCCCAAACTGACAACGTTTTTGTGTTTTTTATCTTGAATATAAAAGTAATGCATGATTGTTACAAAAATAAATAATTCCAACAAAACAGAATAAACAAAAGCTCCAGACTCAAATTTCAGGATCCGTCTTTCTCCATAGGAAAGCAATGAGCCTCCTGCTGAAGAGTCCAAGGCAAGGGTCTGCTCTGCTCAGGAAGGAGGGGGAAAGTTCTAGAATTGTGGAGGTCCTCCTGAAGCAAATACCCTTGTATTGGAGAGACTGATATGGGTGTCTGTTTTCCCCTCAGAAGATCAGCAGTTTCAGAGTGTTCTTCCCACTCACTCTGTGTTATTCCCACACTTTGACCTTCTGGGTGCACCATGCTGCCCCAGTGTGGTCACCCAGGAAATATGGGCTGGAAGAATAAATTAATGAACTTACAGATAAGGAAGCAGACCCAGAGACAGACCCAGAGGTGCCAGAGTGGTCCAGATCATGTTCACAAATACGATTGCCACAGCTCTGGAAAAAAATTGGCTTCAAATTCTCCACCAGCTCCCTCTTCACCAGGGCTAAAGGGGAGCTAAAAACTGGAGTTAGCCAAAAGGGCCAAGCCCGCAGAAGAAATTTCCCAGGTCTGGCCCTTGGACAGAACAACGCTGAGGCACTAGAGGGAGACTGTCAGGTCTTGTAGGAAGAGAGGCCTCACCCAGAGAGGGATAGGGGTGGTGGAGAGCCTGATGTGAATTTAGAAATTAAATCCATGCCATGCCAATGAAGTGGAGAGCAGTTTTGCCTTTCTACCCTGACAAGGAAGCAGATCTGATTGGGAGGTTCTGGTCATCTTCCAGTTAAGAAGAGATTTAAGCATATGGAGGAGACTTACCTCCTTCAAGGAGAGAGGAGGGATTCATCCAATACAGCAGCAGGGATGGAAGCCAGCCCCCCATTTCCCTTTCTACTCCTTGCCAGAGAACTTAGGGTCCTGCTATCAACATATTATCCCATTTAGCCATCGATAACTGTCAGGGAGGTCTTAACCCCATTTTACAGATTAATAAACCAAGGCGAAAAAAGGTAGTTACTGCCCAAGTCACAAACCAAGCGGCAGAACTAGGAAGATCCTCCAATCTCAGGCCTGGCCCCCAGATACTCTTTCCACTGAGGCCTCACCTCAACACTTGGTTTCTTAGGGGGCCACAAATTTGTGGCCAGACCACCCGCTGCTAGATTTGGGCACAGGTTCTCTAACTCACAGAGGCGCCTGGCCTTCCCTTGAGCTCAGATCCTTGCCGTGTCCTGTGCTGTTTGGGCAGACCCTGTCCCTGCTTCTCCCGAGAACTGCGTTTAAGGCGCCCAGGGAGGCATGGGATAAGACAGGAGTCACCCGGGCTTGGCCCACGTGATCAGTGCTCCTCGAAGATGTCACCTTTCCCATTTTGCCAAGGCTTATTCTCCTCAAGTTCTCAGTCCATCACTGTATTCCCTCCCCACCCCAAACCCTCCATACCCTTTTGGAGAAGGCGCAAAACCTTTGCTGAGGGCAGACCCTGAGACCCGCAGCGTTCATGGCCCAGGGCGGGCGCCTTGGGCCACGGCACCGAACCCAGCCGGACACAGCTCCGCTCCTCCTCGGGGCTCCCCGCCCCCCAGGGGGGGCAAAGGCTGGCCCGGCCCTCCCTCCTTGGCCTGGCCACAGCAGGGCACCGAGGGGCCGGCAGCCCGAGGAGCGGCTGGAGGCGAGGGCCGGTGAAGGGGCCCGCAGATGCCGCCTCGGCCCCCCCTTCCCTGGCCGGGGCCCCCACGGTGTCGGGGAGCAGGAGGAATCAATCAGGATAATGAAGCCGCAGCCTGCCACGCACCGCGGGGGCACTGAGGAGCCGGGGCCGATGCCAAGTCCGCCAGACGGTTCGGAGGAGCCGGGCGCGGCCCGGCGGCGGCGGCGGCGGCGGCGGCAGCAGCAGCGGCGTTTGCGGCAGCGGCGGCGGCGGCGGCTGCGACGGAGGAAACCCGGGGCCGACGCGCGGAGGCCGGACGCAGCGCGGCGCAGGTCCTTGGCAACCGCGCCTTGGCAACCGGGACGCCCGAGAGGAATCTTAAAGCTGCAGCACCTCCTTTCCTCGCCGCCGCCGCCGCCGCCTCCTGGACCTGGGGTGGGGTGGGGGAGGGGGAAGGGTCGTGCCCAGAGGGTCAGTGGTGGGAGTCAGGCCCTGTGCCTCTCGGGACTTGGGGGTCCAACTCATACCCTCACTTCTTCATTTATCAAATGTGGATTGAGCCTACGTGCCCAAGCACGGGCTAGACACTGGGGAGGAGAACGGGCTGTGATAAAAAAATGAACAAAGTCCTGCCAAGAGGAGTTCACAGTCTAGCGCGCAAGGCAGACCAGACTGGCTGAGGTGAGCAAAACCCTGTATTACCCAGGATGAAGGGGCTTCGGCTGGAGGGCCGAGGGGCTGTTACAAAATAATCCTGCGGCACCTGCTTTAGTCTAGGCCTGGACTGTGCTATTATCCCCCCAACAGCCCTGTGAGATGGGTGTTATTGCCATTACCATCATTCTCAATCCCATTTTATTTTTTAAAAGATTTTGTTTATGTATTTATTTATTTGAGAGAGGGAGGGAGGGAGAGAGAGATAGCAAGAGCACTGAGCTGGGTGGAGAGGGAGAAGCAGGCTCCCCGAGAGCAGGGAGCTCCACATGGGGGCTCTCTCCCAGGACCCTGGGATCATGACCTGAGCCGAAGGCAGAAGCTTAACTGACAGCCACCGAGAGGTCCCCTCAGTCCCGTTCTAAAGATGAAGAATCAGAGGCTCAGAGAGGTAAAGGGACTTATCCAAAATCCGATTTTATGTTTTGGACAATCTAGGACTTCTGACTCTGGCCAGCTTTCATTACAGCATGATATTTGGAAGGTTAGACCTGAGTGAGGACTTCCCAATACAAATCATGTAGGAAGTGAGGAGAAAGCGTAGCTGAAGGAAGAGATGGCTCCTTGTCCCTTCTGCTGCCCACTAGCCCGACCCTGTCTGCCCTGTCCTCACAGGCAGACCTATATGTGAGCAGAGACAGCTAGAAGAGGTGACCTCAGAGGCCCCTCTGGTTCTGCAATTTAATGTCTCCCATCTGAAGTTCAGGCACTGTGCCACCCTTCTGGGCAGCGGTAGTTGGCAGGGGGCTGCACCTTGGGGGGGATTCCAGGCTTTTGAAACAAGGGGTCAGGAGTGACAGGGAGGATTAAAGGGGTGGGAAGGGGCTTTGGCAAAAGAAAGCCTAAGTCAATATCATGAGGAAGACTGGGCTTCATCTTCCCTTCTCTTGTCCACCTTTCTCTTTCTGCACATCGATTCAGGTGAGAAATTTGTACCAGGGCCTGGGGTAGGCTCAGAGACCACTGGGAAGGCACAAATCATGCTGGCTTTATAGCTAGACTCATCTGGTTTCAAATCCTGGCTCTGTCACTTATCAGCTATGTGAGCTTGGGCAAGTGATTCAGTCTCCCTGAGCCTCATTCAGTTTCCTCATCTGTAGAACAGAGGCATTAATACCTACATTTCAGGGCGTGGCTCAGTCGGTTAAGCATCTGACTCCTGGTTTTGGCTCAGGTCCTGATCTCATGGGTCGTGAGATTGAGCCCTGCTTCAGGTTCTGTACTCAGCGGGAGTCTGCTTGGATATTCTCTCCCTCTGCCCCTTCCCCACTGGCTCGCTCTCTCTAAAATAAATAAATAAATGAATAAATGAATAAATAAGTCTTTTTAAAAAGTCGACTTTTCAGGGCTATTGCAAGATTGAGAAAAATGTATGTATGGTGTCTAGCGCATGGTAGATGTTTAACAAATGGTAATTTTATTTTTTATTTTTTTTATTTTTTAGATTTTTATTTATTCATTTGACAGAGAGAAACACAGCGAGAGAGGGAACACAAGCAGGGGGAGCGGGAGAGGGGGAAGCAGGCTTCCAGCTGAGCAGGGAGCCCGATGCGGGGCTCGATCCCAGGACCCTGGGATCATGACCTGGGACCTGAGCCGAAGGCAGACGCTTAACGACTGAGCCACCCAGGTGCCCCAACAAATGGTAATTTTAAAGATGTCTTTGTTTATCTCGATAGTCTGATAATGGCTCTCAAAGATATGTCCACCTCCTAATCCCTGGAACCTGTGAGTGTTACCTTATCTGGGGAAAAAAAAAAAAAAAGAAGATCTTTGCAGGTGTGATTAAGAATCTTGAGATGCAAAGATTATCCTGGATCATCTGGGTGGGCTCTAAATGCCACCACGAGTGTCCTTATTAAGAGTGAGGGCAAGGGAGATTATACACACAGAGAAGAGTAGAAGGTGATGTGAAGACAGAGGCAGAAATTGGAGTGATGCAGTCACAAGCAAAAAAAAAAACAAAAAAAAATGCCAACAGCCACTAGAAGCTGAAAGAACAGATTCTCCCTTAGGGCCTCCAGAGAGAGCGCAGTCCTGCTGATGCCTTGATTTTGACCCAGTGAAACTGATGTTGGGGAGTGCCTGGGTGGCTCAGATGGTTAAGCGTCTGCCTTCAGCTCAGGTCATGATCCCAGGGTACTGGGATCGAGTCCCACATCGGGCTCCCTGCTCCTTGGGAGCCTGCTTCTCCCTCTGCCTCTCTCTCTCCCTCTCTCTGTCTCTCATGAATAAATAAATAAAATCTTTAAAAAAAAAAAAAAAAGAAAGAAACTGATGTTGAACTACTGGCTTCCAGAACTGAAGAGAATAAATTTCTGTTTTTTTTTTAAGCAACCAAGGTTGTGGTGATTTGTTACAGCAGCCTTGGAAAACTAATACATTTACACTGGAGATTCTGTCTTGAACAAAACTCAGTACCTTCCCAAAAAAAAAAAAGGGGCGCCTGGGTGGCTCAGTTGGTTGAGCAACTGCCTTCGGCTCAGGTCATGATCCTGGAGTCCCGGGATCGAGTCCCGCATCGGGCTCCCTGCTCGGCGGGGAGTCTGCTTCTCCCTCTGACCCTCCTCCCTCTCATGCTCTCTGTCTCTCATTCTCTCTCTCTCAGATAAATAAATAAAATCTTTAAAAAAAAAAAACAAAAAAAAAACTCAGTACCTTCCCTCTAGGAGTTCACAGTCTAATGGGAAATGAGAGAAGTGAACAGTGCATAGGGATGCCCAGAAGGTGTCAGAGGGAGGTAGGTAAGGCTGTTAGAGTTGGAGAAGGAGTTACCCAGGTGAGGGGCTAAAGCAGGAAGGCCATTCCAAGCAGAGGAAAGAGTGTGGGAAAAGGAGTGGGAGATAACACTGCCTTCAGGCAACTGTCCACATTTGGGATGGCAGGTGCATGGGCATGTGGGGCATGGCGTGGCAAAACTGCTGGGGTAGGTGGCAGGGGCAAGAGGGCCAAATAGCTTCCACCCCAGAATGGAATCAACCCCTTCAACTCATGAGGCACTGGGCCCCAAATCAGAGAACCCAAGACTGTCAGTACTGGTCAGAGGTCTTAAGACCATCCAGTCCAGTCCTCCCATTTCACACATGGGGAAATTGAGGCCCATAGAGAATGAGTCCATCCAGGGAATAAGGTACAACAAGATGGCTGTGCTCTGGCCTCTCTCTTGAGCCTGGGTGTCCCATGTCTGAGGGTCTCAGAGGTGCTGCCTGGTGGTCCCTCTGTAGCCCACATCCAAAAACCCAGTGGTCTCTAAACAAAGAGGGGGTGGTTTGCATATAATTTGCATGCTGCTAATTAGATGAGAGCGGCAGATTCACTTAGTCTCTTCCCTTCATGTCCCCATGTCCTGTCACTCTCATTGAGTTCTTCTTCCTCATCCATCTCTCTCTCTTTTTTAAGTAGGTTTCATGCCTAGCACGGAGCCCAGTGGGGAGCTTGAACTCACAACCCTGAGATCAAGACCTGAGCTGAGATCAAGAGTCAGATGCTCAACTGACTGAGCCACCCAGATGCCCCAGGCCTTCCTCATCCATCTCCTGACCACAGCAATTTCTCCCATAATTCCAGCCCAAGCCTCACCCCTCAAGGCCTCTTACCCAGCCCCCGCACAACTCCTACTGTATTAAGTGTTTGATCCTGCCTTGAAAAAGAACCTGGTGGGTCTCTGGTATATCTAGTCTGGGTAGAGGATCTTGGAGCAGGTTATAGTGGCAAGGGAGGTGGGTGGGTGTTCCAGCTTGAGGTTTTCTCTGGGAGTGCGGAACTGTGAGTCCTGTCTCCCTGTAGCCCAAGGGCCATCTGAATGGGGCTATGAAGTGGGGGAGGAGGGTCCTCCTTGGGGATCTGGTGGGCAGGTGCCAGCTGCATGCCCCAGGCCTGCCCCCAAGCCTCTTGGCTAGCAGCCACACCAGTCTGTGAAGGAGCTGGCTTCTTTGAGGGAGGGGGATTCCTGGGGAAGGTCAGGAAGCATCCCTTGGCCTGGCAGTCTAACGTGGATAAGGCTGAGGTTACCGTGAGAGTTACTGTGGACCCTCCAATGGGGATAGCACATCCAGATTCTTGCGGCTGTCATCAACCCAGCTCAGAAAATTGTGATTAAACTAAACAGCGTCTCCTTGAGGGTAGGCACTCAACAAATGTTTTCTGATATTAAGGAGCCGCCTGTCTCCTGGAAACAGGTAAGGAGGAAAGTGGGTCACAGAGAGGCACAGATTCTGCCTCTCTCACCTCCCATTAGCCTCCTCTTCCCTCTGAAATCAAGTCTATGCCCAGCACCTCTCCCAAGTGAGATGTCTGAGCCTGTCATCTGATGGCCAGCAGAGAAGGCACCACTCTGTAGCCAGGACAGGTGCATAGGATGAGCACAGGTATCCCCAACCCCTCTCCTGGCAGAGTGGCTGTGGGGCTCTGTCATCACCGTGGCTGACTCAAGGTAGCTGCCAGGAGCTGGGGAACATTGGTGCATTAGGATTCATGGACAAAGCTGGGGCACAGCTCAGGCTAACAACTTGCAGAAACCAACCTGGTTAGGACAGAGGTCTGGATGTGGGAAGACTGCCCTGCATATGTGAATCATTCTTCTCCATGCCTGGGTGATAAGTGAGGCGTGTGTACACGTGCTCCAGGGGGCCTCAGCAAGCACCCCGACCTGCATGCACAGCTGTGTGCACATATCCCAGCGTGTGCAAGTGTATACTGCGTGTGAGGGTCTTTATGGAATCCCACCTTCCCTCTTCCCTGCTCTGGGTCTTCTCTTCTTGTTTCCTGGCAAAATGGGAAGTGGGGTAGGAATGCCAGTTTCAATATCCCCAGCCCTGCTCCCTTGTGTTGAAGGTCCCTGCCTCCATTTGCCCATGACAGCAACTGGTGGATTCCTTCTTGGTCCCGAGTTGAGGGATCCCAGCTCCTTAGTGGCTTAGATGGCCATCTTGCATCAATTCCTCTGCCCTGGTAGCTCCCTCATCCCTTAGTGTGTCCCATGCCTCTCCCTCATCTAGTGTCCAAGTCAAGGGGAGAGGCAAGCGGAGGTAGGGTGATGCTGCCAGAGTGGGAGTAGGAAGGTGGATCAGACACTGCTCGGTTTTGCCTGGGTCCCTCTGGAGCACTGCTGCTCATTTAAAATTCCGATTTAAAGCCGAGCGGCTCTTTAAATTTCCACATTAGCATGCCGCCCTGATGCCAGGCCAAGATGTTGGGATGGATTTGGCAGGAACGCCTCCAACAGCGGCAAGCAGCAGCATTTGCCAGCAATAAAACAACGCATGAATAAAAGAAGGCCGGCTTGGCAGCAGCAGCAGCCCAGGTAGCTGGGTGAGCCCAGGAGGGGCCCTCATATTTGGGGGCTCAGAGGCATGAAGACTTGTGCGGGGGCATGCGTGAGGGTAGGCCTCTGTGGCTGTCTTGCCCCCCTCACCCTCAATCTGTGCCTGCAGTGGAATCTGGGGTGAGGGCCCAGGCAGGATTGGGATTTCTCCCCTGTGCCTGTCTCACCTCCCTCCCTCCAGGCTTATCTTCTTCAAGGAGACAGATGTTGCCTTTGATGAGGACATAGGGACTTGGCCCAGAGCCTGAGTTGTCCTACTTCATTAGGGGCCCAAAGAACAGGTGGGGTCAGAGAGAGCAACACTGCCTAGAGTAGCTTCCAGATCCATGACCCCAAGTACCTGGGTGCTCAGGGGCACTGTCAGGACAAGGGGACTGGGTAAGAAGACACCGTGAGGACCAGGTACTGATGCCGAGCTGGGCGGGAGAGATGCTCTGGGATGGGCAGTTGGCTAGAATGGGAAATGGCCAGGGAGAGCAAGGGGCTACCACCCCTGGCCGAACATTAACTTCCTACAGATTTGGGTATTTTGTTTGAGGTCAGCAAGGAGGTCAGATAAAGCCCCTGGGCTGAACACTGGGCACCCCCCAGAGGTCATTTTGTCCACTCCCTGCTCCCCAGGGTCTAGAGAGTACAGCCCCAAAGCACTTGAGGCCGCTGGCTCCAGCGGTCCTCGGCTCCAATCACCTGGCTGAGGCTCATCAACATTGCCCCAGATGCTTCAAGGAACAAGCGGATTGTGCTCTCACCATCTATCCCTCCCACTTGGTCGAATGATCTCCTTCCCTGAAGTCCAGGGGAAGAGGACAGAAGCAAACAGAGGAGTGGCAACAGATGGTCTCGGCAGTCTCAGCTAAGGCAGCTAAGGCAGAAAAGAGGGGTTTTCTGCAGAACACTCTTTTCCGATGGAACTCCTCTCCTCCAGCTCACGAGTGATTTCAGGCCCCAAATGGAGAGAAGTTATTGGGACTTTGAATTCTCTCCATCCCTGGAGAAGCTGGAGAGCATATAGACAGGTCCAGGCGCTGGTAAGGCAGGGGGCCCGTATCCTGGAACTTGGTTTACTCCTGTCCTGATATTTTTGTTTTTTTCTCCAAGGAGAATGAGGTGGCCTGACCTCCCAGGCACCCTGTTCTCTGGTTCACATATTGGGTAGGTCCGCTCTGGGGGTGAGGAAGTGGCTAAGAAACTGAGTTTAGGCCAGAGTGATGTCCTTTTGTCATTTATTCATTCATTCAACAAATATTTACCAAACAGCTGCTTTATGCTAGGCACGGTGCTGGGCACTGGGAACACACTGGTGAATACAGACAGACGTGGTCACTGTCCTCGTGGAACTTTCCATCTGGTGGGGGAAATAGGATTATTATTCAAATGGCTGCACAAATAAGTGTGAAATCACTGTGCTAAGTGCTCTGAAAGAAGAATATATAGTACCGTGAAAGTGTACAATCGGGGGACTTGGCTGAGTCCAAGGAGTTGAGGATGAGCTTGCAAAGGAGACAGAGAAAGGGCAGCCAGAGTGGTAGGAGAATTGGCAGTGAAATCATAGAATCAAAGGAGAAGTTGGTCAACTGTGCCGAGAGATGCTGAGAGCTCATGAGACACCTATTCACCCTGACTCCTCACCTGCTAGTTGTGAGTACAGGTATGGAAGACTCTGGCATTGTGCCTGGCTCACAGTTGGTGCTCTGTAATGTTAGCTCCCTTTCCCCCGCTCCCCAAGCTGAGCCTCCCTCCAGGGACCCCAGATTTCTGGAACAAAGGAGCTGCCTAGTCTCAGCCTCCTCCCTCAATTTAGGCCCCAAACCCCAGCCATCCAGTCCTCAGTGAAGGACTCTGGACGCCCCCTCCCTGCCTCTCCACACTAGTCCCTTCATGTGGAGCCCTACTGTTCCCTAACCTACTTCCTCCTTTGCATTGGTTTTCCATGAAGAGGGGCTAGGGTCTAGGTCTCAGAGAAAGATGTCGTTCTGGCTCTGCTTCTGGGCTGAGTCTGAGAAGGCAAGAGCGTCGGAATCCTCAGCAGCTCCCAAAGCTGCCCGGGGTGAATCTGAGTGTCTTAGGTAGGGAGCGGGAGTAGTGGGGAGATGGGAAGGGGGGCTGCCCACCCAAGGCGGCGTAGAGCCCAGAGCCTTTTCCATCGCAGACACCCCATCTGTCTCCCACAGAAGGCTCGGGTTGGAGGAGGTGCCGAAAGGGGGGGTATGGAGGGTGAAACTGTACAGTCTGTGATCTAGCATGACGACAGTGAAGGTGCTGACTGGGAGGGTCAGGGTGGGGTGTAGGCTGGGAGAACTGGAGGTCAGAATCTGGGACTGGAGGTGGGGAAGATGATAGGGATGCTCTTTGCTACTTTCCCTAAAGAGCCCTCTGTTTTTGATTTTGATTTATAGCTCCCCACCTGACTGACCACAGGGCAAAGAATCACACCCCTCTGGCCAACAAACTATTGGTGTTCTTAAGCCAAGGCCTGGGCTGGATTCATGATACACCCCCCTTCCAGCAGTCAGACCTTTTCCAGACCTTAAAATAATATTTATTTAAATTGGCAGTTTTCAGAGTATTTCCTTTCACATATCACTTTGATCCCGCTAAAGTCTAGGGAGTTAAACATTATTATTCTTGATCTATAGACAAAGCAACAAGGGGTTTATTTTATTTTTATTCTTTTAGAGAGAGAGTATGCGTGCGTGTGAGTGGGATGGGGGGTGGGGGGGGTCGAGGGAGAGGGAGAATCTTAAGCAGGCTCCATGCCCAGTGTGGAGCTCAAGGTGGGCCAATCTCATGACCCTGAGATCATGGCCTGAGCTGAAATTAGGAGTCGGATGCTTAACCAACTGAGCCACCCAGGTGCCCCAACAAGGGGTTTAAGAGATTAAGTGAATAACCTGGATCACAGGAGAGTAGGGCGAGGGGGCCCTAACCCAGGTATTCTGACATGCAGCCACTAGGCTATCCTTACGCCTTCCTTGCTCCTCATTTTTGGTGATACTGTACAGCCCCCACTGCTGGGTCAGGTTGGGGTTCTCTAGTAGATAACTCAGGAGAATTCCTTCCCTGTGACTGACAAACTTTGGGAGATACCCAGGCCTGGTGGACATACATCCATACAGCCCCCACTCTTGGAAACCAACTTCCAGACACTAGGAAACTGGACATCCCCAGAGGGATGGGCCTCTCACATGCAAAAATATGAGAGGGCTCTAGACTGGAAGTGGGCAAGAAAAGGGGGCAAGGCAGAGGGTGGGGACAGAAAAATGCCAGCCCAGTTAGTTGTTCTGTTAGCATCCACTCCAGGTCCTGAGTGGACCCTTGGGAATCCCTGCGGACACCCCCTCCCCACATTCCAAGTTCTAAATACTTTTTGTTTTTCCCTCCGCGTATATTTAAGAGAGTATGATTCCACAGCTTCCCTACCTACTCCAGTCTTTTCTCCCACTCTTCCCTGTTTGGAAGTTCTTCCACGGATGTAACTTTATTTCTTCAGGCTGCAGCTTAATCCCTCTAAAAGCCCTCTAAAACAGGTGCCAAGGGAACCCAAGACAGGGCTTGAGTTATTAAATATAAATAGACAGGGGAGGGGAACTGAATATAGACAGATATTTTATCTCTCAGTCCCTGCAAGTTATTGGGAAGAAGGCACTAGTGGTTGCTAAGCAACAGGTCTCCATAGAGGACAAGGCACAGAGGAAAAAGCCTCTTTTGAATATTGAGGTGAGAGGGTAGGGAAGGTGGTGGTCAACGGGCTACGGACTGGCAGGCAGGGCTGCGGGAATGATTGGTTCGTCCTCCAAGAACAGCCCTATTCCCCCCAGGCCTCAGTAAACTCCGCCTTTACAGCCTTCCCGATTGGTGGAAGGAGGAAGGCCTCAGGCACTCCTCCCTTCCTGCCGGGAGGAGGAAACCTGGTTTCCATAGCAACCCAGAAACAATCCTGGCCTTGTTTTGCTCACGGCTTTTCTATAACCCCTCATGGAGCACCGACTATCATGGACTCCCTTCTCTGACCCCCAACTTCCGATTTGAGGGGGAGGGCCCATAGAAAGATTAAGGGTGGGAGTGCCACTGGTCTCACTGGGCCCTGAAGTGACCTATTAAGACTCTAGAGAGGGAGTGACTTTTAGGGGAAAGGGCTTTCAAGCGTCCTCTGACCTCTGCACCTCCTAAGGGGCTGCAAAAAGCACGGGCAAATGGTGGCATCAGATGCAAATTCTATGTCCAGGCTTGCTTTCTAAAGAGCCAGTACAGGCTGGGGTTGAAGGTCAGGTGAGAACGAGAGGGCAGGGTCTTTTGTGCCCCTTGGCCACCCAGACTCCTATCCTCCTCGATCTTAAGTCCACTGTCGTCAAGACCCGAGAATGGAGATATAGAACATTAACGTATGTCAAGTATAAGTGAGTGGCACCGAGGGGCATAATCTGTTTTTCTAATATGACCACAAGCAGAGTGTTAGGAGAATTAGGCCGACAGCTGCTGGTGCCCCCCCCTTCCACCCCCCCTCCTCGCTCTCGCTCTCCCTTCCTCCTCGGCGTTTGCACACACCAATGGCAGCCGAGCCCTGCTCGAGATTTCTCTTAATCTTCCTCCGCCATCCTGCGCTCTTTCCGCAGGCGGTGCTGCGAAGCCGGCAGAGCCCCGCGTCACACCTTACTGCTCTCCGAGATTGCTCCACAGAGAGCTCAAGGAGATGGCAATTCAGCGCTGACGCCGGCTGGCAGCAGTTGGGAGAGGGGAAGGAGGAGAGAGAGGGAGGAGGGGAGGGGGGAAAAAGTTGGCACAGATACCAAGTTTTTCCCTAGAGAGACATGGTGGGGGGGGGCGGTGGCAAGAGAAGAAGAGAGAAAATGACACAGAGAAAAAGAAACAAGGAAAAAGAGGCAGAGAGGCAGACAGGCAGAGAGAGAGAGAGAGAGAGAGGATTAAAGTTCTCAGACATTCACATGTGGGCATCTCTAGCCCACCTCAACTCATGACCCTCTAAAGATCACACCCCCAGCCGGAGTTCCCAGCCACCCACCCTCCAACAAACACCAAACGTGCGTGCACACACACACACACACACACACACACACTCCCAGCCAACCTGGAAGTCAAAGTGGCCCAGACATGTTGTGTGTATTCGTGCAAGAGTGTGTGTGTGTGTATGTGTGTGTATACGCCTGTATGTTGTCTCTGTTTTGGATCGCAGTAGAATGCAGTATGTAAATGAGATGGTTATTACCGCAATGTTCATCAAGCTGAGCCGAGAAGACATTAATAGCCTGATGAATATGCATGTGAATTTGTTAATTAAGTTAATTATTCTGCTGAAAATGCATTCGTCTTCCAAGGACATTTTCCCAATGATTTTTACATGCTCTAGCCATTAGTCATGCTATATTTTATCAGGGAAATGAGTTTGCTTAAGTTGTAAAAAAAAAAAAAAAATGGAGCGAGAAGAGAAATAGAGAAAGAAAGGAAGAGGAAAAAAATGAAAGAGGAAAGAGGAAAATGTGTTGGAGCTGAGAGTGGGAAGGCATCTGAGGCCGGCCTGAAGTTTGAGGCCCAGCTGGGCTTTTGAAGCCTGCCCTCGATTTTTATGGGTATCTCACTCTACAATTTTTTGCCCTTTTTTTGATGACAAACTTTTTTTTTCCAGTGCCAAATTTCCAACACATTAATTAATTGTTGTAGCCAATTAACTGTAGTTGTGCAAATGAGTTTAGCACTAATTACCATGCAGTGCCTGTAATCACATAAAAAACTTGCTGAGAAAGAGAGAGAGAGGAGAAGAGAAAGAAGGAATGGGAAGGCAGTGGTAGCAGAAGAGAAGGGGACCTGGAGCAGAGGGGCAGCCAAGGGAAGGACATAAGCAGGCGTTCTGAGATTTCCTGGTTAGAAGCCATCTTGGCTTCGAGAAAAAGGAGCTGTCTCCCAGCCACGTTCAGGACCTCTGACAGTTAGGAAGTCTCAGCGGGAGTAAGATTCAGTAGAGAGTGATCTCCCTTTGTCTAAGAACTTCCGGCCAAAAGACACAAGTTCAGAATGGGTATCTCTGGTTGTTTCAGTGATCCAGTGTAGTCCCTATACATTCTGAAGGCCTCTGTGTTTATCCTCCATGGCTGGGATTACTGGGCATGGGTGGTGGGTGCGACTGGGAGATGTGCCATTTCTGATGGGCCAGGGGAGATGGAGAAAAGCACTATGTGCTCTCAGCCTGGTTCTAGAGCCATAAGTACATAGGGAAAATTGTTATGAGTCTACACCACTGGAATAGGCCAATGGAGCAACGATAACATCAGCTATAAAAGAGCCAGTTCCAGCAGGAGGTGGGAAGAGGCAGCCTTTGGCCAGACATAGCTCCCAGGAGAGGAGCCAAACCTTCTCTCCCACAAGTTGGCATCTCTACCACCCATCATGTCTGGGCCAACTCTAGGTTTCCACCTGTCAGCTTCAACCAGTGCCCACAGGCTGAGGGACAGACCAAATGTTTTCTCCAACTCCTTCTGATTTCACTGTCCATGGCTTCAGCTGGAGTAAGGAACAGTTATAAAGCGAGGACTAAGTGCCGGACTGGCATTTTTGCTTCCACTCTGCCTGCCCCCTGTACCATGTCCTAGACGCTGTGCCTGCCCCAAGGGTGTGTGTGTGTGCACATGCACGTGCACAATTAACCTGTAGCTCCCCCACCACCAAAAAAAGTGCGCTTATTGCCCTTACCCCTCCGGAACAGGGTGCTCACTCATCATGGCCTGTTTTCTCAGACCTCTTCAGAGACACCTTCAGCTTCACACTTCCATGGAGGACCCTAGCCACGCTCCCTCTCACAGACACCCAAAGGCTTCTTTTCTGATTCCAGGGCCCAGGTCTGTGGGCAGACTGCTCATGGGCTCTATCCACTTCAGCCTTGTTCTTTCCTGGCAAAGGGGAAACAATTTCAAAGGCACATGCCATACTGCTCCCTGCTCCATGACATTGCTGCTCTTCTTTTTTTTTTTTTTAAGATTTTATTTATTTATTTGACAGAGAGAGAGATAGTGAGAGCAGGAACACAAGCAGGGGGAGCGAGGGAGAGGGCGAAGCAGGCTTCCCGCCGAGCAGGGAGCCCGACGTGGGGCTCGATCCCAGGAGCTGGGATCATGACCTGAGCTGAAGGCAGATGCTTAACGACTGAGCCACCCAGGCGCCCCCATTGCTGCTCTTCTAACCTATGAACCAACGTCAGCTGTGAAGACCTGAACTGACCCACGCTGCTCCAATCTCTTTCTGCCTCCAACATTTCTCTTTTGGTTCTGCCCACACCCTATTCCCAGAAATGTTAGTCAAGGTCTGAGAAAGCCTCGTGCAGTAGAAAGAGCCCTATTATCTTGGGTTCCAGGCTCTTTGCCATTTAACATGTGATCATGGGAGAATTTTTTACTGTGAGCCTCAATTTTCCTCATCTATGAAATGAAAATAGTAATAGTGCCATGCCTGAAGAATTAAAGAAGCTTAATAATTGTGAGTATAAAACAGTCAGCACACAAGTAAATGAGCTACTTCATTAATTGGTAGTGAGTACAAAGTGAGAGTACAAAGTGTCCTTTAACAGGTGAATGGTTAAACAAACTGTGGTCCATGTGGTCATGCCATAGAATAAACAAAACGAACAAACTAGGATACATACAAAAACTTGGATGGATTTGGTGAGTGAAAAAAGCCAATCCTAAAAACTTACACAGCGTATGACTCCATTTTTGAAATGACAACATTTCAGAAGTGGAGGAGATAAGTGGTTGCTAAGGGTTAAGGAGGGTGTGAGGTAGGTGTGATTATAAAAGGGCAGCATGAGGAATCCTGGTGGTGTTGGAACTGTTCAGTGCCTTGACTCCAGTGGTAGATACACGAATTTACACAGGTAATAACATTGTACACACACACACACACACACACACACACACACATACACACACACAAAATGGGGAAATCTGAGTAAGACTGGTGGACTATATCAATGTCAATATTCTGGTTGCGGTACTATAGTTTTGCAAAATATTAGCATTGGATGAAAGTAGGAAAAATGTACAAGGGATCTCTGTATTATTTCTTAAAACTGCATGTGAATCTACAATTATCTCAATAAATAAAAAAAAAAAGCTATGAGAGATTACTAATGTCTCTCTGCTGGGCCTAGGAGAGAAAAGGGGCTGCCCTTGTGTTTCCATTGCAGAATTCCAAAGAAGAAGATTTAAAAAACATTATTCTCATGGGTATATCAATAAAATGACCATAGGGAACAGGGGATATTTGTATCTGTTGATCTAATAATTCTACTTTTTAGAATTTACTATAAAAATGCACGAAGAGGGAACGCCTGGGTGGCTCACTCGGTTAAGTGTCTGCCTTTAGGTCAGGTCACGGTCCCAGGATCCTGGGATCGAGTCCTGCATTGGGCTCCTTGCTCAGCAGGGAGCCTGCTTCTCCCTCTGCTTGTGCTCTCTCTGACAAATAAATAAATAAAATCTTTAAAAAAAATGCATGAAGGTTTATGTGTTAGAATGTTCATTCTGGTATTATTTATAAGAGTAAAATACTTAAATGATTAAAGATAGGGGATGAGCCTTGTAAATCATGACATGTTTAGGTGATGATACTCCACAGACTTTAAACATACCTAAAAAAAAATATATCCAGCACAATGCCTGGCACATAATAGGCATTCAATAAATGGTAGTTCTGGGCGCCTGGGTGGCTCAGTTGGTTGAGCAACTGCCTTCGGCTCAGGTCATGATCCTGGAGTCCCGGGATCGAGTCCCGCATCGGGCTCCCTGCTCAGCGGGGAGTCTGCTTCTCCCTCTGACCCTCCTCCCTCTCATGCTCTCTGTCTCTCATTCTCTCTCTCTCGCAAATAAATAAAATCTTTAAAAATAAATAAATAAATAAATAAATAAATAAATAATAAGTGGTAGTTCTCTTCACTTTACTGGGATATGCTGGGTATTAAAAGAGCTAATGTAGGTAAATGTACTTGACAAACTGTAAAGTGCCTGGCGTTGCTATCCTAGTGGGTGTCTCTCATAGCCCCATCTTAGATGATGGAGCTGTACTTCCAGGCAGTGTTCTGCCTGGAAGTACAGCTCCTGGTTTGAGGCATGGGAATGGCACAGTCTGAGTCAAGGGGTTGGGGCTATTTCCTTTCCAGGAGACTGCCACCCCCCTGCTCCACATCATGAAGACAATCATGGACATTCTTCCCAGCATACATACATTCACTTATTTGGCCTGTAATTTCAGAGGACTCATGGAGTCGTTGAAGCAATGTCAGCCCTGGTGACTCCATAAGAGTAACAGACTATTTATTGTATCAACCACTGAGCACCTACTGAGTATCAGGCAATGTCCTAGGTGCTTTACAGACATTACTTCACTAAATGCTCTCCACAACCTTAAGAGGTTGTTTATCTGAATTTTACAGACAAGGAAACCAGGGCTCAGAGAGGTTAAGTGACTTACCAAGGTAGCACAGTTGGTTAATGGCAGTGCTGGTGCTAGAACCCAAGGCTTCCTGCCTCCCAAACTTGTGATCTAACCATCAGCTACTACCTTTAGAAGGACCAAGAAGGGGTGTACTCCCAGAGCTAGTGAGGAAATTGCACTGAGGCCCCCATCTGGAGAAGCCACAGAAAAGTAATCCTGTTTTTTCAATTCCCCTTGATAGGCACAGACTTAAACCTATCCCAGGCAGGAAAAAAAAAAAAATCTCTGAAGTAGGCCCATTCTGAAGTTTTATATCCCATGAGTAAGTTTTTCCATACGTCTACCTTCTATCTTTTTTGCTAAAATCTGATCCCTCTTCGAACTCTTATTTCCAGTAGGGACAGTTGAATATATGACATGGTACCCTTCCATGAACGGTCCTAGGTCAGGAGAGGTTGGAGGAGCTTCTTGTTCCCCAGTTCTGTTGAGGCCATAACTAAGATGTTTCAGTCCCCTTGGTCTGTTGGATTTGATCCAAGCTATCAAACCAAAAGATAAGCAGGAGAAAATGGGCCAGGAAGAAGAGCAGAACCTAACCAGACCAAGGAGACCAGCTTGGAGAATGGTCTGGGAATCTCTTGGGACCTGAGTGCTGGGCTTGGGGTAAAGTAAGAGTGGGCAGTTTTTCCCACCTTATTCAGCAGCCAGTTTCATGTTTGACATTTACCTAGTTGGGAAGGTCTGGCTAGCATCCGTCATGCCAGAGTCTCTTAATAGTCTTGATAGGACATCTCTACAGAAAGGAGAGGGCTGGGGGTTCTGCCACTCCATATTTACTCCTGTTTCAATACTACTTCACTGTGTTTGCTCAGGGCCAGGCAGCCCAACTGGGGGAGCTTAGAGATACCCAGGAAAGAGAATCGTCTTGTGAGGAGGATGCTGGGTCCAAAGTTCTTTTCTCTCAACATGAGAGCCAGGAGGGCAACCGGAGCCTGAGTCCGGACACACAGATCAGTGAGGGGCAGTGTCCTCCCTCCCTACCTTCCCCTGCACACCATTCTACCCTGCTGGGGCCCAAGCATGCCCACTGCTCTCTTTGGCTTCCCTCACCCCACCTACCCTATGGACAGGAGAGGGTTAAAGGCATGGTATGGGCAAGCTATAAATTTCCCATCAGTGTGGGGAGAGTAGGACTGTTGGCAGGGAGGGGGTTGGGCTGGGGGGGAGGGGGAGCTGGGAAAAAGCCAGGAGGTTGTCTCTAGGTAACAATAAACACTGCAAGCAAGGAGCAGCTGTTACACTTACTCTCTCTGCATCACAATGCTGAAATAACACTAATAAACCAGTGTGCCCAATGCACAGGCATACATGCATTTAGGGCCGGGCCCCACTGCACCCTTACAGCAGCCCTCTGCCTCAGGTCAGGGCCCTTGCTGTCAGCGGACATACCAGTCTTGGCCTGGCTATCTTTGGGGGAGGACGAGCACTAAAGAGCCAGTCTCAGAGTCAGAGTGGCATTCCCAGAGTCAGTGGGGGGTGGGGTGGCAGGCTGAGGATTCTGCGTTCAGATCCTGATGGCATTCACTGGTACAAAGAGTTCAAATGGGGTAACTCTCGGCTGGGACTCGGGAGTAGAGGAAGAGAGGAAGAAAAAGTGTAGGGAACAGACAACTACTTACCATATCTTCTCAGACTCGAAGGGATGAGGTGGCCAGGAGTGGAGCTAGCTGAAGGGAGGTAGAAGAAAAGGGAGGCCAAGGAGAAAGTTTGAGAAAGAGGAGGAGCATGTGGTATTGAGGAGTGATTCTAGGATCTCTCCTGGGTCTAAACTCCCCACACCTGTCTATACCCACCTGGTGCACCCAGGCTCCCCCTCACAGCACCATTTTTATACCAGAGCCAGGTGATGTGTTGGTTCAGTACAGGACTGAGCTTTATTATGGGTATTCCAGCAGGGGCCCCTGGGCTCCCAATGCTGCCAGGGAGAGCTGGGGGAGTAGAGATGGTCTCGTCTCCCTAGAGGAAGAGTGAAGAGTGAAAAGTGGCTGGTCTATCACTTTCTCCAACCAAAACCATCTCTGGGTCTCCAGAAGCAACCTGACAGAGAGCACCCCCTCCACCACCCCAAGCTGGAAAGCAGGGCTGCCAGCAATGAAATAGGCAAATGAAAATGGGCTCTGCGAGAGAACTCTCCTCCTCTTACTCAGCCCATCCTTCACCGACGTCAGAGGGAGGGTGCTATTATCTGGATATGCTAGTACCAACGATCCCTGTTTCCCTTTGCTGAAATAAAGGACTTAACCCCCCTAGGACTATGGTCAGAGGATACTACTGGCCTCTCCTATCCTTTCCTCAATGGGAAGCCTCTTTCTGGGAATGATTAAGGGAGGTTGAGCATTCCCAGCCCTTTCATAGCTGGAGCCTCTCCTTGCCCCACAATCCAGATGAGAGAACTTCATCCACATAGCTCAGAGTTGGGGAGAACTGGGGCAAAAGAGAGCTCTAACAAGCCTGGACCCCCTTCCCCTCTGATGTTTTCATGAGCTGCCCCCATTACTATGAGTCACCAGAACCCTGAGCTCAGCTGAGCTGCCAGCAGCCTCCTCTGTCCTTGCCCTCCAGTGAGGCAGATATGCACCCGAAGGGCCCCAAGCCCACCATCTTCCTACTCACAGGACCACAGCCTCCTCTTTCATCCTTAGGAATCTGCAACACAGACACGTTGAGATGAGTGAGCAAAGGAGTGTGAGAGAGCCCAGCATGTGCTCTGTGCCGGAGCAGAGAACCGGATGCCTGCACGGCGGAGCAGAATTGCCAGCCAGGAGAGCTGGTACACTTGGGCACACAGCCTTGTCAGCATGTGAGAGGGGGTGCCAGAGAGGATGGGATAAAGAGGGTTTTTCAAGAGCAGGCATCTCCTCCTGGCTCCCCCTCTGGTCACTGTTTCTTCTCTTTGGCCTCCCTGGGTGCTGCCACCTCTGAGACGCCTTCCTTCCCCTCCTCCATGGCTTCGGGAGCTAGAGAGGGGATATGTATAACAACCTTCGAGGTGTCAGGTGGGAGGTTCAGACATCCAGATCTCTCACCAACCCATGGGACACACTGAGGGAGAAGGAGAAAAGGAGGAGTCCCATCAGAGTAAAAGCTAAACCCTGGGCCAATACAGAGCTCCTTTTTCTCCAAAGTGCAGGTCATTCTGGGTGCTGCTAACTCTGCCTCCCACTTACTTCAAGTCTGTTCCTCTTTCCCAGCAAAGGCTCAGCAATCTTTCTGGACTCCAGGCTCCAGGAAGAGAGGAAGAAAAAGTGTAGGGAACAGACAACTACTTACCATATCTTCTCAGACTCAAAGGGATGAGGTGGCCAGGAGTGGAGCTAGCTGAAGGGAGGTAGAAGAAAAGGGAGGCCAAGGAGAAAGTTTGAGAAAGAGGAGGAGCATGTGGTATTGAGGAGTGATTCTAGGATCTCTCCTGGGTCTGACTCCAGGGCTGTAGATCTGGCACCTTGCCTAAACCTTGGGAGTGTGAGGCAGGGCTGGTGGGGACTTGGGGGAGGGAAGCCCTGTTCCTTAGAGAAAAATCCAGAATCTAGATTGAATGCTTTAAGGGCCTTTTGGGCCCTCCAATATGCCTCCAATGTTCGAGCAGGGGTGGACAAGGGGTGAGAAAGGGCCTACCAAAAGCCTGATACCCTTTCCCTTTCTTCTTTGCTGTTCTTCTCCACTGCTCTGTATTTCAAAGGAGAAACAGCAGCTCTGTAAACAGGAGCCTCTAATAAATCCTATGAATAATAGTCAGTATGAACGGCCTACCCTAGGTTAGGTAGCCAGGCCCACAGATGGGACTACAGGCCTCAGCTCCCAAATTTCCCCTCTCTGTCTTCTCCCCCTTTTCAGGCTCCTCCCTGACCTTCCCAGACAAGAGAATCTTCCTTTTCAATTCCCTGGCACAGTTCTCCTCCCAGTTCCCACTACTACAAGCCTTTGGAAGCAGGGGAAGAGGCAGATGGATTCTTTCCAGACTGTCTTGGGGGGATGTGAGGGGTCCTTCTCACTTATTGTTTGTAGAGAAGGCAAGGAGATGATCCTGAAGGTCTAAACATAAGGCATGGTAAATGTGGGCCACTTAAAGAGGCATATCCTGGGGCACCTGGGTGGCTCAGTCGTTAAGCGTTTGCCTTCGGCTCAGGTCATGATCCCAGGGTCCTGGGATCGAGCCCGCACTGGGCTCCCCGCTCGGCGGGAAGCCTGCTTCTCCCCGCTCGGCGGGAAGCCTGCTTCTCCCTCTCCCACTCCCCCTGCTTGTGTTCCCTCTCTTGCTGTGTCTCTATCAAATAAATAAATAAAATCTTAAAAAAAAAAGAAAAAAAAAGAGGTACATCCTGCTCTTCCTCAGGGACTTTGGGGATATAAAATGGGATACTAAGACAGAAAACAATCCTGGGAGTGGGGGAAAGATGTGGGGGCTTGGAGAGTGTGATGAAGTTTCTATCCACACTGCTTTCCAAGCTCTGTGCCCATCCCTGCCCTGACTCCAGCTTAGTCTCATGAAGCACAGAACAAAGAATCTTGAATTTTTTTTTTTTAATTTTTTTTTTTTTTTATTTGCGAGAGAGAGAATGAGAGAGAGCACGAGAGGGAGGAGGGTCAGAGGGAGAAGCAGACTCCCTGCTGAGCAGGGAGCCTGATGTGGGACTCGATCCCGGGGCTCCAGGATCATGACCTGAGCCGAAGGCAGTCGCTTAACAACTGAGCCACCCAGGCGCCCGAATCTTGAATTTTTTTAAGGAAGGAAGAAGATGCCAGGAAATGCCACTTTTGGCAACCTGGTGGGAAAGCCCCTTTTCTCCTTCATTCTTTCCCTCCCTAACCCTAGTGTCTGAACAGTAAAGGAAGGAGGAGTGGGGATGTGGACAGCTGGAAACATGTCTTCCTCTCCATTGTGCACCAACACCGCACAAAGCCAGACAGGGCTTGACTAAGTGCTCTGGGGCCATGGCACCACATGATTCAGGGGCATTTCTGACTCGGCCTTTTGAGCCTTGAATTTTAACCCTGTCTCTGTTTTAGGCTTAGACATGGGACAAGAGGTATAAGACCACTCCTCCCTACATTTTGGGCATAATTTTCTCTAGCAGTTTATACTGTGACAGGGAAACTTGTAAAAAGATCTTAAAAGAGCTCAATATTTAGTCACCTTTGGGAGATTTATTTCTTGGTTAAGGAACTAGGGTAGTTGGTACATTGCCTTCTCTGTGGACTTTTCAGAGTATTGTAAAATCCCATGAGAGTGGGGGACTCTCGGGGATCTGTCTGCTTGTAAGCTGGGGAACGGATGAGATGACCTCTGGAACTAGCTGTACAAGGGAAATGTTCCTCCAACAACGCACCTGCCTGACTCCTCTCACTTGCTTCTGACTTGGAGGCCAGAGATATGAGACTCCAGTAATAACCCTGCCAATCCTCTTCCCTTGACTTTCCTCCCCATGCCCTACCTACCGACCTACCTTTCCTTGGGTTCCCGGGAACTCTCCAAAGCCAGGAACACAAAGCAACTCCAGGACAGGATTCAACTGATTTTCCTCTCTGGGTCTCCATTTCCACATCTGTAAAGTGAAGAGTTCGGCAAGATGAGCTCCAAGTTCTCTCCCTTGCAGCAGTAAGCTTCTATGATTCACACCCCAAAGGCATCAGGCCTCATATGCTTTGCATGTAAACTCCAGGGCACTTCTCTTATGTCTAAACGTTCAGAAATATCTTTAAACCCTGCCCTCCTCTTTCCTCTCACACAATCTCTGGTTCTATGGTCTCTAGCCCTTGCCCTCTGTCTTCAATGACCTCAAAACTCTGTCCCCACTTTCCTTTCAGTTTTATATCACTCACTGGGACAAGTCCAACTGGACAAAATCCTAGGAGCAAGGATTAGCCTTACCTAATATCCTGGCTGCAAATTTGGGCGTCAGACCCAAGTCAACTAGTATATTCTATCCTTTTTTGGAGGTCTTGGCAGTTGGGGGGAATTTCCTGGCAACTCTCCCCAGCACCTCCCCTCCTCCTCCACCTCGCTATTCCCGATGCCAGAGCACAAAGTGGCCAGTGATTGATGGGCCTGGGTTCCCAGTAACCGCACCCAGTGGCCCAATCCTCCTCCCTAACCCAATCCCTCCCCTGTCCCTATTCAGAGATCAGATTGTCTCATGTTGGTCCCTGAGGTCCCATTAATTAAAAATACATCCAATTAAATGGCAGGTGAAAATGTGCTATTGGAGCTCTCCACCCCCCTGCCCCAGCTTGGTCTCCCCCCCCCCCCCCCCGCTTTAAGGCTCAGCTGTGCTTTGAGCTGAGAAAAAAAAAAAGAGAGAGAGAGAGAGAGGAAGAAAGAGGGAGAGAGAAGAGGAAGACATAGGGGTGGGAGGATGAAGGGGGGGTGTTATTTGAACCTCTGCCAGGGTAGCATGTGCCAGCCTGGGAGGGTGGCACTGTGCCCTGGTGTCTAATTTCTGGAGGTGTGAGTAGGTTCAGTCAGCTGGGTACCCACCTCCATTTCCCTTAAAGGGGCAGAGGGAAGTCAAAGGGTATGACTAGCTGTGCTGCCCTCCTTCTGGGTTTGGTGGGTGAAGGGCAGAAGTGTAAATGGTAGAGGGCCCTTAGGATAGGGTGTGATGTTCAGAGGTTCGGAGAGTCTGAGGCCTCCATTCTTGGCATATCCCTGCTTTTCCCCGAACTGCAAAGAAGGTAATGAGAAGCCGGCTAAGACCCAGGTGGCAGGGCATGGCGATGCTCCCAAGCTAGGCTGTGCCTACCCCCACCCATAGGAAAGCTGAGAAAAATAACAGAGGGAGCGAGGAAGAACAGAGCCATAATTTGGGTGGGAGCACATGGGTCAGATAGGATAAAATATACAAAGATGGATGTTTGTGTGGGCATCACGACACTCAGCACCTTATAGGTAAGAGGGTCTGGGTCTGGAGGACCTGTCCTGTTTGCCCTTTCTCTAGGCAAAAAGAAGCAGCAATAGGGTGAAGTCACCTCATCCTGGCTGCCTGGCACGCTGTGAGCAGGGTGTCTCCCCTGACAAGCACTGATCACTCGTTCTCCTTCACACTTACGGTGTCCCCAGTATTTTGTCAGGTAATGCATCTGCTCCACCCTCTGCCCCTCAGAAAGCCCTGTGGCCCCAAGCAATGCAAAGCTAATGGGCACTGAGAGCTGCTGGGAGAGGAGCTAGGAAAGAAGGGATAACCGAGGGTGGTGCTCAGAATCCAGGCACCAGTGGGGGTGTCTGCCGACCCAGGGCCCCCGCCTGGCCTCCTTGGCAGCCTCAGTACCTCCTCACTTCACTTTAACGCTAATTGGAGATTTTAATCTGCGCTGCTGCTCTGCTCGGGGTGCTGGGGGGAGCGCCAGCTGTGCAGTAATTCCAGCAGCACCGACTGTTTAATCAAGCTGTCCTCCTGGGGAGGGGCCCTCGGGCATGGGGGTAGGAGGGAGGAGGAGAACCTCTGTCATCTCCCTTAGCCTGTTCAGCCTGGAAGGGCTTCATGGAGACGGAGGATCAATTGTGGGATACCTCACCCCCATAAGGGCCCCATGGCCACTTGGATCCTTGGCAGAGCCATTACACCATATGGGGTGAGTTTAAAGCTCAAGGGCCAAAGCATCCCTATTCCCCATCCGGCTCCCTGACACCATTTTTTGGGTGTCCTCCAGCCACTCAAGCTGCAAACATCCACTGGACCGTCTTGAGCTCTGCAGATCTGTGCTGGGGGAGGTGGGATGGGGTCACAGAAGGCTGAACTTTCCCACTCTCAGTCCTCTCCCCAACGCTTTCTCACTAACAAAGATACTTCCCTCATAACAATTGTGAGAGATCTTTTTCTCTGAAAACCACAGGTACTCCTACCCTCTGGACTAGAAAGTGACTGTTTAAGAGGCAGGGAGACATTGGGGGCGGGAGGGTGTAGCTGAAACCTGGGGGGAGGGGGGGTGTAGCTGAAACCTGCTACACCTTGAGGGAGAAAAGCACCTACGCAAGATGTTTGGTGCCGAGAGCTGGGGGCTTCCTGAGTTCAGATGGAAACACACTAAGATGTCAGGCCACTAGGGCTGAGTGTTCAGGGTCTCAAGCCATTTTTAAGGAAGAGCAAGTGGTACTAATTATTCTTCTGGCTTCTTGGGGCCTGGTTCTCAGGCTCTCTCAGATTGTTTCTGATCCCTGTTTTGAGGAAAGGGTGCTCTTGTCACCCAAACTCTTGTCTGCTAAGGGGCAGGAGTTTTAATTGGTCAGCAGCACCCTCGTGTGGCAGAAACCAAGACTGCAGCTGTCCAAGCGGCCCAGCAGCTTCGAGGGATCAGACATCCAGGTTGCTATCTGGATGGGTAGAATTATAAATGTTGATGATCTCTGAGTCATCAAGGTACCCATGCATGCTTACTGCTCGACCACTTCCAGGGACATTTCCTGACTTCCTATCCTTCCATCCACTGTATCCTAACTCCAACTCAAGGTATGTGTCAACCAGGGAGGGAGCACCTTATCTAGAGCTGGCACTTATTAGGGCTGCTGCTTGTGCTGTCTGGCTTGCAGGGATAAGAGAAGAGCTGCTGAGAGAGGAGGCCTAAGAGCAAAAGGTAAGCTGATGTCACATCCAATTTACAGGTGCCAGACAAGACCTGCCACCTGAACTATGCCACCTGAACTCCAGACACTATCACCTGGTGCTGGGCTTCTTTTCTTTCTTTCTTTCTTTCTTTTTTTTTTTTTTTTAATATTTTATTTATTTATTTGTCAGGGAGAGAGAGAGAGCACAAGCACAAGCAGGGGGAGTGGCAGGCAGTGGGAGAGGCAGGCTCCCCGCTGAGCGGGAGCCTGATTTGGACTCGATCCCAGGACCCTGGGATCATGACCTGAGCCAAAGGCAGATGCTTAACTGACTGAGCCACCCAGGCGTCCCTTGTGGTGGGTTTCTGCTGTACAGCAATCCTTTCTTACTCCCTGGAGAGGTCTGGGAATGAATAGAGACAGATTCTCAGAGCCTGAGATCCTTGTCCTTGGGAATAGACACCAGATAAACATAGCTTTCCCTCAAAAGATCCAGGTATTCTCCAAGGATGCCAGGCCACTGGGCAGAATGCATGTCTGGAGCTTTAGACTTCCAGCCCCAAGAGAAGTGCTGCCTGTCATTGGACCCTTACCCTAAAGCGTTCTGAACTATAGGAAAGGAGTGGATGTTTAACATCAGCAAGGTCCTGCTAAAGATTAAAACTGGAAGTCGCAAGGTGGAGAGCTGAGTCACTAAGGCCTTCCCCCTACTGGAAATATTTAACTACAGAGAGAAATATTTCCAGAGAGAAATATGACCCTGTTTGGGGTTGGTGGGTAGAGAGAGGAGCCACCTACCTGGCAGCAAGAAGGGTAGGGGTGAGCACTGGAAGCTCATGACCTTCCTGGTTCTGGGCAATGAGGATGGAGAGAAGCAGGCTTGTAGGTCTCTACTTCTGGTATCTTGTATAGTGTCTGGACAGGTGGGAGCTCCCATCAAATCTGGAAAGGAGGAAGAGAAGTTGATGAGAGGTAGTAAGAAGAGACAGCATGCCCAATCCCACTCAAAAAGGGAGAGAAAATAGCTTCTTGGGGAAGAAGGCAGGGCTGTGTGTGTGTGTGTGTGTGTGTGTGGTGTGGTGGTGGTGGTGGTGGTGGTGGTGGTGGTAGTGATGGGTGAGTGGGACAAGTGTTGTAGAGGAGAGGCTGAGAGTAACCAACATCAGTATCCCACCAAAGAGGAATATCCATTAGCGAAGTGGGCCAAGAGGAAAGAAAAGGAATGAAATGACTGTCAATGTTAATAAAGAGGGTCACCTACTCTAACCAGGGGGAGAAACTGTTAATGAGAAGGTAGGACACTGTAATAGGGTCAAATAAAAAGCCAGGGAAACTCTTCTGAAGATCTTTGGGAATAAGAAACTTCCCTGGGAATAAGAAATTTCCCTGAGACTAGTTGTGTAGGGGGTGGGGCTGGGGAATCCTTTACAAAAGCAGGCCTGAAACCTCTGATTGGCTTTAGGTCCCTACCTGGCTTTAGAGTGTATGAAAGACTGAACTTTTCAGGGCTCCAGATGCCAGGTGACTGATGGACTTCACCAAATTCCTCAAGGGCCATCCTTCCTGCCGCTGCTGCCACCTGTGAAGGAAAATGACAGGTTACTTTAGACATGAGACAGGGACTAGACACCAAAGAGAAATTTGGTCTTTCACCCAGGGAATATGGCCTTAGTAGGTAACAGTGACGGTGATGGTCACCACTCTTCCAATTCCCTCAAACCTGAATTCACAAAGCCCAGAAGGATTAAGATGAACCTTAAGTATGCTCCCAGAGAGAGATATAACTGCTCTAAGAGTCCTACCTCCTGGGAACCAGCTCCCAGTCTGATAAAGTAAAAACAATGATTCTATACTTAAGAGGTAAATTAGGAATTCAACAGAACTGGAAGCTGTGAAACTCAGAATTATAAAGGGTGATGAAGGTTCAAGGTTAATGCAAAGTTAATTTAAGATGGTGACTCAAAGGAGGCCATCTAGTTTTAGATCAGATCATCGCCTTGTCCGTAACAGGTTCTTCAAGAAAGGCTAGGAGGCAAACAAACAAACAAGAAAATCCTGTGAGACAGAAAGGAGGTTTGTGAGGGGACAGCAAACTTGATACAATTTGGACAAGTAGGTCTATCATACACACTCCCTATGTAGGGAGGAATCTGCATGGGGACCAGTTCATGTTCCCCCAGTATTATCAATTGGGGTGTGATGGAGAAAATGTAAAGGTTATGTACTAGGATCTGTTTGTCATCCGCACACAATATACATTTTGCAGACCCACTGCCCCTCTGACCTAGACTCCTAACTCTAAACTGTTTCTCCCTCCAAGATTCTGATCCCAGCTTAGAGACTCTTTAGCATTTACCTCTATGCACATCATTGGCTCCCAAACTCGTATGCTCAGAAAATAAGCATTGGAAGGGACTGCAGATACATCTCGGAGAGGTCCAAAGAGGGGGTAGTCTACGCACCAGAGTGAGATAACTTCAGAACCTGCTGTGCATGTCAGTTCACTGAGCATTACTACTTAGGCCTTAGGTCACTGTGGAGCACCACACCACCTTCCTTCTGCCTCATCAAAGGAGAAAACGGACAGTTCAAACTTAATAAGGGAGAGGAGTAGGGGGTCCCCCCTCCAACCCCATTTCCCAGTGATCTCAGAGAATATCTCATTTTACAGAGTTCTATAATCCCTTCTCTCATTCAGAGACTCCCCTTAGTTTCCCGTAAGGTGAGGTTTTCTCTCTCCCTTCCTACCGATTTTGCTTTTCTATAGCTGTATGGTAATGCAAAAGAGCCTGAGTTGAGATTTAGGGTGAATTCCTCACTGGGTCTCAGAGGCCTGCTTCCCAAACCCCAGAGCTGGTGGCAAAGTGCTCCTGGAACTTGGGGGTAACTTTGGGGGCATCGAGATCTTCGGCGGCGGCTGCCACTTGCTTCCCCAATGAACCAGAGCTCCTGACTACATAAAAATTACACTTGTACAATCTGCAGGTCATGGAGAGATGAGTCTTTGAGGTAAAACACATAAAACTTCTCAATTTTTCTACTAATGTTTTCCAAATCTACCTTTCCCCCTCAAAACCTCACAGCCCTACCTTCCTTTCCTGAGGAAGTTCAGCGGTCACAGGAATTGGCAATCTTAAGGTCGGGGGCTCTATACTCAAGTAGGTTAAGATTCTGGCCTCTTGGACTCCAGTTTTGGCTGGCTGCCACCAACTCACTCACTATGAGACAGTGGGCAAGGCATTCCCTTCCCCAAAGCTGTTTCCCACTCTGTACACTGAAAGAGTGAATTAGGTGATCTCTAGGGTCCCTTTCTAGCTCTGGCCGACTGTGATTCTATGAGGAAGGAGACACTTCCTTTTATCAGGAAGTGAGGCATTCCTGCCCTTCACACCTTCTCTCTGGGCCACTGCAGAAAGAAGCTCCCCTAGAGATGCCTGCTTTTCTCATGCTGGCTTAAAGGGACAAATGAGGGAGTCCCAGTAGGAGGCCTTCCTTTCAGTGCCAAACTCCTTCTATTTTGAAGATATATTAAGAAGGTGATCTAACTCTAACCCTGAATCTTGATAAGGCAGAGAAGACACAAGGCAGATGTATGGGGCAGGAAAGAGTGTGATAAGCATGCCCCCCAACATACAACTGAGACTATCTGAGCACACACTTGGCTTTGCCCTAGGGAGGACCATGTATCAAATACAACTGCATGTGGATGGAAGAAGAAAGCAAGGACATGTGTAAACACATCCAGAGCATTGACATAAATGTCCAATCAGCGCAAATACACTCACTACTGTTCTCTCCTACTTCAGGCCTATACCCGCCTTGTAAGAAGCTATGGTGTGTGGGTGGCACCACATCCCAGTCTTGCCCCTCCCCAAAGTCAGAAAGGAAAAGATAGTGAGACAGGAGCTACTTGGCTTCCTATAAATTGTTTTGTCCTTCCTCACAGCTGCAATCAGAAGCTAAGGGCTCCCGCAGGCCTTGTTCTGATCTGCTGCAGGCGATGGAGGGTTTTTGAAACGGAGAGGACTTGGCTGCGGCCCCGTTTCAGCTGCCATTGGGGCTGGCTAATGGGCTCATTCGGGAAGACCCCCGCCTGCTGCACTAAAGAGTCCCCTGTGGACCCCCTCCCCAATCCCAACCCAATTAATAAATGGGGGCTCCCACTTTATGGCTCTGGGAGCAGAAACCAGAGATACAAATGACCCCCAGGGAGGGACAGAAAAAGGCCTTCCAAGAAACAAGCCAGAGAATTGTGCATCCACAGCCACATGCTGCCACAGGCTAGTCATATCCCATTTTCAAAGCATTAAAGGGGAAGAAACTGGCAAAAAACTATTTTCTTTCCTAGATCTGGAGAGGGATAGCATTCTTTAAGCCTGTGGGAAAACCCCAGCAATAAACTCTCTTTTACCTGGATCTCCCACCTGCAAAGGGCAGAGTGCAGATGGATAGTCTGGGCACAGAGCACAAGCTTCACTATTTCCTAGGGGTGCTGCCCCCACCTAGACCCTGCAATACTGAACAAAGACACATCCCATCAACTGGTTAATGAAGTAAAAAAAACAAAGCAGCTACCTCTTTCCAAGCTCTCATCACCATCAACAGGATTAATGTCCTGGGGTCATCTCTCCTCTTATATCCAAACTATCATCAAACCTTGCTAATTCCTATGGACCCCCTTCCTTTCTTCTCATGCTCTTTGTCCCACTCTAGTGCAGGCCCTCAGGGCCTCACATCTGGACAAGAACAAAAATATCCTAGCAAGCTTTCCTGCTTCCTTGACCCAGTATGGCCGCGAAAGTCCTCAACATCATATTCATCCCACCATGCTCTGCTTCCTGTTAATGCTTACCAAATCAAATCTGAACTCCTCATTCAGGCCCACAAGACTGCTTCTCCGACTTTATTTCTTAATATTTCTCTCCTTTACCACCCTGACTAGCCCATTCAAAGCCTTCTGCACAAAACACACATAAACCTTCTTCTGTAAGTTTTCTTCATCTGAACACCTCTTCTGTTCCCCTATCTTCATTACTTCAAAGAATTCTTTTCTGGTTAACTCAACTTTTGGAATTATTTCTTGGCTATGGCTAAATCTGTACTAGGTTACTATCTTATTTTATAGCCTGCATTAATGTGCTGACTTATAAATACTGATTCCTTACTTCCCAACCAAGTATAAGACTCATCTCACTAGATCCAAAAGCTTCTTTAAAAAGTGAGATCCTCCCTTAATCTTCCCCAGAAGTTGTCCTGTACTCAGGACATGACTCAGCTAATGATATTACCACTCCCCACTGAAGCAGCCTCATGGTTTAACACTTGGGATATCATATCAAACAACTATGAGGAATAAAATCTTATTCTCACTAGCAATGTTCAGGCTGCCACCTGCTCCTATCAACATTGAACCTGGCACTGAGTCTTTCCAAAATTATAAACTGTTTCATGACTTCAAAGTGTGTTACAAAACAAAAACCCCAAAACAAGCACGGTCACCAAAGGCATATGTTTATCTCCTTGATTCTTAGGATATAAACACTTTTCTTTGAAGACCCCTTAGGAGGAGATGCCCTATGTTGTTCCCTATTTCTAAGATTAATCTATATTCTCAGGTCATGAGCTGATTTTCTAGAATGCAAATCAATCCCAGAGCCAAGAATAATCTTGTTCTCTACCAGCCCTGCCTCTAGCCTACCTCTGACCATCACATTTTTGGAAGGTTCCCAGGAATAGAGAAGTTATTCATGAGTCTCAACTATTTAGCGAGTACTTCCTTAGATTAACCTCACTCTCAAACGCCGACTCTTCACTTCCTATAGTTTAGCCCTATGTGGTTAGACAGGAAAAAGTGATCTGCCACTCCCCTTTATCACCTACTTATTGCTCAGGATAGTAAGAGGGATTTGCCTTTTATTCCTTCCATCTTTTAGCCTCAAGGTACTTGACAATCAAGATAATACAAGCAAAGCATTCAGCACAGTGCCTGACACATAGTAGGTTCCCAACAACAGTGGTTCTTATTCTCTCCCTTCTTCCCCAAACCACAGGTTCTCAACCTTTCTGGGCCTATTTGTTCACTGGCTGAAGACAGCACTGAACTAGACAAACTAATGTCCTTTTGTAATTCTAACAGTCTGTGACTCTAATTCACATATTCTGGTTTATTTACTCTTCTATGCACTGCCTTCACTTGGATCTAAAAACAAAGGAGAGAGGAATAACACTAGTTTCCAGGTTGGCCTAAAATACACAAAACCACTTTCAGGAGTTTTAAAACTCCATAAATACAAATAACCTTTTAAAGTGATGCATCCGTATCATCCCTTCCTTATTTCTGAATTATTCTCTTGAACTATGTAGATAGCAGTGGGAAGCAAAATTTCCTTATATGTTATTTGTCTAATATAATCAAGCTTCCCTAAGTGAAAACATCTTCAAAGCATCTCCCAACCTAAGGGTTCTAGGCCCATCCTCCAACCATAAAGGTAACACTACTGTAATCAAGGGGAACTCTTTACTCAAGGTGGTGCTTTAATGGGGCCTCCCTAAAATGAACTGTAAACCTTTAAGGCAATTATCCCTTTTTACTAGCCCAACCATAATTTTTCCTTCCACCCCATATCTCTATGTCTTCTTTAAAAGCAATTATACCCTAAGTGTCTTTCTGCAGCCCAGCTAACAGACTGCTCTAGAGTTCTTTCCCTTTTTTACATCTCCTTCTCCTATTGCTTCATATTGTATGAGACCTTTGGCTCCCTAATATAAAATGCAAATACTGGTAAAAAAGGCCATACTCAGAAGTTCCCGAATTTATAAAAAGGATCAGACTCCTAAGCTTTCTCTAAGTCTTTGAATTCAGCCTCTTTTCTCCAGGGCCAAAAGCATTCAAAATTGCATTAGCCTTGGTGGGGAGGGTTGTCTGTCTACAAGCTGATCCTCACTTCACCTACAAGGTAAGTATTGTTGTAGTTCTGAGACACAGGAGGTAAAAGGATCCTCTCCCTGAGACAGCCATTGGAATAGGCTCCTTACAGTAAAGAAAAAAACATCCTCCAGGACCCAGGCTTTGTTTTTCACTTAGCTCTGACCGCTACATTATAGCCCTTATAGGGTTTCTCCATGCTGCCTCCTTCAAGAGATGGTTTGGCTTGGCTAAAATGCCCTTCATTCCTTTGGAACTATCAACATTATCTGTTGTTTACAACCATGCCAGAGCAAAACATCTAAAAATCCATCTATTTCCAGGTCCTAGGAAACCTATGTCTAAGTGAACTTGCTTTATGGCTATATTCTCTTATTCCAGAGAAGTATGCTGTGGCTATGGGCTACATATTGAGTAAGTTTCACTAACAACCACCCATCTAGAGAGTATTAAAGACACACTTCATATCAGCCCCTTTCTCTCAGCCTTGGACTACTAATTTTTGAGATAGGTATGAGAGCAATCCAGTGGCCAAAGCATTTTGGCACTTTAGTGATTAATCACCAGGGCATCGAAGCAATCCTCATCTGCTTTCTCATGGATAGCAGGGCCCTCTTCTCACTCACCAAGCTTTACTTCCCACAGACACCATCTGCAACTGAGCTCAGAAATGTCATCACCAAAAGCATGTCTCAGGATATGAGGGAAGAGGATGAAGTGAAGTGTTGAGATTCCCTGCCCTTCCTAGACCAGTAAAGGAATCTCTTGTACCCCACACAATGTATATTAAAATCTCCTTAGCAGTAAGAAAGCATGGTTATTTTGCTTCCTCCCTCACCTCTTACCCAGTAAGTTGAGGATCTGGAATAGACATTTGTCTTCTGAGTTGCCTCTCATCACCCTTCAAAACTATGAAGCAGCAGTAACTCTAAATATCCTGCAGGATTAAGCAATCGATACCCCTGGTAGGCCTAATGCATGCAAGGTGGGCAGTGAGTGAAAAATAGGAAATGAAAAGTGGGTGGACAGGAGATGGAGAGATGGCTGTATATGGGAGAGGAGTGGTAGAATACCACCAGCAATTCCTCCAGGTGTCATACTTCCCCCAAAGTCTTTCAACTCTAGTTTGGAGTAAATGTTCACGTGAGAGTATTCTTAAGGTTACAGGAACATTAAAAGTATTCCTATAGATGAGAAATGCCACACCTGGACAGTAAAATTAACCAATGTGTCCAGAAATGCTCACCTTGCCTCTCAGGACAACCAAAAGACTTAGCAGTCCCACCTCTCCCTTGGAATGGTTGAACATTTACTCACTTGAACTCCCCACTTCCATTCCACCTAGCCCTTCAGGATGACTAAGTTGTGAACAGAGAAGTAACTTCATACCTGAAACACAGTCAAACTATGGGGCAATCTTTAATAACAAAGGAAATCCCAGCACGAAGAACATTAACTGTTAACTTCCCTGAGGCATTAACTTTACCATATGGTTAAGGATACCTCTCTGGGAAAAGACAGTTCTGAAGAAATGTAGATACTGAAACAGCATGGTTTTTAATTAGAAATAGCCTTGGTTGTGACAGAGAAAAAAGTCCATGTTAGTTAGGTCCTCAGCCTTTAGGCCCAGAATTAAAAAGACTGCCACTGCTATGAAGTGGAAACAATATTCTCTAGTCGATTGAAGTTCACACTCCTAGTAATGAATCTGCAATATATGGAGACCAAAAACAAATTCCTTTTCTCTGGAGGCTAACCAGGAACACAGGATTCCAGGAATTGGAACAATCTTGGGCTCCATTCTCCTTCTGGGTAAAGACAGGAGAGCTCACAGGCATCATAAACTTTGGAGATTCAAAAACAGGCTGGCAACCCTCATCACCAGTATTTGAATTCATCTTCCTAATTTCCTTGTTCTGGTGTACCCTTTAACCTTATATGATTGCTCACCCCACCAACAACTTCCTGATAACCTATCTCCCCTCTTCCTTTCTGTCTTCTAATGGGTTCTATCTGCTGTCTGCCTACTTAGGTCATAACTACCAGGACTGCAGCAACACAAGGGAAGTTTTAGGTCTCAGTGTCCTAAACCATGAAAGAGAAGGGAAAACAATTCCCTCCTCAGGTGGAGATAGGAAAAATTTTGAAGGTAACAGGAATTTTACCTTTATAAACAAACTTTACTCATTTCCTGGATTGGCAACACATCAGGAAATCTCAACAGACCTAGGAACACTAATCTCCATGCCTACTCTACTCATGGTAACATAAGAACTGGTGGGGGGTGGTTATATTTAAGAGACTATTCTTTGGTCTAAACAGCCTCTTACCAACTTCCATTGACAAGCTGAGCTCAAACCCACTTACCTCTCCTTTCAGGAGGAGTCGGGGTACATGAGGCTCAACTCTTGATGGCCTGTCACCATCATTTGTGTAACTATTTCTACTTAAAAAAAAAATCACCTTACAGTTTCCCCAACTTTTTTTCTTCTCTATTTCCTAGTCTAGTGTCTTGAAGCACCTCTTCAAACCCTGAGAACTTTTTTTTTTTGGATATTTTATGAGACTACAGAGATTCTGAGACAAAGAACTCCTAAGATAAAGTGGAGGAAAAAACCCTTTACACGCAATTAGATCTGCTCAGAGGCTACAGGTTAAGAAGTAAATGCAATGGAGCAAAAGTGGTATAGTAACAGGAAATATTTAATTTTCCAATCTCCACTTTCCATTTTTATAAACTGAAAGAAAAAAATTTAATATATTACAAAATATCTGTACATAGACAAGGTACACCCGATGTGGGGCAAAAACAAGAGAGAGAAGGAATACAGTGTCAGGAACCTAAATCAGGGAGAATGAGGTGGCAACTGACACTTTTCTGGTGCAGCATTCTCTCTCAAAACCTGCTGGTAACCATTTTAGTACTGTAACTATATATGCATATCACACACACACGCACGCGCGCGCGCACACACACACACACACACAGTGGCTGGGTGATGTCTATGGCATAAGCTAACAAAAACGTCCTACTTACAAATTTGTGCTACTGCCCTGCTTTGATGTCATTTTATCATTCCTATGGACAGTTGAGGAAAAAACTAAGGAAACTGGGTCAAACAAAATTGTTTTCAAAACCACAAAAAATGATCATGGTCAAACCAGTTTTGCCTTACATTCACGAACAGAATCAGATTTCTCATCTGTTCAAAATAATGTATTTAATGGACTTATCTCCCATGGTACAATAATTAAAACAAAACAAAAACCACTTTTGAATAAAATTGGGTTTGTAATTTTCTAACAGTCAAGTTGAAATTCTGCCAAAACTTTACTTCTATCACATTTATAGATAACATAGCTGAAAAATTAACAAATACCTTTTCTTCCTCCACACAGATTCCAGGATATTTGAGTTTCTTTTTTCCTCTGCTTTTAGAAATAGTCAAAATTACCAAACTTTTTTCATTGTAAAGGCTACACTCCCCAAATGGGGGTAGGGGGGTGAGATAGGATCACACACACACATACGCACACCATACATACACTCACCCCCTTCCCTAGTAGTAGGGATGGGGGAATGGAAACTTAAGTATATTATTTAGAATATTTGGCATAATTAAAAATAAGGGGTGGGAAGGGGGAAGGAAAAACATTATTGATGACTGCTGATAACCAAAATGTAATTAAAATATAGAGAATTTTATTCATATTTGATGGGAGACCAATTATTTTCACTGAATAGATACTTTTGAAAGTATCCCAGGCTTAAGTTCTTTAATCAAAAATGGGAGTGGGGCCCAATGCCTCAAATATTCTAAAATACAAAGGCCCATGTCTGAGGACTAAGAAGTCAACAGACAAAAGGTTCAGATGAACTTTAATGAAATTTTCCAATAGCATGTCAGTGAGCCTAGCAAATCTAATTGGACACACTGGTATAAAAAGCCATCAATGCCAAAATGGCTAGAAGGTTCTTCCTCTAATCAATGTTTGCCCATGAGGGCAAGGCCAAAACCCAGAGAATAATAAAGAAATACACACACCGGATATCTACCTATTTCAGTAACAGGGGAAAATAGTCTTCATGTAAGTATCTGAAGAGGGTTCTTCTTTTTTTTTTTTTTATTAGTGCACCTTTCTCTTACAAGTAGTTTTTATTTTTTAATATAAGAACTTGGCATTGAAACACAAAACTTCACTTGAGTTCTGAAAACTATTCTCCAAGATGCTGAAGCATGTTTGCCTTTTCTTTGTAAAAGGGCCCTAACTACGTTTCACAAAGGTCTAAGTCTGTGCAGATAACTTATATGAATGTGTATGTTTTTAAAACACATTATATGCTGGTATTCACATAGAAGTGGAAGCCAGAATGAGAAGCCTCCCAAGTTATCCCACCCTGAAGCCCTTCCCTTTTCCATTTCCTGTTTATAAGGCAAAATTCTTGCGATGAAGTCATAATTTAACCCCTTTTACCAAAAACAAAACCAAAATCAAATCTCCTAGAGCAAACTCCCTAAAAGAATTGGCAGGATATACATGCTGAGATGTGTATATGTCAATACTGTTCTTTCTCATGGTCTGTTCTTTTAAAATTATTTTTTAAAAAAGGTCTCAGATATTGATAGATCTTCAGAAAAATATGCACCCTAAACTAAGTTACATTTCCATGTATTTTCAGGATGTATTTCTTTTCTTTTTGACAATACTACAGTGCTCTCTTTCAAAGGATTTTTTGACATAAAAATATATGTGTAAACAGTATGCTAACTGCTCTTACTAGCCCTCTAGTTATGGAGGCATCATCTCTAACCCCAGTTCAACAGCAATGTCCTAGGCTGTCTGCATTTATAAATCAACTTCACCATCAGAACATGGTTTTTAAAAAACAAAAACATTTTAGAATTGAAAAGTTACAGAGAACAATATAGGAGTTTAAATTTCCTTTCCTTTATTTCAAAAAAAAGTAAAGAATTATCCCAGGTTCTTGGGCATCTCAACGATTAAATTTTTTCCAAACAAATGCCTCAAAAAGAGACACAGAGAGAGAGAGAACGAGAAACTATAAAGAAGGAGTAAAAAAGGGAAGAAATGGGGTAAATCTACCTACATGCCCAAGATTGCCTCTTTCTACAACCTGCTTCATGTGCAGGGAGAGGGGCATGTCTTTTGTCAAAGCAGAGCACACTTTAAGGATGAGTAATTTATTTGGAAAAAAGGTATGTTCAAGATGCTCAATGGGGAAAAAAAGAGTTCACCTGAAAGCAAAATTGTGAGATGGTGGAGAGGAAGGAAACATTTATTTAAATCAGCCAGTCACTCTGTTTCCCTTATAGCAAAAGCCTAAGAGTAGCTCAAATTTTGTGAACACTATTATCTTTAAAGGAAAACAAAACAAAAAAACAAAATTCAAAAGAAATCATAAAAAAAAATCCCCAAATTTTAAAAACCTAAAGAGAGCCTCTCCTGAGCCATCTCAAAATTGAAACTGTTCTCCTTTTCTTCTGCTCGAGAAGTGCAGGCAAATGAACTAATACAACATTTACTTTTCAATTTAATGACCCTCTCCACATTCTCTACTTGTATCTACTAGGTAGAGTTGAAGTAATTGTTCTGGCTGTAGCCCATCCAGGGGGAACTGGTGCCAACATCATTATTTTATAAGTCGCCTGCTAGTAGCAAGTGAGCAAGGAATACAACAGACAGCTTTGCAGTAGCCAAATGCAGATGATTACCTCGCTCTGGCAAATGATTTCATTAATGTTTCAGAGGACTGGATGGAAAGATGAATAGGGAAGGAATCTTTCAGGACACTGAAGTCTCTGGGTTAGTAAGGAACTCCTCTCCCTCTTCCCCCTCTTGGTGGGACTCTTGTCGGCCCCCGATAGAGTTTTCCATAAGCAGAAGACTGAGCTGGGCCCCCCCAGTTAAGGCCTGCTCCTGAACTGCTGGCCCCTGTGGTTCCTGGCCCCAGCTCCCCATAGTTCTGCAATTTGGTCTCTGCATGTACCACAGAGTTGCTGCTTCCCTCAGCCTTCAGGAATGGTTGCCCGACCACTGAGTGTAATGGTAAGGGGACCCTGGCAAAACGGAGGTCCTGGTCCCCTGGGAACTGCACTGACCCTGTGCCCTGGTAACTGCTGGACTCCCCAAGGTGGCTCACAGAGCCTGAGAAGGTCCTGTTCTTCACCAGGGTCTGGGTCAAGGATTCTGTCAAAGCTGGACCAGAGTTGCGTTCATCAGTGTCAGTGGCACTGAACCCTGTTTCAGGCCCATCAGTGTTTCCGTAAGTCCTGTTGGGATGGGGTCGGGTGGAGTATTCCATTGGTCTCAAGGCCTGGTGCTCATGTGGCAGGTGGCCAGGAGGCTCTGCTTCAGGCTGGGATAAAAGTTGCAGCAAGGCGGCTGTCACGGCTGGGTTCAACTCCTGGGGGGCGCTGGAAAGATCGCCTTCAACCAGAGGGGGTGGAGGTGGCGGCGGTGGAGGTCCGGGGGGCTCAGGGGGCCTCTTCTCTGGTGGAAGAATGTGAGGAGGACATGCTGTGGAAGGGTTACTTCTTTTAAACACCATCTTAAAAATCACATGTGATTATAAACACAAACATACACACACACATACACACACACATACACTGCCCGACATAAACAAGTATCAATACAAGTAACCAAATATATATAAAGAATAAAATCTTGGGATCAGAAAATTGCAATTTATAAATAAAATCAAGTGATTAAAATAAAACAGTTGCATTCTGAATCTAACAGCTGGTGTAAAAAAGATCATATGTTTCAAATGATTGTCCTGATTTTTGTCTGAGATTTCCTCCATTTCCTTCCTTAAGGAACTGTTCTAATATGTAGGCTGTTGGCAGCCTCCCGCCCCTTTTTGCTGTTGGATCAAAACATTAATGAAAATAAAGTAGAAAGAAGGAAGATGAGAGGAAATAATACACATGTTGTGGTCACATTTCTAGCACATAATCTTGCTGTACAATAGGAGACCTTGTATGGACTTAGCTAACACATTTTACAGAACATTTGATGATATAAGGTTAACACCTGAAATAGAACTTAAAGAATATACAGGAGAGATGAAATAAAGTAAAAACCTTTCATTACCGTCATGTATAAACATACACTTGCTTCTCCAACCTTAGTCCCCTCTCCCCATAATCACATTCTGAAGAAAGGGATATTAACCACCATTCTGTCATTCAGCTTTCTATGTTACAGTAATTATAAAGACTAATCTATCATAATTTTCTATTTTGTTTCCCAACCTCCTGCATTTTTTTCCATGCTATGAAAAAAATCACTTATCGTAATGTCATGCAGAATGAATGGGCTGTTGATAAACATCTGTTTATCTTGGAGACGGTGACAAGAACGGAGTATTTAGAAATGTATTGAACTTAATATACTATACTCTGTCTTTCCAAAGATCTTTGTCTTTCTTGAACCACTCCCCGCATTCCCACAACCCCATGCCCCAACCCCACTGCTGGCTAAATTTGCCTTAGCTTGGCAATCATTGTCTGGTAACTCCTGCCAAGGTCGGAGAGTAGAGATGTAAAATGTTGTGAGTTTGAAGACATACAAAACCAAATACAATCAGAACAGTGCTTTTAAAGAGTTGGGAGTCACCCTGCTGAAGAAAAGGTTTAATGTTTTGGGATATCTTCCAAATGATTGATTTTTCTGTTCCCTATGGAACCATATTTTTAAATGTCCATATAGTCAATTCTTTATTATCTGAGCTAGTGATATAAAAGTCATTACTCAGACAAGCCAAAAATAGTTTTTCGTTATAAAGTATTTTGGTAGCATATTTACCACAATTATATTTTGCAAAGACAATCAATAAAGTTAAGTATGTATTCACTTAGCATGCAGGTGAAAGTACTCTGAAAACATAATATTGTAACGTTGTGCCCTGGAAGGATAAGTTCAGGTGCTTTATGTACCATACAAGTAGGGGGGCCAACAGTCCCAAGTTGCCTGGGACTGAGCAGGTTCTCAGGTTGCTGACTTTCAGTTTTAAAACCAGGACAATACAGAGATGGGTCGGCCACCCTGTATACAGTACCCACCCAAGTTGCTTGTTGACAGGTTGGCTGTTTGACTAGGTGGTAGGTAAAAATGAATTTAAGGACAAAAAATTAGCTACAGAAAACTCACAACTGAAAAGAAGACATACTGAAAAAGGAGAGCTAACTGGCCTACAAACATCTATAGATTTCAGAGCTTTTTGCTGCCAATACTATATATCTCACTACCTAAGAATATCTCAGTATCAGTTATATTTAAAAGTAGTTTTGGACTATACATAAAATAAAACACCAGTTTTGTTTTGTTTTTTAATACCAATGGCAAACAACTGTAAAAATGCCTAACTACAAAAACGAGCAAAGTTAAACTTATTCTTCCAGCTATACTAGTTTTTATACTTAAACTTTGCCTTTTGTGTAAATACTGTTTCAATAGAACTAATTCTTGAGTTCAAATTCACATGTATGAGGATGAAAACCACCTCAACGTAGAAAAGCAAATAAATTGTAAAGAACTATTAAATAAAATTTCTTAAAGGAGTTAAAAATAAAGATCACATTTTAAAAGTCATACTATTTTAAGATTTAGTGTTAACAATATTACCAATTCTTAATAGTCTGATTAATGGAGGGAGGTATTAATGAAATGTACAAATAACTTATTTATTTCAATTGACTCATTAGATTTCAATCATAACCCTTTCCCCACACAAGTAAAGAGTAGCTAAACATAGTCAAAGTGATAGATTTTCACCTTCTCTGGCTTATTCAGTCTGCCCTCTGGTGGAAGTGCTACTGAACGGTAAAATGGCCAAAAGAGAGGCAGCAGGGGAGAAACAAAAACAGGAGAGACAGGGAGAACTGGATAATCCAGGGGTGGCTAATAATGAGGAGTGGTATTTTTATTCTCCTCTGAAAAGTAAATCCAACAATTTCTGGCCATAGGCCAGGCCTTAATTTTAGTTCAATCTCACCATCTGGCTGATAGCTTCTTAGCTCAATTATTGGGTGAATATCTTTCAATCACTGTATTATTTAATTTGAACGACTTCTTCCAGGTATTTTGATTATAGCTGAATTTTTCTGCTGGGGTGGGGAGGAGAAGGAAGGTATGGGAGAGGAGGCAAAAAGCCCTGCTTTAATTCTAGATTAGCTTTCTCTGTTATTTCATGTTCTAAAGTCTCTTAAAAGCAACTGGAATCAGTATGACAGGGTAACAAAGTGAATCAAAAAACACATTAAAAAGAAACATATTAAGAAAAGTACACCAGTCCTAATTCTGCCTCTGCCAATAATACGGTTCCAGCAGTGGGACCACAGGCAGGCTTATTTAAACTCCCTGGATTTCAGTTTCCCTATCTGTAAAGTAAAGGGGTTAATTTTATTTATGTTATCTTCCAGTTTTAAAAAGCTTTACATGTGAAAAATAGCTTATATTATTTGTATACCAGTAGAAAAAAGGCATATACTTTCCGCACCATCCAATATGAAATGTGAATGTAGGACAACCTAAAGTTGAAGGTTAGTGTACTTCCTCAGCCCTTGTGCCTCTTCTCATTCCCCAATTCATGGGGTCTTCATGGACAGCGAAAATTTCCAACGAGATGAAAACACTTTCAGACAAGTAAGCATTTTGCAAATAGACTGTAAATCAGAATTAGAAAATTTAAACTTTTCTTTCCTCTAATAAAATTGTGTGCTGTGGTCATGCCAGATCAAGGTATAACATATTTCCTTTTTCAGGTTTTTCTTTATGTAATGCTCACTTCCTAATTTGGGGTCCATTCAATTGTCTCTTTTAGAAAAACAGATTTTTAAAAAGCATTTTTATACACTATAATTTTGGGGGAAAGGAAATGTATAGTGTCAGTTATCTACTTAGAAATATTTCCAAATTACTCCTCAGGAGATTAACAATGGCATTTTATTAGAGTTTTCTTGACTATATCTTTCAGGTAAGACTGGTATCCAGTATTCACTACACTAGAGTAAAACTGACTACTAGTACAATCTGATGATGGTTTATATTTGGAAGGCAGATTTTCAAGTGCTAGTACTAGTTGGCCACCAATCACACAGTGGTTCAAGATGTATCACTAGCTACGGTTGTGGTTTCCTTGGGTTGGAATACAGAGGCTTTACTTACCTACCTCCTAGGAAATGGAAAAACAATCAGTATATTAAAGGTGTTTTGAGAAGCTCTGAGACTTAAATAGAAGCCGGGAAAGAAATACATCATTGGGTGCTATGTTCTCCTGTAGACTAGGTTACAGAAAACTGAAACTGAGGCCACTGATGTGAAAAAGAAAATGTTAAAGAGATTTTTTAAGAGGATCAACAGCACCTGAGCTCAATGAGATTCATGACCGGTCTGTTTACCTGCTGCCTCCTCCTGTGGCATTGTGGGAGTTCTTCGGGGCCCCTGTGGCCCACTGTTCTTGTCACTGTTGTTTTCCTCCAGGCTGCCTGTGGGCTCCTGGGTTTTCATCAGCTGACTCAAAAGAACTGCCAACATATTCTGCATGTCAGCTGGTGTGCTTGAAGCTTCAGAGGTTGTCTGTTCTGCTGAAGGCTGGACCACTAGGGCAGGAGGTGCCTCCTTCAAAGACTCCTCTGGGGCCATGGGCTCTGAGTCCTGCTGCTGGGAAGTGGCTTCAGTTAGGGCATTGATGGATTGGTTCAGGGCCTCCAGCTGCTGCTGCATCTCTGGGTTGGAGTGGATGTTAAGCAGCTGAGCCATTTGAGGGATGCTCAGGTCGGTTTGGCTCTGCAGCAGATTCAGTAACACTGCCAATTCACTTTGATTCAACTGCTGTGTGATGTCACCGAGGCCTGTGGACAGACAGTGGAGCCAATATAAGAGGATGAGGCAGGTTAAGGACCTTTGCCTTCTTCAACTGGCAATAACAACTTACAACATTCAATGTATGAAGTTTCATTTTGAGTATCTCATTTTTCATGCCTCAAATTATCAAAATAATTTGTTATTCTTTATATTTTCACTTAAAAATATAGGAACAAGCTTAAACATCTCTGTACTGTGAGTAAAAGTGATTTCTTTTTACCTATATTCTTCAAGGTCAGTGACTTATAACCCTTATTGTACATCAGAATTACTAGGAGAGATTGTAAAATTCAGATGCCTCAGTTTCCATCCCCAGAGATCTGGCAATTGTTCAGGAGTGTTTACTTTTCAAGCTTCCCAGACGATTTGAATGTGCAGCCAGTGTTAAAAACCACTCTAGTAGGTGGACAGGGAAGGGAAAGTGAGCCATGGAAAGAATACCTATAGTTCAGAAAAACTGATGGTACCAGAGGAGAACTACTTTACTGTAATAGTTCCCTATTACACAGTTTTGGATATATTCAGATCAAATAACCTTCTACAGAACTAACTACATTTAATAGCAATTGTAATTTAAATGATTAGATTCTAAGAAGGTCTTAACAAATCTAACATAAACAGAGCTCCAAATTACATGTTAGAGAACCATGGGTAAATGAACCTTAAATATGGCCCAATTTACTGATTTATGCTGTACATCTAGTTGAAATATAGTATTCCCACTTTCTTGAAAGGAAAATAATCTATTATAGACTTTCTAGACCACACGTACAAAACTTGGTTTAGCTGCTTCTCCTCATAATGAGGTCACTTCTTTATTAACGCTTTAGTGGCTAAAAACTAAAACACACACACCTTTGCACTTGACCATCAAAACCTGCCCTCATGTCCTTAAAGCACAAAAACTCCATCCCAGAACTGACCTATTGCATCCCCAGTTCCAGGCTCCACCTTGCCAGGAGCAGGCTGAGGTGGTGCTGGGCTGCTGTTCTTCACAGGCTCAGCACTTGTCCCTGAGGTAGTTTCTTTCCGAGAGGCTTTGGATGGAGGTGGCTCTTCTATCACAACACCACTCTGTCGCTGTCGTCGCCGTTTCTTACTCCATAATTCATGGCAATCCTGCCAGTGGGGAAGGCTGCAAAAAAAACAAAGGGGAAATGTGTGGGGGACTGCATCAGTGAGTGAATGGATGAACAAGAGATTAAAATGTGAAGGCAAAGAGCAGAGGGAAATGGAAAGAATAACATAAAAATTACTAGAAATATTAGTTAATAGATAGTAGCAGTGTAAAAGGGATCATGGCATATGGTAGTCTGAGGAAATCAAAGTCCAAAAGCCCAAGAGATTTCTACAGTGAGAAATAAGGATCTTGCTAATATCAGAGACACGCCTACTATATAAATGCCCACATTCCAGTCAAATAGTTAATTAAGTCTTACAACTGTTCTTGCTTTGTATAACAAGAATATAGGAGAACTTTAGTGGTCAAGTTTCAATTGGGAATAAATAGGACAGAGATGACTGGCTTGTTAGTATCTACAAAAAGTCCAAGTCCAGGCAAGGTGGTGAACCACTGAGTATAGTATTATTAAATCACCTTTGTGTAAAATCAATTTATGTGTTATCTGTTCTGTGAGGACCAAAAAATGGGTTCTTTTCTTCTTTCTACCCACTGAATTTCCCTGACTCGATATTTTGTGGGGTTTATTAGTATATTTTAATATATTTAATATATTTCCAGACTTCTTCATATTCGATAATACAAACAGTCCTGGCAAGTCAAATCTTATTACACTAAAGATTACCGGAGTCAAAATCTCTCTATAATAAGAGCTTCCAAATTTCAGTAAAAAGCTTATGTATTTCAAGCCACATTCAATGTATCAAAATTCTACTGCAATAAATGAATCTGGACATTTCTTTGGAACAATTAGATTTATGGTTACTATCGACTCAGTCTTTAAATACTGTGTATTTAAGATAAGATAGTTTCTTTATGTAAGAAAAAAAATACGCAAAGACTCTGACATGAAAGCTATAACACTGTCAATGATAAATTCAAAGATACAAGACTTTTTATCTGCCAAATGTGAAACATTGAGTGTAGAATCTCAGACGATTCTACAGAATACAGAAAATATAGAAGATTCTGATGAGAGAGAGACATTCAAAGACCCTATTTTCAACATCAAAATTCGGGATATATGACCTGACAGTGATGCAAACTATTTAAAATTAGGACTGTCCTTCCAAATGTGGGCTATACATGGTCACCCTAGACATAGGAGATTCAAGCAAATGAAATGGGTAAGAGCAAAATCTAGAAGGAATACTTTCAAAGCAGTTGTAGTACAGGGCAATATATGCTGGGGATTCAGGGACAAAAAGACAGCTTGAGTCAAATTAGAACAAATATCCTATCTAAATCTATTCCTTATTTAAAAAGAAAACATAAAGCAGTAAAACAAACCTCTTATCAACCATAATACTCAAGGGCACCTCTCCATTCTGGACTTAGCCATTTGCAATTCCTTCTAAAAACCTATTATTTTGAGTTTCTCATCTCCTCAGGCTTAGTGAGAGGTTTAGGGTCACTATCTGGCCAGCAGCACTTACTCTGGAGGATCCATTTTGCTGAGCTCAACATCTTTAAGGAAGTCACTCTGTAAAGTCTGTTCAGCTGTGCAACGTTTGCTAGGATCTAGTGTCAGCATGTGGTCCAGTAAATCAAGTGCTGCTGAAGGAATGCTGTGGAAAGAACAAGTTCACAATGACCCCAGAATTCTTAAACCTGTAACCTTGTGTCAAAGGTCTCTGAATTTCCAGCTCCATGTAAAACTGTGGAAAGGGAGCTAGAAGCTGGCTAAACAAGCAAGCAGACTTGCTCCCACACTGGATTTATGCAGTGCTATAATACAGGTATAAAACATGAAGCCAGCAGTTCCATTCCCTTTTTTATCGTGGGAAGACCAAAAGGACTATGAGAAAATTTATATATTGTTCACAACAAAATGATTTCCTATCATCTAAAGCCTTTAGTGGTGCCTAGCTGGCTTAGTCGGAAGAGCATCAACTCTTGATCTCAAGGTCTTGAGTACCAGCCCCACAATGGGTGTAGAGATTATTTAAATAAAAACAAACGGTGGCTCAGATGGTTAAGTGTCTGCCTTTGGCTTGGGTCCTGGGATCGAGCCCCATGTCGGGCTCCCAGCTCAGCGGGGAGTTTGTTTCTCCCTCTGCCTCTCCCCCTGCTTGTGCTCTCTCTCTCAAATGAATAAATAAAACAATAAAAAAATAAAAAAATATAGCCTTCATAAGAGAAAATTACAACAGCACTATGATAAAATTCATATACTGTTCAAAGATAAAATGTTTTCCTGTGGTGTGCTGCCATAAGTTGGAACAACACTAACTCCCCAGGCCAGGAAAAAGTCAAGTCTAAATACCAGTTAAACAGAGAAACAAGATGTACATTTTTGCCAAACTCACAAAGAGAATTCTTCTCGCAGACGCCTTCTATATTGCTTCTTCGGTTTCATGGTATTGAAATAGGGCAGCTTGATAACATCAGGCCACACAGCTGGACAAGGGCTACCACAGAGTCGACTGAAAACAAAGCAAAAAAGCCAGAACAAGTAGTAAGTGAGTCACCATTGTGAATTCTGGAGATTACAGAAGCAGAAATTATTACCTCCTGAGGTATGGGGAATCTTAGCTTATTAAATTAGAGGGCATGCAGAAAGGTAAAACCTGACCTCACTGCTTTAAGGACAGAAGGAATAGGACAGAAACAACTGGTTACAAGGTAGTGAAGAGAAAATCCTGGCAAAAGAGTCCAAAATAATCCATATACTTGGTTCTGTAAAACATGTTTTTAAAATCTCCATAAAAGTTTTCATTATCAATTTTGTTCTGTTCAGTAGTATTAAAGTGATGAGCTGGTCCTATAATGTCCCTATAAGGAAAACTGGCAGAAGAGAGCCTAAGAAATTTTGATAGAAAACTGAATTTAATGCATAACAAATAATGAGTTATACACCACCTTTAATTATCTGTTTACATGCTGTACCACTTGCTAAATTCTGAGCTCTTTGAAGGCAAGGACCTATCTTACATATTTCTAAATCCTAAAGTTTAACAGAGAAAGGAATTTGTTATAAACAGGACTAAGGCCTGTTTGCTGAATAAATCTGATCTTAATCTAACCTAGGAATGAAACAGCCACACTGAAAATGGCATGCTTTTATATGAAGAACTAATAAAAAAAAATTGCAAGACCTAAAAAGTCTAAAAAGGGGGAACCTAAAAGGTAAGACCTTAGTAAGACCTAAAAAAGGGGAATACAACTTCTTTACACCTACAGTCTGTGACAAAATAATCTGAGAAACTTACTTGGACATAAGAAGCATAAACTCATTTAGTAGAATGGACAAAAAGTATTAGAAATTAGAAGATGTGACCACCCATCACACCTGGGGACCTAGAGCACATGCACAGCTGTACCTGATCAGTTCTAGCTGAGCCAGTTCCAGATTGGCTTGAAAAATAGGCTTCTTTGTGAACAGTTCCCCAAGGATGCATCTAGAAGGAGTAAAATTGAGAGGTCAAGAGAGATATCCCTAGAACCTAACCTGTCTCAATAAACTTTTATAGTCTATCTGGCTGCATCTGATATACCATGTTGTAAATAAGCCCCAAGCTGCAGTGTCTGAGTTTTGTAAAAGAAAATATTTCTCGAAGTGAGAATAGATAATATAAAGAATTTATATTTACCAGGAGATCAAACTTTTGCCACCTATTAAGTCTATAAGCAGAGAAAATGAATCAGAATCCTTTTCTATCAATTCCATTGTAAATTAAGAAGTAAAGACTAAAAAACCCATACTTCAATTTTACAAGGATGCTCAGCAGTTCCTATAAAGAAATTAGCTTTTCCACTCATTTGCTCTGTAAAATGTGCAATATACTACAGCCCTCTTAGCACTGTATTTATAAAGAAACATTTACTGTCATCAGATACCAGTTTCAACAGGACTTTCAAACACAATATGCTTAAATGCCTTTTCCATTTTGAAAATGTCTTCCAAATTATACTGAAATATTTACGAAGTCCCCAAATATGTCTCCACAAATTACTTAATTACAAAAGGAAAACTAGTAACTATTTAGTGGGGAAAAAGACAACACCTTAATTAAGTGTCCAAAATTAATATTACCAATAAGAGGGAAACGGTTCACGTAAACACAAATGTGATAACCTGAAAGGAACACTTATGGACTATTCCAGCCAAAACTTTATAACCTGAATCTATATAGTAGCCGGTCTGTCCTTCAAAAATGTGAATGTCATGAAAGACAAAGGCTAAGGACTGTTTCAGAGTAAAGAATGAGAACTAGGGGTGCCTAGGTGGCTCAGCCAGTTGGGCATCTGCCTTCGGCTCAGGTCATGATCCCAGGGCCCTGGGATTGAGCCGAGCCCCGCATCGGGCTCTCTGCTCAGCAGGGAACCTGCTTCTCCCTCTCCCTCTGCCTGCTGCTCTGCCTACTTGTGATCTCTCTTTCTCTGTGTCAAATAAATAATTAAAATCTTAAAAACAAACAAAAAACAACAAAAAATGTAAATGTCATGAAAGACAAGGCTGAGGACTGTTTCAGAGTAAAGGATGAGAACGAGGGGCACCTTGGTGGTGCAGTCAGTTAAACCGACTCTTGGTTTCAGCTCAGGTCATGATCTCGGGGTCCTAGGATAGAGCCCCGCATCGAGTTCTGTGAGCTTAGCATGGGGTCTGCTTGAGATTCGCTCTCCCTCTCCCACTCATGCACTCTCTAAGATAAATAAATCTTAAAAAAGTTAAAAAAAAAAAAAAAAGAATGAGAACTAAATGTAATACATGATACTGGATTAAATCCTCTATCAGGTGAGGTATTGTTTCTAGGATATTATTAGGGTATTGAAAAAATAAGAACATGGAATGTAAGCTAAACAACTTAAAAGATAGTGTATCAATGTTAAATTTCCTGAATTTGATAATGGTACTGTGATTATATATGAGATATATCTTTGTTCTTAAGAAATGTATATTAAGGGCAACTAGGTGGATCAGTCGGTTGAGCATCTGCCCTCAGCTCAGGTCATGATCCCAGGGTCTTGGGATTGAGCCCCAGATCGAGCCCCACATCAAGCTCCCTGCTCAGTGGGGAGTCTGATTCTCCCTCTCCCTCTGCCTGCTGCTCTGCCTGCTTGTGTTCTCTAATAAATAAATAAAATCTTTTTAAAAATGTACATTAAATATTAAGAAGGGAAAGAGCACGATATATACAACTACTTTCAAATAGTTCTGGAAAAAAGATGTGTGCATACACACACACATGAATATAAAAGCAAATGTGGCAAGATGTTAACAATTAGTGAATCTAACATGAATAAATCTCAAAATAATTATGCGGAGTAAAAGATACAAGAGGGAAAAAGAATATATACTGCATGATTCCATTTATATGAAAATCTAGAAATGGAAATCAATCTACAGTGATAGAAAGCAGAATAGTGGTTGCCTAGGAATGGTACAGTGTGGACAGGAGAGAGATTACAAAGGAACGTACAGAAACTTTCAGCAGTCATCATTATCTTGGTTGTGGTGATGGTTTCACTGGTGTATACATATGTCAAAACTTAAATTGTACATTTTAAACATATGCAGTTTATTGAATACCTCAAAAGATTAAAAAATTTTAGTAAATATGGATGAAGGCTATACTAAAGTTCTTTGTACTCTTCTAGGAACTTTTCTGTACATTTGAAATTATATGAAAATTAACCTACATAGTTAAGTTTTCATAGTGTTATATTAGTTTCAGGTGTATAATATAGTAATTTAACAGTTCCATACATCACCCAGTGCTCATCACAACAAGTGTACTCCTTAATTTCCATCACCTATTTAACCTATCCCCCCATATCAACATAAATTCAAAACAAATGAAAACAAACTCCATGAATACTCTGTACTTTTTTGTATTCCTACAATACTTCATTTTTTGAAAAGTGGGAAAAGAAAGAAAATGGACAAAAAAATCTCTTCTCTGGCCTGTGCTTTGAAATCAGATTTACAAATACAAAAGCAGTATTTATAGTTTTACCCTGAATTCTTTAGCATGACTAAATTTGAGAAGCAAAACAAATCTAGTTTTCAAAGTTATTAGCACCTTTCTATTAGCATTTGTTAACCTCAAATGACAAATTCTTACTTCATATTCACTCAAACCTTATCCAGAAATTAGAAAAGTAAAAGTAGGGACACCTGCGTCGCTCAGTCAGTTAAGCATCCAACTCTGGATTTCGGCTTGGGTCATGATGTCAGGGTTGTGGGATTGAGCCCCATGTCAGGCTCCGCACTCAGCAGAGAGTCTGCTTGAGTTTCTCTCCTTATGCCCCTCCCCCTCCCCTCTCTCTCTAAAATAAATAAATCTTTAAAAATTAAAAAAAGTAAATGTAAAATTTAACTCTATTTCCGACATTAACCACTAAATCAAATTCCAAACAGTGTTGTCACAACTGGTAACATAAGGAAGAAGAAAAACAAACCTAGGTGGGTTTTCAGAATGTAGGCATAATTTGCTGTACTAGTCTTTCTAGTTTCTCCTTCACAGAGACTTCCACGGATCACCAAAGTAGTAAACTCACGTCAAATGTCTAGCAAAATCTTAATTCAATGAAGTTACTGGGCTTTAATTAAAGTCTAATCTATAATTTTAATTTCCAAGCTGTGTTTCGGTGTTTTATTTCAGTTTCCAGTTCTTTGGTGGGGAAGACATTATTATGTAATCAACACTTTGCTATTACACTGAGGTGGCAGGCTGCACACACTGAAATAATAGTACCAACAGAGCTATGAATTTTCCCTGTGTATCTTAATGGGGCGTTAACTTTAGAGCCTAGTTGTAACAATTTAAATGCTAATACTGTTAAAGCAAATAGTCCAGAATACAAACACACCCAGCTTGAGTCAGTAAAATTTAACTAAAGCTTCATTTGAGTTGGGTAGGCTACCACAGAAATTATGCTCTCCTTATCTATCACCCTTTTGAATTTTGAAATAAAACCCCTGCAGTGCTCCTTTTAAAGACTGACATTAATACAGGAGGGAATTAATGGGAAAAAAGGATATGCTTCACTTGCAAGTATCTATGTCAGAACCCTAAGGTATGGAGGTCAAGGACAGAGTGTATATGCATAAATCATACAGTATCAAAAACTATTAACTAACTTCTGGGGCGCCCAGATGGCTCAGTTGGTTAAGTGTCTGCCTTTGGCTCAGGTCATGATCTCAGGTTCCTGGGAACGAGCCCCCCGTGTCAGGCTCCCTGCTCAGCGGGAGACTCTGCTTCTCCCTTTCCCCTTGTTCATGCGCTTTCTCTCTCTCTCGCTCACTCTCTCTCTCAAATAAATAAATAAAATTTTAATAAAATAAAATGATCTCACAACCCTGAGATCACGACCTGAGTAGAAATCAAGAGTCAGGGGCTGGGGTGTCTGGGTGGCTCAGTCAGTTAGGCATCTGTATATTTTCCCACAGTAAAAAAAGCAACAATAATTGCTACCTCCTAGGGATGGCATTTATGTAAGTGTCAGGAAGAAGCATGGTAGATGCTTGGTCAGTGGTGGCTGAGATGGAACAGTTGGTGAGGCCATTCAGGTAAGGGGGAAATGTGTGTGTGTGTGTGTGTGTGTGTGTTGGGGGACTTATACACTACAGTGACATATAATGAGACGGAATAGCTGGTGAGGCCATTCAGGTAAGGGGGAAAGTGTGTTGTGTATATGTGTATGTGTTGGGGGGGCTTATACACTACAGGACATATAATGAAATCACCCAAAAGGCCTGGGTTCAAATGTGAGCTCTACAATTCCACCACCAGGTGACCCAGGGCAAGCTCTCCTAAGCCTAAAGTCCAGGTTCCCTCTCTGTGTATAGAACAGGCCAAGTCTGGGCACCTGGGTGGCCTAGTCAGTTAAGCATCTGCCTTCGGCTCAGGTCATGATCCCAGGGTCCTGGGATTGAGCCCTGTGTCGAGCTCCCTGCTCGGCAGGGAACCTGCTTCTCCCTCTCCCTCTGCCACTCCCCCTGCTTGTGTGTGCTCTCTCTCTCAGATGAATAAATAAAATCTTAAAAAAAAAAAAAGTCTGATGCTTAACTCACTGAGCCATCCAGGCACCCCAAAAATGTCTATGTTCCTAACACAGATTGTCTCTAAATATCATTTTCCTAAAAGCAACTAAAACTCTTTAGAGAATGGCTGATTCCAGGCATGGGGCACAAAATGAACAGGATAAGCTTGGAACCAGAAAACAAGGAAGGCTATTTATCAAACACTATGGGTGTCGGAAGGACCCACTAAACTTCCACGGACCAAACACTGGAAAATGTGAATAGGAATAAGATGATAAACGTAAGATTAAAACACATTAAAAACGTTGGGGCACCTGGGTGGCTCAGTCAGTTGAGCATCTGACTCTTGATTTTGGCTCAGGTCATGGTCTTGGGGTCATGGGATTGAGCCCTACATAAGGCTCTGTACTCAGTGGAGAGTCTGCTTGGGATTCTCTCTACCTCTCCCTCTGCCCCCCTCCCCCATACTCTCTGTCTTAATAGAGGAATCTTAAAAAAAAAAAAAGTTTAAATCCAAGAGTTCATAATGAAACTAAAACACAAAACAAAATTAAAAAAAAAAAAAAAAAAAGCCTGGGGCGCCTGGGTGGCTCAGTCATTAGGTGTCTGCCTTTGGCTCGGGTCATGATCTTGGGGTCCTGGGATCAAGCCCTGCATTGAGCTCCCTGCTCCATGGGAAGCCTGCTTCTCCCTCTCCCGTTCCCCCTGCTTGTATTCCCTCTCTCGCTGTGTCTCTCTCTATCAAATAAATAAAATCTTAAAAAAAAAAAAAAAGCCCTAAACCCTCTCTTTGGTCATCTTTGAAGGATACTAGGAAACCACCTCATTATCTTTATTTTTTTTTTAAAGATTTTATTTATTTGACAGAGAGACAGCAAGAGAGGAAACATAAGCAAGGTGAGTGGGAGAGGGAGAAGCAGGCTTCCCGTGGAGCAGGGAGCTCGATGCAGGGCTCGATCCCAGGATCCCGGGATCATGACCTGAGCCGAAGGCAGACGCTTAACGACTGAGCCACCCAGGCGCCCCAGCCACCTCATAATCTTTAAAACTGGTGAATAAAGGGGCGCCTGGGTGGCTCAGTTGGTTAAGTGACTGCCTCTGGCTCAGGTCATGATCCTGGAGTCCCGGGATCAAGTCCCACATCGGGCTCCCTGCTTGGCGGGGAGTCTGCTTCTCCCTCTGACCCTCCCCCCTCTCTCATGCTCTCTCTCTCTAATAAATAAAATCTTAAAAAAAAAAAAAACTGGTGAATAAAATGAAAGAATTAAATCTTTATCTCTACTTTTTTCTATATGACTCGTATCTAGGGTTAGTAAAATAGATGTTTTCTTTATCCCAGGAAGGAATAATCTAATTAGAATATCACCATCACAAAACAACCACAAATGAATTAATGAAGATGGATCATTAATAGCTGATAACATTTCAAAAAGAGATAATTGTATATTATGTAAAGTGAGGTGTGTATCTATGTGTGTAAATCTGCCCTGTTAGGGAGGAATATTTTAACAAACATTGTTTAGAACTGCCTGTATAATGTGATAATAAAGAGCACACTAATTTATACCGGATTGTTTTACTGCTTTTAAATTCCCTAGAGGTAATGTATCCAGTTATTGTCTGTACTCTGGGCAGAGGCTCCCAATGCCTCCTACCCCCAACTTTGATGTATCATTGACCATAATCTATCAGAAGTACTCAAAACCACCTGTAAAATAGTTTCAGGATCAGTGGGTGATTGGAAATCAAACTTGAATTCACCTACAACTTACAGGAAATAAAAGGGATAGAGAACCATGCTAAAATAACAAAAACACAGTGAAGATGCAATCAGCAAAATCCAGTTTCTTCTAAGGAAATTATAAGATGGGGAGGCTCGTCCAAGAGATGGGAGGGAGAAGCTATAAATTAAAAGACTTGAGATAATCAATTGTAATCTGTGGACCTTATTTGAATGTATTTGTATCTCAATTCAAACTAAGTTAAAAAAAAAAAAGACATTTGGGGAAATGTTTTTTTTAAAAAAAGTATGTCTCTGATATTAGGAAATATTCAACAGATTTCTCTGAATTCTGGCTAAAAGTTTATCCTCATCCCTTCGAACTTAAAGAAAAGCTACAAAAGCCAATATAGAGAGAAAACAGATACAAGTTCAACAACATGTAAATTACAAAAAGAGAAAGCACAGAGAGACTTACCCACAGCTCCAAACATCAATGGCTGGTGTGTAACGCTCCTCTCCTAGCAAAAGTTCTGGAGGTCGGTACCATAGAGTGATGACTTTGTTTGTATAAGGGCGACTGAAATGTAAAAAACAACCATGACATAAATTTACAATAGCTTCTGATGAAAAAACACTTGTACAAGTAAATGCAAATAGAAATAGCTGCCAACTGAAAATGGGATTGTCAAAACAGGTCCATAGCAATCTAATAGTTCAAAAGTAAACTGGACAGAAGTAGGAGATGAAAAAATAATTTGCATTCCAATTTGGGTTGATTTATTTCAGTCTAAGGCTGATTCAATAATTTAGACAGAATTAACACATTTAGAAAATTAAGAAACTGAAATTATTGCAACTTGCAGAATACTAGAATATCCAAGAATAAAAAGGATTTTTTCCTTTTTTCACACATGTAATTTTGATGAATGCCTCACCTCTCTTCAGAGTTATAGAGCCGTGCAAGTCCAAAATCTGCTAGTTTGATTTGCCCACTGTAAAACAAAAAAAAAATTATTTTTATAAAAGTTAACAGTAGCTGCCTCCTAATTATACCTAAACAGTAATGCATGAATTTAGGAGTTAAAGGAATTACAAAAATGAATTTTAACCTATGCTCTCTTAGTTCTGTTCTTAATGGTCACTCTCCCAGATTAAGCCTCTTTTGACTACTTTGGTTTACAAAATCTTACGGTTTTCTTTTTTTTTTTTTTTTTTAAGATTTTATTTATTTGACAGAGAGAGACACAGTGAGAGAGGAAACACAAGCAGGGGGAGTGGGAGAGGGAGAAGCAGGCTTCCCCGCGGAGCAGGGAGCCCGATGTGGGGCTCGATCCCAGGACTCTGGGATCATGACCTGAGCCGAAGGCAGACGCTAAACGACTGAGCCACCCAGGCGCCCCTTTACAGTTTTCTTTTTTGACTACTACTGTGTTTTTGGATTTGACTCCTTAAATAAATATTTATTTTATTTCTTGGCAAACAACAGTCACTAAAAACTGCTAGATTAAATGCTTATTATTGGGGGAAATAATGAACTGTTCTAGGTATGAGAGATTTAAGAGGCCTAACAACCAAATCCAGTTTATAAACTTTAATTCTGGTTTGAACAGACTAGCTATACAAAAGACATTTTAACATAAGTGAAAAAATGTAAAATATGAACTGAGTGTTAGAAGATAATAGGTAATAATCTTCTGGAGCATTTAGGGTCAAACATAATGGTGTCTGTAATTTACTTTAAAATAACTCAAGCAGAAAAATTAAAAGGAAGCAAATATAATAAAATGTTACCTGTATATGTATTATTATATTCGTGTCTCAATTTTTTCTTATAATTTAACTTATTTTTTCATAATGAAAAGTAAACCACAATAATACCATGGCTATAGGAGATTTTTTCAAACAGGGAACATGGCTTTGACCTGAGCACATGATTTTTATGATGAATGAGGCCCCTTTTACCAACATATTGCCATCACTTCCTATACCATAAAGATATACAACTATGAACTTAGATGGGTTCTCAAACTTTAATAGGAAATAAGAATCACTTGGAAAGCTTATTAAAGGTTTCCTGGGCCTCATTCCCAGAGATGCAAGTCAGGTGGTCATGGCTCATGAACTTGCATTTTTTTTTTTTTTTTAAAGTAGGCTCCATGCCTGGCACGGAGCCCAACATGGGGCTTGAACTCAAGACTGTGAAATCAGGATCTGAGCTAATATCAAGAGTCAGACCCTTGGGGTGCCTGAGTTGCTCAGTGGGTTATGCATCTACCTTCGGCTCAGGTCATGATCTCAGGGTCCTGGGATCGAGTCCCGCATCAGGCTCCCTGCTCAGCAGGAAGCCTGCTTTTCCTTTTCCCTCTGCTGCTCCCCCCACTTGTGCTCTCTCTCTCTCCCTCTCAAAAAAATAAATAAAAATCTTAAAAAAAAAAAAGGGAAATCTATTTAAAAAAAGAGAGCCATTCAGGCGCCCCTGAACTTGCATTTTTTTTTTTTTAAGATTTTATTTATTTATTTGACAGAAAGAGACACAGCGAGAGAGGGAACACAAGCAGCAGGAGAGGGAGAGGGAGAAGCAGGCTTCCCGCTGAGCAGGGAGCCCAATGCGGGGCTTGATCCCAGGACCCTGGGATCATGACCTGAGCCGAAGGCAGACGCTTAACGACTGAGCCACCCAGGCGCCCCCTGAACTTGCATTTCTAACAAGCCCATAGATGATGCCAATTCTGTTGGTCCAAGAACCACATTTTTTTTTTTTTTTTAAAGATTCTATTCATTTGACAGAGAGAGAGAGAGAGACAGAGCACGCATACACGCGCACAAGCAGGGGGAACGGCAGGCAGCGGGACAGGGAGAAGCAGACTCCCTGCCGAGCAGGGAGCCGGATGCGGGGCCTGATCCCAGGACTCTGGGATCATGACCCAAGCTGAATGCAGACACTTAACTGACTGAGCCACCCAGGCACCCCTGAGAACCACACTTTTGAGCACCATGCCCTTAAAGGGATCACACCCATGTTTCACTCTGCTAAGCATTCTGTCCTTGATAGTGATGTCAAGTAATACTTTAATAAACTATAACACAAAATGTCAGAAAACTTTTTAAACTATTAACTATTTTGGATTAATCATATTTATCTAAATTCTTCACATTTATCACTTGTATTACTTCTTGGGTAATGAAAAGCCAGCTCACTCTTTTTTTAAGGTACTGGGGATATCTCAGGTACCTGATAGTGGAGATCAGACAGAAAAGTGAGACAGTAGAAAAAAAAGAGGCTATGCTAGGAGATGCTCCTCAAAGTATGAGCAATGGGACAAAATATTAAAACAAAGTAACTTGGGGCAGCTGGTGGCTCAGTTGGTTAAGCTTCTGCCTTCGGCTCAGGTCATGATCCCAGGGTCCTGGGACTGAGCCCCGCATTGGGCTCCTGCTCAGCGGGGAGTCTGCTTCTCCCTCTCTCCCTCTGCCCCTCCCCTCCGCTCATGTTCTTTCTCTCTCTCAAATAAATAAAATCTTTAATAAATAAATAAAACAAAGTAACTACTGGCAATACAGTTTTACATTAAACCAACCCTTATCATTCCTAGTAAAGATTATTGGGCACCTTATCCACTTGCCCCAACATCATGTCATTTTTATTTCAATTTACAAGCAAATTCTAAGAAAAGCAAAAAGAAAAGGACTAGCGAACTTGAGCCCTATAATGAGACATAAAGAGTTCCTCAAATTTCTCAGCATCTTCACTCTTAGAACCTGAGACGATCCAAGACTGAAGGCACAGAGGACTGAAAGTTAAAATGGCAAGAGATACATAGTTATGGAAAATTAGGCTAGACCTAAACATCACGAAGTATCTAGCATATTTCCTAATCTACCCTCTCATCTCTCAGTAAATGACCTTCTTCATTGAAAAGAGAAATCATAGGGCACCTGGATGGCTCAGTCAGTAAAGCATCTGCCTTTGGCTCACATCATGATCCCAGGGTCCTAGGATTCGGCTCCGCATCTGGCTCCCTGCTAAGCAGGGAGCCTGCTTCTCCCTCTCCTCCGCTTTCATACTGTCTCTTGCTATCTTTGTCTCGCTCTCAAATAAATAAATAAAATCTTTAAAAATTTTTAAAAAAGGAAAAAAAACAGGGTGCCTGGGTGGCTCAGTTGGTTGGGCGACTGCCTTCGGCTCAGGTCATGATCCTGGAGTCCCGGGATCGAGTCCCGCATCGGGCTCCCTGCTCAGCAGGGAGTCTGCTTCTCCCTCTGACCCTCCCCGCTCTCATGTGCTCTCTCTCTCTCTCTCATTCTCTCTCTCAAATAAATAAATAAAATCTTTAAAAAAAAAGGAAAAAAAACAAACAGAAATCATCAGATGGGAGCTACTTAACATCCTATCTTTTACCTATATAATCTTAACTGCATCTATAACCTTCCTTTCAGAGCGCCTGGGTGGCTCAGTTGGTTAAGTGTATGCCTTCGGCTTAGGTGGTGATTTCGGGGTCCTGGGATTGAGCCCTGCGTCAGGCTCTCTGCTCAGCGGGGAGTCAGCTTCTCCCTCTCACTCTCCCTCTGTGCTCTCTCTCAAATAAATAAATTCTTTAAAATATATATATTATATATATATATATATAGCCTTCCTTTCTTCTTTCAATTACAGAAAAAGTGTGTCAATCTCTCTTGTTCAAGGATAATCAATACCTATAATTGTGGCCATTACCACCTGTGGCCTTGATTCCATCTCCTCTAGAACTCTGGTCCTTTAAATTATTTTGGTTCTTTCTTGAATCTTAACTTCTCCCTATTTTCTTTTCCCTTACTATTTAAATATGCTCAAACCTCTGCAACCTTAAAAATAAAAATTAAAGACACACCTACCATCACCTTCCCATTAACTGTGCTACCCACCAACTTGCCACACATTGTCAATGCTGACCTTTTAATTTTCAGATTCCTTCTCAAGTCTTATCATCTGTCTGCATCACCTGACATATATGACCATCCCCTTCTTAAACCTGCCTTTTTTTTTTTTTTTTTTTTTAAAGATTTCTTTATTTATTTTAGAGAGAGAGAGTGTGAGCAGGGGAAGGGGCGGAAAGGGAGAGAATCTCACCCAGACTCTGCACTGAGTGTGGAGCCAGACACCAGGCTCAATCTCAGGACCCTGAGATCATGACCCGAGCCAAAACCAAGAGTCAGACGCTCAACCAACTGAGCCACCCAGGTGCCCCTAAACCTGTCTATTTTACATTCATGATCATTTCCTTATTTTCTCTGTATCTTTCTGACCATTCCCTTGGGTTCCATTTTCTGACACCTTTTCTCTGCTTGGTAACTCCTAAACTATACTGCTAGTTTGGAACTTCAATGTGACCATATGAGTATTAGATATCACTACCCTGGATATGCAACATCCATATCCAAAAGAGATTTACTCTCCACTCACCTATCCTGCTTTTCCTTCTATATTACCTATATTGACCATTATGCCACCCATCTAGTTAGTTTCTTAAGTCAGAAATCTGTGAGTTATCTTAAAAGTCCTTTCATTCATTCTCTACCATTCATTTACTCACCAAAGTCTATTGATCCACAGAGGTGATCCTGTCCATCTCTACTAGCAATGCCTTGGTTAGTTTAAACACTGACAATTTCTTATGGTATTCTTTTTTTTTTTTAATTAAAGATTTTATTTATTTATTTATTTATTTGACAGAGAGAAACACAGCGAGAGAGGGAACACAGGCAGGGGGAGTGGGAGAGGGAGAAGCGGGCTTCCTGAGGAGCAGGGAGCCCGACGTGGGGCTCAATCCCAGGACCCCTGAGCCGAAAGCAGACGCTTAACGACTGAGCCACCCAGGCGCCCCTCTTATGGTATTCTTAATAGGTCTCCCTGCCTCTAGTCTATACCCTATTAGAATGACCATTTATTGATTTTTCTAAAAGAGAAAACTAATTGTGTCTCTCCACCATCTAAAATGACTTAGTTTCATTTATACTTGTGTAATGAAGATAAAATGAACATCGGGGAGCCCAGCTCTGCTCTCCTCCCTCTCCCATCAACTGCTTTCACTTCCTTGTCCAGCTGAGGGCTCCTTACCATTTTCTCCAGGCCATCTCACCCAGAATCCTCTGTGTAAACAGAGCCAAATGGGCAAAAGCAGAGGCTGGATGGATCAGGTTAGATCATAAGACTCCTGCATCCTGCTTAGCAACCTGAAGAGGAAGTTCAGTTTAGTCTAGAACCTCATCAGCTTCCTGAATATGGGAAGTGAGGGACATGGAGGGGCCTGGACCCACTAGAAAGGTCACCAAGCAGGACTGCAGTTTATTCCCTGACCTGAGACATGCCCCCTGGAGAAGCAAAAGGAACCAAAAAAAGTATATGCTATAGACCAGAAAGTTGCAAGGTGACAGCCATCATTAAGTTCTTGAAGCATTACTACTATGGATGTAGATTAACCAAGCCCAGCTTTAATGAAAATTGTGGGTAACAGAGATGGTGACAGGAATAATCTTTTAACATCATGTTTTGTCTCACAAAAGTATTTAAGTATGAAATATAATAATTATATACATCATACAAAATAATTTAAAATAATGCATTAGCTGTATAATTTAAAAACAAAAATTAACCAAATTAACTGTATATTTATTTTTTTGAGAGAGAGCAAGCAAGCAGGGAGAGGGGCAGAGGGAGAGAATCCCAAGCCAACTCCACACTGAGCACAGAGCCAGATGCAGGGCTCGATCTCAGGACCCTGAGATCATGACCTGAGCTGAAATCAAGAGTCTGATGTCCAACTGACTGAATCATCCAGGTGCCCCTAATTGTATAATTTGAAAACAAAAAATTAACCAAACCAGCACCGCTCAATGGCTTTCACCTATAGACAGTATAAGCTCCTTAGCAAGATATATAAGATCCTTAAATTGGCTCCTTGTAACTATCCAGCTTCATATCATTATATGCTTCACTCTTCTTGCCCTAGTAATACTGACCCCTGTATACATTTTCCCAGATATTACATGTTAATTTTCATATTTATGTGATTTTGCCCATGTAATTTCTTTTGCTTAGAAATTTAACCCTCTGTTGTCAGTCTTTCTGATAAATTCCTATCCATTCATCAAAACTGCATCTTCCCAGATGCTCCCAGATTCAAGAAAAAAAAAAAAAAGGCGAGAATGGGTGAGGCTTAGGGGCACTTGGCTGGCTCAGTGGGTAGAGCATGAACTCTTGATTCTGGGGTTGTGAGTTCAGGCCGCATGATGGGTGTAGAAATTACTTAAAAAGCATGTGTGTGTCGGGGGGGAGGAGTGCTTAATAAATATTTACTGAATTGAGCGATTTATTTGTTTAGCTCCCCTATTAAACTCTGAGCTTTCTAATGACCAACTATCCCCTGCGAGACTTCCAGTGCTAAAACCAGAACAAGGGCACCCGGCTGGCTAAGTTGGTGGCGCATATTACTCTTTATCTTGGGGTCCTGGGTTCAAGCCTCATGCTGGGTGTAGAGATTACTTAAAAATAAAAAATCTTTAGGGGCACCTGGGTAGCTTAGTCGGTTAACTGCCCGACTCTTGATTTCAGCTCAAGTCATGATTTCAGTGTGTGAGATTGAGCCCTGTATCAGGCTCAGTGCTGGGCATGGAGCCTGCTTAAGATTCTCTCTCTGCCCCTTCCCCTCCCTGCTTGCTTGCTCTCTAAAAAAACAAAAACAAAAACAAACTTAAAATAAATAAAACCAGAACAGTCCCTGGGCAACTCAGGATAGTTGGTTACCTCACTCCACAAAGATGAGAAATAAGTCATAATCATTCTATAGCTCTCTCCAGATAATAGTATTTGTTAAATTGAACAGAAATGTATAAAACAATGGGTGAATCAGACAAAGATGGCTATAAACAGCCCAGTTACCTAAAGAACCAAACACTAGTATAACTTCAATAGTATCAGACCTGCTTTTTATTCGATAGGTAGGGCTATTTACCAAAGACTAGTATGCATAATACACCTGATATCACCAATGTAGTTTAGACAAATAGCCAGAAAGGAAGAAAGCAGATAAAAACTTCTGAAGATTTAGCACTGTTCATCACCAAATTCCTATCTGTTTACACTATTAAAACCTGGGGAGTAAGTGCTTGGCAGAAAGGTCAACCACCACCTACATCTGTGTTTACTCTGAAATTTGGTAACAGAAAAAGTCTCAAGAGCAGCTATAAGAGCAGGCATGTTTCTCCCCACTTAAACAAGGGAGAAATTACACTGAGAACTCAATGTGTGTTTTAATTTGCCAAGGACCACAATAACATTTACTAACTATGGCAAAAAAACTCTGAATATTCCTGCAGGATGTGATTCCCTAAATGTTTGCAATTAAAAAACCTTTACAATCCTACCTCTGTTAATTCCTTACCAACACTGAGTCTGAAGACTCTGCTCATCAGAGTACCCCATCATAAGATGTTCCTACAGTACAGTTATCATATGTATGTAAATGCAAGAAACTGCATCACTGGGTCTACCTATAACCCCAACTAACTAGCTGAAACTAATTGGGTCAGAAGAAAGGGAGAAAATGCTTAACCTCATTTGGTTACTATGTTACCTGTTGTTCAGCAAAATGTTAGAACACTTAATATCCCGATGCAGGAAATTCTTTTTGTGACAGTAATCCAATCCTTCCATTAGCTGTTTCATGAATGACTTGATATGGTCCTCAGAAAAGTGCACCAAACCAGATTCTAGCAGTCCCATTAAGTCATGGTCCATATACTCAAATACAAGGTAAAAGGCACCTATACAAAAATGAAAGAAAAAATTAAAAACAAGAGGAAAAGGATGCTGAAATGACAATGCCTCAAATTTTAATGTAATTTTGGAGTGGACTCTCTGAAACAACCACTTAATTTTATAGATGAAGAAACTGAAACTCAGAGTAGTTGAATAACTTGCCCTTTCTAATAATAAATAACAGAACTACTATTTTAATTAATCTTTTGACTCTTAACCCAGCGCTCTTCGGACTATTTACTTCTTGAGGAAAACAACTGCTCTGATCAAGATGTATTACTAGTCTTCTACAATCTGAGTTAGTTGGCAAATTACAAGCCTTGGGCCAAATCCAGGCTGCTGTTTGTCACTGTAAAACGAAGTTTTATTTGTTATAACCATGCCCATTTGTTACTATGCCATTATTGTCTATGGCTGCTTCTGTGTAAGTCTTTACCTCAGTTATATTTAATAGTACTCACATAATATGCCAAGCATAGCACAGTATATATAGTACAAATTATTGGTCAAATTCATAGTATTTAAGAATTGAAAGAAAGGTGAACCATCCAATTAAACTCCTTAAATTTAGAAGTAGATAAAAGGGTAAGTATGCTGAGAGAACTGTAAAAGATCTGAAATCCATGCTATCTTTCCACTTCAGCAGGGTGTATGATGACAAAGGCAAATACTGTTTTTTTGGGTTTTTTTGGGCAAATATTGTAACATAAGCAGTACTAGACCTAGATTAGACAATTATCTATCCAGTCTTAAAATTCTGTCTCCTACCAGCATAAGGGCAAGGATTCTTAATCTAGAGGGTAGGCTTCAAGGATTCTTTGAACTCCCTGAAATAGTATGCAATATTTTAAACACATAATATGCAACATTTTGAACTTATTTTTTTAAAGTATGGATCCGTAAGAATGTTTAAAGAGGTCCATAACCCCCCCCCCAAAATTAAGAACCACAGCATTAAAGGAATATCTTAGATTTAGCCAAGAGCTCAAATTAGTAAGAAAAACACCAAAACTGCAAAAGGTAAGTAGACACAGGACACAAAAGGACAACTCAAAGAAGAAAAAATAAGTGAAACTGATAAACATGGAAAAGAACTCAGAAGTAACAGAAGGAATGCAATCCAAAATAATATCATACTTCACCTATCAAAATGACAATTTTTTAAAAAGATGTACTCAATCTTAGGGAGGATAAAGTGGAATGGGCACTCACAGGTGGACATAAATAATTACTATATTAAAAGTAATCTAACATTAAATACAAAAATTCCTTTAACCAAATAATTCTACTTCTAAGAAACTATATTAATAAATCAAAATGCAAAGATTTATGAACAAAAATGTTCAAAGCAGATTATATTTTTTAAACTAGTAACTAATTGGGGCACTTGGGTGGCTCAGTCGGTAGAACATATGACTCTTGACCTTGGTGTCATGAGTTCATGTCCCACATTGGGTGTAGAGCTTGCTTTAAAAAATAATAATAATAGGGGCGCCAGGGTGACTCAGTTTAGCGTCTGACTCTTGATTTTGGCTCAGGTCATGACCTCAGGGTCCTGAGACTGAGCCCTGAGTTGTGATCCACGCTTAGCAAGGAGTCTGCTTGAGATTCTTTCCCTCTGCCTCTCCCTCTGTCTCTCCCACTGCTCGCGCAAATGCACTCTCTCACTAAAAATAAATCTTTAAAGATTTATCTATATATAAATAATAATAAAGAAAATAAACTGGTAACTAATTGCTCAAAAGAGACTTTTTTGAAGTAAATTTAGATTCATCTAAGCCTTACCCAGTCATTAAAACATGTTAATGACATAGCAAATTGCTTATGACAAATTATAAAACACTAAATATACTTTGATCTCAGTTATGCTAAAATAAATATAACATACATACAACACTTAGAAAAAAATACATCAAAATGATAATACTATAGTGGTTTTCTATGGATGGCGGTAGACTGGGATGGAGTGGGAGAGAAATGGTTGCTATTTTCTTTGTCTTACCCTTCCATATTTTCAATTTTGCCACAATGGGTATGCATCACATCCATTTATTCATCCATTTATTATTTTATGATTTTTTAAAAAAAGAATTTAAACAGTACATGGTAAACTATTTAAATAGTACAGAATGGGGGCGCCGGGATGGCTCAGTTGTTAAGCGTCTGCCTTTGGCTCAGGTCATGATCCCAGGGTCCTGGGATTGAGGCCTGCATTGGGCTCCCTGCTTGGCGGGAAACCTGCTTCTCCCTCTCCCACTCCCCCTGCTTGTGTTCCTGCTCTCGCTATCTCTCTGTGTCAAATAAATAAATAAAATCTTAAAAAAAAAAAAAGAAAAAAAGTTTAAAAAAAAATAAGTAGTACAGAATGGCAGAGGAAAAGTAAGCTCCACTCTAAAGGAAATTGTTTTCTTGTTTATCCTTAGAGAAACTACCAATACATTATACTATTCTTATAATCAGAAGAAGTTAAGAAATACCCAGAAGTATATCTAGTATTCTTAATTTTATTCTGGTCTAACTTCCATAAATGTATCTAACTACCGTTACAGAAGCAGAATTTCTTTTTATTTGCTTTATTTTATTTTATTTTTTTTTAAAGATTTTATTTATTTGACAGAGACACAGCGAGAGAGGGAACAGGAGCAGGGGGAGTGGGAGAGGGAGAAGCAGGCTTCCGTTGAGCAGGGAGACCGATGCGGGGCTCGATCCCAGGACCCTAGGATCATGACCTGAGCCAAAGGCAGATGCTTAATGACGGAGCCACCCAGGCGCCCTCTTTTTATTTGCTTTAAAACTACTTCTACCATTTAATAAAATTAAAAACAAGCAAAAACTACTTCTACTAAACTTGAGAAGTGCTACTCCCCTAGTGCTAATATCTTTAAGGGTCTATAAATAAGCCCAGCTTAACTTTATCCATTACCTTCCTAATTTTATGTACTTCAATTGTATTCTCTCTTAACATTCCAGACTATATTCACAGATGCCATTTCTTCACAAAAGAAATCTTCAGATTTGCTTTAAAAAAAGTAGGTTGAGGGGCACCTGGGTGGCTCAGTCGGTTAAGCCACTGCCTTCGGCTCGGGTCATGATCCCAGGGTCCTGGGATCGAGCCCCGCATCGGGCTCCCTGCTCAGCGGGGAGTCTGCTTCTCCCGTTCCCTCTGCCTGCCTCTCTGCCTACTTGTTCTCTCTCTCTCTGTCAAATAAATAAATAAAATCTTAAAAAAAAATAAAAAATAAAAAATAAAAATAAAAATAAAAAAAGTAGGTTGAATGACATATTTGGACTACTTCAAACATAAGTATGAATGAACAATTTTATCCCCCAAAGAGACAAAAGTTACAAACCCAGGAAAACAAACCAGTATTTGACCTGAAGATTGTTTTAGATCTATCTGCTTTGAATTCTAAACTGTGTAAGTGCAAAACTAAACTAAATATGGATGCATTATAAACAATAACCAGAAGGGACGATGTAAAAATGAGAGTAACTGTGGGCGTCTGGGTGACTCAGTTGGTTAAGTGTCTGACGCCTGATCTCAGCTCAGGTCTTGATCTCAGGGTCATGAGTTCAAGGCCCATGTTGGGCTCCATGCTGGGCGTGGAGCCTACTTTAAAAAAAAAAAAAAAAAATGAGAGTAACTGATAAATCTGGGTTTAATTTCCATTATTGTTGTTATAATTTGTAAAAAAAAAAAAAAAAGGAGAGAGACTTCAAAACTAACATCTTTTTTTTTTTTTTAAAGATTTTATTTACTTATTTGACAGAGAGAGACACAGCGAGAGGGAACACAAGCAGGGGGAGTGGGAGAGGCAGAAGCAGACTCCCCACGGAGAAGGGAGCCTGATGTGGGGCTCGATCCCAGGACCCCGGGATCATGACCTGAGCTGAAGGCAGACGCTTAACGACTGAGCCACCCAGGCATCCCCAAAACTAACATCTTAACTCTGGTATGGATTCAAGAAGTTGGTCAAACAGACAAGCTAAAAGAGGAAAATAAGATGTACCAATCTACCCTGTAGAAACATGATTCCTTGCTATTACCTTTGTCCTTCTTGAAATCCAGTGCATCTTGTTTATCTGTAACAATTTCCTTCATGTTAACAACGCTTCGGTGGATTAGCTGACGAAGGATTTTGATCTCACGAATGGCTGTGATTGGGAAGCCCTCCTTCTCATTGTCCAGTCTCACCTTTTTCAGGGCCACTAGCTCTCCTGTTACAATAAATTCAAACTGTTACATTATCAATTAGCGTATTTTGGCCACCATCATGAACCAGCCAATATATGCCCAGAGTTGCTCTGAAAGACAGATCTAGCTTACTTTAATGCTATATGCCAGATACTTTTATACTTTAAAAAACCAAACCAAACCCATGTTCCCTTTCTTGCCTTTGATTTCTTTTTAAGACTTGCATTTCTTAATTCAGTATTCAGTTAGGCCTAAAAATTTTGAATTATTAAAATATGCCAATAATCCAACTACTTCATTTTATCTTTAAGGACTACACCTTACCAAACAAAGAGCAACTTATAAATTTTATTTTTACTCTCTCTTAAATTCCCAGCAAGCTTATTATAAAATATTTACAATGGACAACAGATAAAGTGGAAGATTTTTAAACAGTAATAATTATACTATTCTTTTGGAAAATTTTAGTATTTCAGTAACTTTTGGAAACCAAATTAAAACTCGAAATTCACTTTGCTAAGTCTACTTTAGCATTAGTACTGCTAAATTTTTAAACTTCTGACATCTAGAATTTTGTGGCAATATTTACCTGTGTCTTTGTCCTTGGCTTTATATACTTGGCCATAGGTTCCCTCTCCAATAATCCCAATAATGTCAAACTTGTCTACACAGCGTTTTCCCCAGTCACTTTCTGTTTGTCTTCTTTCTCCATAACGAGGACAACAAATTCTAAAAAAGGCAAAACAAAAGAGCCCCCGCAAAACAAACCAAAAAAAGTTATTTTAAAAACTTAAGCCTATTCAAAGAAGAAAACAGAATTCTTTTATGATGATTCTCTGGCCCATGAATCTTCTATGAATTTCTTTATTAAAAAGGCAGGAATCAAATGATATGAAATAAATGGCCTCTCACAGTGGCTAAGATAGATTTTTTGCTTCAGGAAGGCTAAGATCAAATAATAGATTTGCTAAAAAAAAAAAAAAAAATAAATAAATAAAATAATAGATTTGCTGCTTACTTTCTTTTTTTTGTTTTTTAAGGTTTTTATTTATTTATCTGACAGAGAGAGAGGGAACACAAGCAGGGGGAGTGGGAGAGGGAGAAGCAAGCTTCCCGCAGAGCAGGGAGCCCGATGTGGGGCTCGATCCCAGGATGCTGGGATCATGACCCAAGCCGTAGGCAGACGCTTAACAACTGAGCCACCCAGGCGCCCTGCTGCTTACTTTCTAATCTCTCTTTAGTACTGGCTTCCTCACCTACTGAATCAGAAAAGAATCCCTACATCATAGGGCTACTATTAAAATATAAAACATTGACAATACGATGTACTCAATAAATGGTAACTATTTTTCTTATTAAGAGAGGAATGTTCGGGTGCCTGGCTGGCCCAGTTGGTAGAGGACGCAACTCTTAATCTCAGGGTCGTGAGTTTAAGCCCCACGGTGGGCGTGGAGCCTAGTTTAAAAAAAAAGAGAGAGAAACGCTAACAATCTACTGCTAACGGTAGATCAAACCCAGATTCTACTACATTTATCGCATGGCAATTTATGTGGTTTAAGAAAAAACATCCCACGTCTATTAATTTTTCATTTATGTGTACATGGTTGATACACCCTGAATAAAAGAGCTTTTTTTCTTTTTTAATATTCTAAGTATCAAACTCAAAAGATACAATGGGATCAATGTTCATGGTATATCTGAATTTGGGAAATCATTGCTTTTCTAAAAACAGTAGGTATCTGGGGGTGCAGATGAACAGGTCTCCCAGAAAGGCCTTTATCCATTAATATAAAAGATACACATTAGGCCCGATTTTATATAATCCTACCAGTGTAGGTTGTGGAAGAAAGTGTGAGATTTAGGCCCAAAAGTAAGGAAGGAAGCTGTCCCTCCAAGGGCACCTGGATGGCTCAGTCGGTTAAGGGTCAGACTTGGTTTAGCTCAGGTCATGATCTCAGGAGTCGTAGGATGGAGCCCCGGGTCGGGCCCCACACTCAGTGCAGAGTCTGTTGGAGGTTCTCTTCTCTCTCTCCTTCCCCCTCTGCCCCCCTTCCCCCGCTCATTCTCTCTTAAATAAAATAAAATAAAATATCCCTCTAAAAACTCACTTTGGTCTCTTTTTATATGGTTGCTGAGGTGGTGTAACTGCCTTTGGTTCTGGAGAGTCTGGGGGAGATGGATCCCCACCAGGAAGTTCTGGAGGGAGAGGGAGGTCCGTGAGTAAGTGACGTGGCCTTTGTTCCTTCTCTTTCTTTACAGGTTTTGAAGGTGGAGTTTCTTTTGGACTAAATAATAGAGGAAGAGAAGAAAAAGATCATAATTACTTAAAAAAATATGAAAATAAAACTTTTCAAAGCTTATTAATGTCTGGCTATCAAAAGATTATAAAGATTTTTCTTTTAAGAGATAAAACCCTATAATATAAGGAACTGAAGTTTATCACAGTCAAAGATACTTGGGATTTCACAAAAAGAAATCCATAGTATATAAAACAAAAAATTTGTGATATTACTTGTAGATCCTATAACAAACTTTTTTAACGTTTTTCCTAAGATTCTACTGTAATTTTACTGAGATGAAATAAAATACAGGAAGTAATCACCTTAAATTCCCAAAGTACCACTGCAACTCATGGAGTCACCAAATCTATTCTATATATTTTGACCAGCATAAGGAATGAAAGTTCAACAATGTAATGCTACTATGTTATAGACGATGTAGACAGAACTTGGAAAACGAAATAGTATTTCAGTTTTGTAAAAAAAAAAAAAAAAAAAAAAAAAAGTTAAATTGGACATCAAAATTAGTGAATATACTGAGCTATTCTATTGGTTTGGAAGCAAAAGGCCAAATGGATAAATAATTTTCAAACTAAAAATCTAAGAAGAGAGTCCAGTAAACTATTTCAGAATCATTAAAGCAACTGGTAGCAGGCCTCTCATGATAATCAACAAAATGGTGGGGGGAAGAGGGGGCAGGGAGAAAGGATGTCTTTTCTGGAATAGATTAGGAAAGTCAGTGTACAGTTCCAATTTTTTAACCATCTCAATTTATTTATAAGAAAAGATTTTGTGTTATGCATGTCCTCAAAAAAGAGAACATACTAATTCATGCCTACAAATAAAACCATGCTAGATAATAAGTCTTTTCTATTCTATCACAGTATCAGAAGCCTGAAAACAAGCTGAGAATCCTCCTAACCACAGAAGGAGCTTCCTCCACTTTTTTTAATAAGTGGTTACAAAAACATGTATTCTTTCACGAATATTTCCATAAAACCATAAAGATCTATCCTTTGCAATCTATCTTTTTAAAGATTGCATATAAAAACACAATCACAAAAGTATAACTTTCTACCAATTTTCATCATTTTAATCTCTTGTAAATCAGGCAGAAAAGAATCTAGATTAGTTTGTGTATATCAACCAGAACTAGGATGGTCATGGTCAACCAGAACTAGGAAAGGCAAAATGATCATCTGAAACTTTCTGTTCAATAACTGATAGAGATGAATACACAACATTATTATAATTAGAACTAAGATTTTTCTACCCTGGGAACAAAGCCATTTACCAGAAAACTCTTCAGGCAGGACACAATACAGATTTTAAATTTCCCCAATTTTTGGGCGCCTGGGTGGCTCAGTCGTTAAGCATCTGCCTTCGGCTCAGGTCATGATCCCAGACTCCTGGGATCGAGCCCCGCATCAGGGGCTGTCTCTCTGTCAAATAAATAAATAAAATCTTTTTTTTTTTTTTTTTTAAAGATTTTATTTATTTCACAGAGAGAGACACAGTGAGAGAGGGAACACAAGCAGGGGGAGTGAGAGAGGGAGAAGCAGGCCTCCCACGGAGCAGGGAGCCCGATGCGGGGCTAGATCCCAGGACCCTGGGACCATGACCTGAGCCGAAGACAGACACTTAACGACTAAGCCACCCAGGCGCCCCAATAGATAAAATCTTTAAAAAAATAAATAAATTTCCCCAATTTTTAAGACATTCAGGGAATGAAAATTCCCAATTTTTCAACTACTAATGTCAGAATACTCTTTATAAATTTTAATTCTTCATGATTCAGAAATAGATTACTTCTTGGTTATGCTTCACTAGAAGTATCTGAATTTTCTCACCATCACTTCATATAAGTTCAGTCTATGTTTTATATTTAGGTCTTGTTTTCTCCACGGTTGGCTTTACAGGTTCATGTTCAGTTCGCTACTATGAAAATGTACATTGCTTCTGAAAAATTACATGTTTAGCATGTTTATTTCATAAAGCATGAATGTTTGCTATGTACTACCAGTTCAGGGCATACAAGTTGAATACAGGTCAAATCCTATTTCAACAAATTCCAATGTACCAAAAATCATGGAATAATGATGACTCATAAAATTGCAACGCTTAACATTATGGTCTTTAGCCTTCAGTATACAGCACTCGGTAACTAATCTATTCCTCTATACAGTGCAGAGGACATATGGTACAGAGGGTCTAACACTGGAGAGCAGATATTGAACATCTAAGTCATTGTTATGAAGATTCAGTACCAGGAAGTGCTGATCTTGCCAATATCAGTATTTCCTGGTTCCCCATTTATGCCTGTAGTTGGGTTCACATATGGTGAGTAGTTGCATAAATGCTCATGTATAATAATTTTCTTACAAAAAAAGTTGCCAAGCTCCATGACTGCTCAAATTTTAAAATCTATATAGTCTCTTGGAATTTATGATGATGGGATTTAATCTATATAGTATCAATACCACTGATAAGAAGTCTTTACTGTTAATAAAGAATATAAATTTACATATCAATTATTTAAAAAGATTTCCTAATATTTTTCACAATTTAATAGCATAAACTACTTTAAATATGATCATTTATCCCTTTCCCCTTTTTAAAGCAGGTTGCTTAAAAAGTGATTTACTTTTACAAACTTCTAATAAAAATTTGAGCTGAATACATTAGAAATGAGAACTAAGCATTCCATTAGCAAAATTCTAAATCAAATTTGAATGCTCACAAAGATCCTTTCTTTTCTGTAAGAGCTCAGTACTTTAAAGATAAAGCCTTTAAAAATAATACAGACTCTACTTAAGTCTGATAAAATCCAAATGAAGCAGGTCACCAAAAAAACTGATCGGAAATGAAGATTTTATTATTATTTTTTTTTTTTTAAAGATTTTATTTATTCGACAGAGAGAGACACAGCGAGAGCGGGAACACAAGTAGGGGGAGTGGGAGAGGGAGAAGCAGGCCTCCCGCGGAGCAGGGAGCCCGATGTGGGGCTCGATCCCAGGACCCTGGGATCATGACCTGAGCCGAAGGCAGACGCTTAACAACTGAGCCACCCAGGTGCCCCTATTATTTATTTTTTTTGAAAGATTTTATCTATTTGACAGAGAGAGACAGCGAGAGAGGGAGCACAAGCAGGGGCAGTGGGAGAGAGAGAAGCAGGCCTCTGGTGGAGCAGGGAGTCCGATGTGGGGCTCGATCTCAGGACCCCGGGATCATGACCTGAGCTGAAGGCAGACGCTTAATGACTGAGCCTCCCAGGCACCCCTATTTTATTATTATTATTAAGTAAGCTCTACACCCATAGTGGGGCTTGAACTCACAACCCTGAGATCAAGAGTTGCATGCTCTACCAACTGAGCCAGCCATGTGCCCTGGAAACAAAGATTTTAAAAACCCTATGTGGTTAACTGAAATTTTATTTATCTGAAGTAGGCTCCATGTCCAACGTGGGGCTTGAACTCACGACCCTGAAATTGAGAGTTGAGAGTTGCATCTTTACTGACTGAGCCAGCCAGGCACCCCGGTTAACTGAAATTTTAAAAAAGAGTATACAGATGATCTTCTTTTTTAAATTGTATTTATTTGACAGAGAGAGACACAGCGAGAGAAGGAACACTAACGGGGGAGTGGGGGAGGGAGAAGCAGGATTCCTGCAGAGCCCGGGAGCCCTGCGGGAGCCCGATGTGGGGCTCGATCCCAGGACCCCAGGACCACAACCCGAGCCGAAGGCAGACGCCTAATGACTGAGCCACCCAGGCGCCCCATACAGATGTTCTCCTTAAGAGCAGGTGATCCCCAGGGCATCTGGGTGGCTCAGTGGGTTAAGCGTCTGACTTTGGCTCAGGTCATAATCTCAGGGGTCCTGGGGTGGAGCCTTGCTCAGTGGGGAGTCCGCTTGTCCCTCTACCTCTGCCTCTCCTCCCACTCTTGCTCTCTCAAATAAATAAATAACATCTTAAAAAAAAAAGCAGGCGATCCCCATGAATAGCTATGTTCATGAAGAATGTACTAAGAATCATGAAGAATGGATAGTTTAGCAGCCTTCATTTCTTGAAACAGAACTGCAGACCACGAATTAGGCTTTTGCAATACCATTAGTTAAATTCACTCCTGCATTTGATACCTGGATTAATACACTCCTGGCCCTATATATACCTTTGAAAGAAGTTTCATTCTATTCCCAAAGGGACTTTAAAAGAAGACAAATCATCTGATACAAGCTTTACATCATCCATGTGCCAACAGAATTAACTACATTCCCAGTGTCATTTCACACAAGCCCTGATCCTGTCTCCTTCACTAGTCTTACTCATTCAAATAAGCAATATTTACTGATCACATTCTGTGTTCTGTTTAAAGCACTGTAGGCAACAGAAAGATGTATAAATCACATTCTCAACAATTAAGCTGCTGCAATCTCACATGAGAAGATCAAGAATATAAATGAATTCCGTATGCAACTTTCAGATTTCTTCCTGAAAAGTTTTCTTACATAAAAATTATTTTTCATGTGAAAAACAGGTGCAGCTGGTATGATACATGGATAGCGTGGCACCAAAAAAAAAAAAAAAAAATTAAAGACGAAAACAAAAACCATCTTGAATTTAAAATACATAGTGAAATGGGGTGCCTGGCTGGCTCAGTCATTAAGTGTCTGCCTTCAGCTCAGGTCATGATCCCAGGATCCAGGGATCGAGCCCCGCGTCGGGCTCCCTGCTCTGCAGGAAGCCTGCTTCTCCCTCTCCCACTCCCTCTGCTTGTGTTCCCTCTCTCGCTGTGTCTCTCTGTCAAATAAATAAATAAAATCTTAAAAAAAAAATAGTGAGAAACTAAAATTGTGGAGGATATCTTCATTTCCATTTTTCTGCCTTTAATAATTTGTTTATATTTATGTGAAAAACTAATAATAATCATACATTTAAAAATAATTACATTGGTGCTCGCTTCAGCAGCACATATACTGAAATCGGAACAAGACAGAGATGATTAGCATGGCTCCTGTGCGAGGATGACAAGCAGATTTGTGAAGCATTCCAAAATTTTGCAGATAAGGTCCTTTACCTTTGATCCTCATCCTAAGTCCCATCCACAGAGATAACCATTATTATCAGCTTAATATATATCTTTTTCGGGGTGCCTGGGTGGCTCAGTTGGTTAAGTGACTGCCTTCGGCTCAGGTCATGATCCTGGAGTCCTGGATCGAGTCCTGCATCGGGCTCCCTGCTCGGCAGGCAGTCTGCTTCTCCCTCTGACCCTCCTCCCTCTCATGTGCTCTCTCTCTCAAATAAATAAAATCTTTAAAAAAAAAAAAAATCAGTAAGAAGTTTTTTGGGTGATTAAGGTATTGTGATTCTTTAGGAAAATGTTCTTAGTGTTAGAAGAGACATGCTAAAGTATTCAGAAGTGGGGTGCCTGGGTGGCTCAGTCGTTAAGCATCTGCCTTCAGCTCAGGTCATGATCCCAGGGTCCTGGGATCGAGCCCCACATCGGGCTCCCTGCTAGCCAGGAAGCCTGCTTCTCCCTCTCCCTCTCCCGCTGCTTGTGTTCCTGCTCTCGCTGTCTCTCTCTCTGCCAAATAAATAAAATCCTTAAAAAAAAAAAATAAAGTATTCAGAAGTCAAGTGTCATGATATATAAAATAAAAGCAAATGTGGCAAAAAGTTAACTGGTAAATCTTGGTGAAGAGTATAAAGAAGTTAATTATATTATTCTTTCATTTTTTTCTATGGCTATTAAAATTTTCAACATGGGGTGCCTGGCTGACTCAGTTAGTGGAGCATACAACTCTTGATCTCAGGGTCATGGGTTTGAGCCGCACACTGGGTGTAGGGATTACTTAAAAATAAAAAAAATCTTGGGGTGCCTGGCTGGCTTGGTCAGTTAAGCGGCTGCCTTTGGCTCAGACCATGATCCTAGGGTCCTGGGATTCAGGCCCACAGTGAACTCCCTGCTCAGCAGAGAGTCTGCTTTTCCCTCTCGCTCTGCCCCTCCGCTATTTGTGCTTTCTCTCTCCCAAATAAATAAAATCTTAAAAAAAGAAAAAGTCTAAAAAGAAAAAGAAAAAAAAGAATTTTTCAACATAAAACTTTAGGGAGAAAAGCACCATTGATTTTTAAAAACTTGAACCAAAAGTTAGCTTTATCAAATAAACTTATGAACAAAAAGGGTTACTAGGCCTCAATTTGTAATTTTCTCCTCCTAAGTAATAATGTTATAAATCAGAACTTGTCCACTGAAAACCAAATACCAAAAGCATTTCCTACTCATAAAAGCATTTTAAACAGCCATGTATTAGAGCAGTTTTGACAGTATGAGAAGGGAAAATGCATTACATGTACATCAAGAGGGTAAAGTTTTCCCAGTTAACTACAGGACTTACCTATCCATGTCATCGTCTCCTGGTAGTAAGGGTGGGAGGGGCAGAGGAGGCAACGTTGAAGTTTTTAGGTGTGGAATAGCAGCTGTTACAGATACTTGAGTCTTCACAGAAACCTGTGCAAGGGGCTGAGAATTTGCCTGAGAGGACAAAGTAGATGTCCTTGGGTGAGTAGAAGGGGGCAAAGTTGAAGTACTAGAAGCAAGAACCTGACTAAATGCTGGTTGGGGAGGAGGCAGAGGAGGTTGCTGTGGAACAGCTGGTAGTGGAGGCAAAGGTGGCAAAGGGGGTGTCTGAGGTGGAGGGGTAGTAGTTGGTAAAGGAGGTGGAGGAGAAGTAACTGTGGGGACAGGTGGAGGGGTCTCCTTTTCTGATGTCTCTGCCTCTTTTGGAGTAACAATCTCCTCTTTCAATGCTATGGGTTTAGAGTCTCTTGATCCCTGTGCTTTCAAATCTTTAATAGGATGCTTCTCAGAGTTCTCATCCAACTTTACTTTCCCTGTATCTAAAGAATTTTTGACTTCTGTATTTAGATGTGGTACATTCACCAGTTCAGTATCTGGGGCAGATTTTTCCAATTTTACACCTCTGGTTAACTTTTTAGACTCCAAGCCTGAATCCTTAGCCTCTACTAAACTGTTCTCTTTCCTAGGCAAAAATATAGGTGAACCCTTGGATTCCTTTCCATCCATTTTTGCTGCAGCAGCAGCAGCTGCTCTTTCCTTCTTTTTCCTACTGAGTTCAGCTCCCAAGCTGGAGTTCAATGGAAGCCTGACAGGTGAGATGCTGGAATGTCGACTGCGTGACCCGGATCTCTTCTTTTTACTATGAGAAGATGAGTGTCTTGAATATGCGGGACTTCTACTTCTAGACTTCATGGATTTCCTACTGGAAAAAGAAAAAGGCAGTTTAAAATGGATAGCTGACAGCAATATATAGGAAAATACATCAGTTAAGCTATGGAGCACTGTAACTTAAAGAAGCTACTTTGAGTAATTTCGCAATCTTAAAAATGAATTAGGTACCATCAAACAATAATAATAATAATAACAACAACATATCAATATTGGTTAATTAACTGTAACAAATGTACCAGACCATTGTAAAATGTTAATAATAGGGGAAATTGGATGCAAGGACAAATAGTTCTTTGTACTATCGTCACAATTGTGCGTGTGAATCTAAAACTGGTCTAAAAAATAAAGTTTACTTAAAAAATAGATTACAAGGAACTAAATCCTGTAGGACAACACATTTCATTCATATAACACTAAAATTATCCATTACTTATCCAACTCAAGAAGATGGGTATTTTTTTCCCATGTTGGAGAGCACCCATATTTACAATGATTACTTTTTTGGAATTTTGGTTTAAATATCTGATGAAGTGAAAACATGATAAAAAAAAAAAAAGTCGTACTTTATATTAAAGGTGGGTTATACCAATCAGGAAGTTAAAAGTAACTAGCATGCTTCACCAAAACCTAATTGTTTCAACTAGAGAACTATTTGACAGATCCCAGGAAGATTTTGTTCCCTGAATCCTCAGTCGATAATTAAGTTGTGCCTATATTAAACAACCCCTAAGATACAAGAGTTATTAGGATTTGCAAAATAAATAAGCTGAAAAAGTTGTCTTACCAAATAATTTATCAGAAGTTCTCAAAACTATAATGACTTCTGGTATTTTCATATATAAAATGATTTCCAATCAACTTTTTAGGAACTCATAAAGCAAGGTACTGTTGCATATTCAATTTATTTTCTTCATTATTAAGAATTTGGAAATCCATGAGGCAGATTATTCTTTTTTTTTTTTTTAAGATTTTTTATTTATTCATTTGAGACACAGAGATAGAGGGAGCATAAGCAGGGGGAGAGGCAGAGGGAAAGGGAGAAGCAGGCTCCCCGCTGAGCCAGGAGCCTGATGTGGGGCTTGATCCCAGGACCCTGGGATCATGACCTGAGCAGAAGGCAGATGCTTAACCATCTGAGCCACCCAGGAGCCCCCAGATTATTCTTAATTGAAACCCAACCCTCATTAATTCTTTTTGCCTTTTCTTTTTTTTTTTTTTTAAAGATTTTATTTATTCATTTGAGAGAGAGACAGAGAATGAGAGAGCATAAGCAGGGGAGAGTGGCAGAGGCAGAGGGAGAAGCAGACTTCCTGCTGAGCTGGGAGCCCGCTGTGGGGCTGGATCCCAGGACCTTGGGTTTAGGACCTGAGCTGAAGGCAGACGCTTAACCATCTGAGCCACCTAGGCGCCCCTCTTTTTGCCTTTTCATAAAGCCTAATGTGCTCAGGCCTCAATGTGAGGGGAGAAAAAATAGCACTAAAAACGTGACTGAACAAAACATAATTTGCCCAGTAGTCTAAAATAAACTGTTCCCATTCCAGATCTTCAATATCTCCTTTTATCTTTGGTCATTAGTAGTACTGACATAATTCAAAATGTTTCAAAACAAATAGTACATATGTATAGGCGAAATAACTCACATGATATTAGCCGTGGTTTTCTTATACCTACACTGCTTTTTGGAAGTTTTAGTTAAAATGCAAGTCATTATTGGAATAGAAGTACTCAAAACAGCAATAACAACATATATATGAACATGAGGATATAGAATACTGAAAAGTGGTTAAGTGGATTTACGAAACATCCACTTATTCTTTAGAAAACTAATACTTCTTTTGTAAATAACTGGATGAAACCAGAGGTTTTCTCTCACTGAATTGGAGCTGGGATAAAACTACCATCTCTATTATCCCACGATAAACTTCTAAAGTCCCAAACACTAAGTAATGTCAGAACCACATGCTCTAAAAACTAGTTTCTTTAATCATTCAGCATTACTAAATCTTCCTAAGGAACTCTGCTACAAACCCTTCAATTTCTGAACAGAAGCCTACTGTTAATAGAACATTCTGATGGCCATATACTTATGGCATTTTTAGTGATACAAATGCTATATTTGAGGTCAAGATCCACTCTTCAAGAAAAAAAGCGACAAGGAAGGGGGGTGGCAAGAGGAGACAACCAATAGGTAAATGCAGGCAACAGTAAAAACTTCTCAAAAACAAATGTATTTTCCCCCTGATGTGAGTTAGGTTCTATCCATCTGAAATGAAATTGCTACTATTAACCACTACTAATTTGGAGGATGCAAAGACATTGCATTTCTGGCAAGGTATTTTCAGTCTTTTAAAATGATGTTGCTTATTTAATCTTTACTGTCTCCCAAGGAAAAAACAGAGATATCACAGAAGGGATCTGTATGCTCTACTCTAAGAAATTTTTGTACTTACTGTCTGGAATTCCAATGAATGGGGAAAAAATCTGTAGTGCACATATACAAACATATAACACTCTCTAAAACCCAACTAAAAATATGCATGTGACTCTAAAATTATATTATGTTTATATATTGTGTCCTATGCTATCATATTGTGTCTCCAATTCGTTCCTGATTTATTTTTTACCATCACTGCACTAATTCCAATTAACTGAGTAGAGGAAGAGAGAACGTGAGATATGAATCCAAAAGGAATCACTGCAAAGCAAGTTCTTTGTGAAAGTCGTTTTAGTGTTTTAGTCTTAAGTGCACTTCCATATTCCCAAAACTCATGACAATAAAAATTCTCAAAACAGCCTTAATGAAACTACTCCTCAAGAAAACAAGTATTCTGAGAATATTTCTTATGTTTCCTTAAACAACTAAGCTACTTTATAAATAGTACACTTAAGACATCCATTTCACTATATATAAATTTTACTCTCACCCCTTCAAAAAAAGCCAACTCTAGCTAATGCTATACACAACACGCTAAAATGCTTACAGTGAAGTATACTGATGTCTGCAACTTTGAGATGAATCAAAACAAAAGATGGACTGATGGAGAGATGGATGGGTATGATAAAATATATAGCATATATTAATTGTAGAATCTAGGTAGTACATATATGGGTCCTCACTATAATTCTTTCAACTTTTCTGTGTTTGAAAAATTGTGATAAAATGGAGGGGTGGTTGGGGGGAGGGGGAGGACTAAGGAACTTTTAGACCCTGACAGGTAAGAACTCTGCAGTTTGATTAATTCAAACTAATTTATGAATAATTATAACTTTAAGTCAGCAAAAATTACTCATATTGACATATAAAAGACATGCATGGATTTTTACAAATTAGCATAATTTCTCCCCTAGCATCCAACAATATTTCTTCGCTAAGACAGAATTTACTGACCTGCTCCAGGTAACCAGAAACTGTGCTATACACTTCATATTTACTAGCTAATTTAATCCTCACAACTACTCTAGAAGTAGGTAGTTATTATTTCCATTTTACATATGAAGAAACACGGGCAGGGAAAAATTAAATTATTTGCCAAAGTTCACAAAGCAAGATTAGGATTTCATTCAGGTATAACCCCAAAGCCCATGTTCTTTTGTGGACAAAGTGAGTCCACAAAGAGGGAGGTACATCTCATCATCTAGAAATAAAAACAGTTTTCAGTACTAATTCATTTTAATGATTAAATTTCAAACTAACATGCCTTTCTTGCTAAAATATGGTAAAGGTACTATTACCATTTTTTTAGAGAAAAATGCTGATCACAGGGTAGGTCAATGGTGATGCTGTAAAGAAAATCAAATTATCCTTGGAACCAACTTCTGCTAAGCTATGTATCAGTAAAAGGAAAAAGGACTAAACAGCTGAATTTCCACTAAAACATCAGTTTAAAGACAGGAATTAAGAAATAAACTTACAGCTTTGGAGACTCAGTGGACAGCACACGCACAAATGATAGATGACCTAGGCAAATAGCTTCAAGATAATACGAATGAAAATTTATAATTTCTTACATCGCCAGTCAGGTCCAGTGAGGTCTAAAGCACGAATACCAAGGTGATTTAAGACAATGCAACAGAAATTGCTAGATAAGCTCTGGGATAAGCTCAGTTATCAACTCTGTGTACTCAATAAGCAGGAGCTTACAACTGAAGATTTCACCCCTGGAAGTACCTACCTTTAGCAGTTTTAGGCATGTGAACTCTCCACTTCTCAAATTCTGGATTAAGAGAAGACCAGATTCACCTACTTGAGTAACTAGCCAATAACTAAGTGTTCCAGTCAATAAGGAAGACTGGGGGCTTCAACCAAACGTTAACATGACTAACTGCCAGCCTAAGTAAGAAAGGGCTGTTAGACAAATAGCTCACCTGGGGAGTGGACTCCGACTCAGAGACCGTTTGCTCATGAAAGGGCTGCTGGACCGTCTTCGACCATAGGGACTGGGTGATCTCCCACTGTAAGAGCCACTCCTTTCATAGCTGGAAGAACGTCTCCGACTATAGGGACTCACAGATCTTTGTCGTCTACTGTAGGGACTGGGTGACCGTGTGCTGGACTGGTAGGCCGAAGGCTCCTTGTAAGGCGGGCTAATTGACTGCCTTCTTGAGGTACTTCCAGGACTCTTCTTGTAGGAGTCATAATTGCTAGAGGTGTGAGATCTTGGGGGACTAAGGTCATAATCTTGGCCATAAGAAGCTCCTGAGGGGCTATCATCTTGCTTGGGGCTGTCAGACCATTTCCTATGGGGACTCCTGGATCTCCGTTTGGGGCTGTCCATTGTTTTGTAGCTTTTGGGTGTTTCCCTTTTCCGATGACTTTTACTCCGGTCTTTGTGCCCAGACTTCAACTCACGTTCTTTCCGGGTCTTCTCCTTATGGAGTTTGGATGACCTGGATTCCTTGTTGCTGCTGCTTTTGGATATCTGTGCCTTCCCATAGTCCTCATTCTCCTCATTTGAACGCTTTGAACTTCCTGATACTCGGTCCTTCATCGATCCCGATTTGCTGGAGACTTCCTGGTTTTTTTCTTTTTCTGTTTGTTTAGTTTTTAGTAAGTCCCGGGAACGTCTGTGCTGGTGGTGACGATGTTTGTGCAGGCGGTCACTCCGATCAGTTCCACGACGTTCATCATTCTCCCTCCTGTCTAGTTTGAAGGCCATGTCGTCAGAGAAGGTATCTGAATCAGAGCTGATGTCATCATACTCCACCAAAGGTTTGATAATTGTACCCAAAGGTGCTGCTTCGGGGGTCACCAACCCCATGTCTTTGGAGTGCTTGGATTTATGCCGCTTGTGCTTCGACACCAAGCGGTGACGCTCTCTGCTGTTGGAGCTGCCACCTCCCGATGACGGCTGCAAAGTTCCAGAAGCTCCTCCACTCCCGTCCTTCTTGCCCCCATGTCTCTCTGGATTGGGCATTCCCTTTCGCCTGGCCTCAAAAAGGGGAAAAAGTTCCCCAGCACTCCAAAAAGTAACCCCCACCCTCCCCCCCAACCCCACGCCTACCAAAGCGCCCCTAGAAGGGGGTGGGGAGGGAAGGGACGGTAGCCCAGGCTCCTCCTCCCTCCCGACTCCTCAGCACCCTCCTACATGAGGTGGGGGGTGAAGGAGCCAGAAAAGAAACGAGAGTTCCTCAGCAGTGGAGTTGCGAGACAACGGGTAGCTGCTCAAGTCTGTTTCCCCTCCTCCCCTCGCCGAGCCAATCCTCAGGCCCGGGCGCCGGGGAGGTCGAGGAAGTAGGAAGCCGACGGCCCCGGGCTGTGGGGCCGACTCCGGCTCTGGGGCCCTGTGAAGACTGCGCGGGCCCTTCCCCTACCCGGTAGCCCGGCTCGGGGCGGCTTCCTGTCGCTGGGGTCCCGCGGCCTAGGTGCCTCACGCCCCCTTTGTCCCTCGCTCCTGAGGGAGCCCCTCTTCTTGCCTCCGCCTCACCTCGATACCTCACACACTCACTCGCTCCCTCACACAGACTCAGTCACACACTAGGTTAAACCGAAACGGCACTCGAGGGGGGGAGGGGGCAATTCCAGGAAATACCGCGAGAATCCTGTGGACTCTCGCGGTATTTCGTGCTTCCCTTTCACCTCTCACCACGGCTTGCTCAAACAACGCGAGACTAGATCCTGAACAAGAAACGCGTTCCGCCAGATTCTCGCGATAAGCTCCCCGCTCTCCATTTGAGCAAAGCTTTATTGAAACGGCGGTAGAATTTTTTTTTTTATTCGAAACTTTATTGATAACTCATTGAACAAATACTCCCAGGCTCCGGCACAAAACTAATTTTGCATATTTTATAACAACTCTTTCAACTACCAGGATGAAAATATTGTCAACAGGACAAAGGGCGAATGTGGGGACATTTCAACCCAAGTCCTTAAGTATTAACAATACTTCCCACTTCCATAGAGTATACTATAAGCATTATCTCTAATTCTCATACTACTCTGCAAAACACGATATCCTCTTCCCTATTTTACAGATAAGGAAACTCAGAGTCACAGAAGTTAAATAACTTACTCGAGGTAACAAAGCTAGTCCAGCAAGTGCCAAAAACGAGATTCAAATTGTCTTAACACCAAAGCGCAGCTCTTGTATAGTGTAGCACTTCCTCTCTCCACTCTGTTTAAAATCTTAACCTGAAAACTCATCAACTCTTGGGATCATCTGTGGCTTTTCTGGAATCATTTAGCCTTTTATCTTCACACAGAAGATTATAATTATGAAAAAGTAGAATATAGTATTCATGAGCAAGAAAATAAATAATATCTGCCCTTCATTTTTTACTTTTCAGAACTCTGCACACATTAGCTCATTCCATCTCCACAACAATCATCTGAAATAGGATTGTGTATGTGAGGAAACTAAGGCACCAAGAAGTTAAATGACTTATCCAAAATTCTTCATTCTTTTCTTCATCAAATTTATCTATATGAGAATTTAAGGCCCTCCTCTGTGAAATAGTGTCCTTTCCCATAAGGCCATCAAGCAAGATCTAGAGAAAATTCATACCACAAGATATAAGATGATAAATGTCATAAGAATGATACAGAGCGCTGCAAAGGTTCTAAAGGAGGTTGGGAGTGTTAAGGAAAAGCTTTATAAAAGTAGGGCATTTGAGTTGGATCACGAAGACTAGGATATGTATATGCAAAGATGGGAAGATCATGGACACCTGGGTGGCTCAGTCAGTTAAGTGTCTGCCTTAGGCTCAGGTCATGATCCCAGGCTCCTGGGATTGAGTCTTGCATCGGGCTCCTTGCTCAGCAGGGAGCCTGCTTCTCCCTCTGCCTGCCCCGCCCCCCCCCAGCTTGTGCTCTCTCTCTCTGATGAGTAAATAAATAAAATCTTAAAAAAAAAAAAAAAAGATGGGAAGATCAGCCAGTAAAATAGGGGCCAGAAAACACCCTGAATGTAGGCAGAAGAATCTACTCTCAAAATCACTCCCTGAAAATGTTCTTGTTGCTTTTGGTCACATGGGTACCAAAAAGAAAATTTTTTACCTAAATGTTTGAGTCCATAAACATTGGCTAAAAATGAAAAAGGTAAACTTTTTAATTAACCATGGAAGAAAATGTAATGCCATCAAGAAAAAAAGGATAGACTTCAGTACTGGAACTCAGGTATGCTAACTCCTCATTCACTGCTGCAAGAGAGCCTGGATATAAAAATATAAAAGTCCCCACCAGTGTCTGACATGATAGCCAATGGCATGACTTAGTGGCAGACTGGATGAAATGACTGAGCTACCTTATCAAACATTGGCATGAGTTCAGCAAAATTACTCTGATTTTTTGTATCTTTTAAATGAGATTAAGTTTTTGACCCAGGATGCACCCACACCCACGGTAAAATGGAAAAGTGGGGACAGCAGAAGGAATTATGGTAATATGTCAAATAAATCTTGAATAAAATTCATCATCTAAATTAAACAGTAGTTGATGGGGCGCCTGGGTGGCTCAGTTGCTGGGCGTCTGCCTTCAGCTCGGGTCATGATCCCAGGGTCCTGGGATCGAGCCCAGCAACAGGCTTCCTGCTCAGTGGAGAGACTGCTTCTCCCTCTCCCACTCCCCCTGCTTGTGTTCCCTCTCTCACTGTGTCTCTCTCTGTCAAATAAATAAATAAAATCTTTAAAAAAAAATAAATTAAACAGTAGTTGAAACTTTCTTAATTATCTAATGGTTGCCTACTGAAGACTAGAGACTCCTGATGAATGAATGAAGATTTTACTGAATTTTTATAATATATTTCTATAGCACAGTTCAATTTTCCATAGAACTCTTTTAAGTCTGTCAATAGATATCAGTTGAACAAATAATCAGGTGAGGTGGCCAAGATGGGTATTACTACATGCATCTACTAAAAGTTGAAACCGAGACTCAGGAGTTAGAGAACGTTCCCATTAAGTGTAGGAAATGCCAGGAGCAGGGACAGCTCTTTCTTTAATCTTAGATCAGTACTCTTTCTATTGCAGTACACTTTCTCTTTTTGTTGGATACAATTGTACTCTAATGTCAATAATCTCAATAAAGCTGGGAAAAAATTTCTACTCTAGGAAATATATTTTGTCCAAGTGTTTAAATACAAAATCAAGTGTAAACTGCAGAAATTTGTCCAACAATTGGCAAAAATAGTGCTTTTATAAAATAAGGGTTGCTTCACTCTACAGAAAAACTTTGAACTCAGAAATTCCAGGACTGCACAATTTGCTTTATTTGCATGACCTCCCAGGGCGGGGAGTTAGGGCAACTCTATGAACCCCAAGGTAATCAGTCAGATGAAGACTATACTTCCCTGTAAATCCCTCAGAGAAAGTCAGAGAGCTTCTCTTTAGGCTGTACTCAAGAGGAAATATTTAACTAAAGTCAATAACTCCCCCAACCCCATCCTGGATCAATTTATTAGTTTAGATTTTAGGTTTAAAGAGTCCTCTGAAATCTCCCTCAAAGCTTAGTCATTTAAAATTTGACCATTGTCCCCTTTATGCCATATACAAAGATTGCTCCTATGTGCACCTTGGATGATTTTCTTGTTTAATGACATGTCTCTCCTATCTTTACTTTTAGAGTACAAATTATTCAATAATGTCATTTTATCCACATTTTCCAATGAGAAATAACTTCTTATTCTATTCTGTAACCAAAATTTGGTAAAGTTTACTTTATTTTCAAGCTTATAAGGTTTTTTTTTTTTTAAAGGGAGGTTTCTTTTTTTTAAAGATTTTATTTATTTATTTGACACAGAGAGACACAGCGAGAGAGGGAACACAAGCAGGGGGAGCCGGAGAGAGAGAAGCAGACTTCCTGCCGAGCAGAGAGCCCGACGCGGGGCTTGATCCTAGGACCCCTTGAGCTGAAGGCAGACGCCCAATGACTGAGCCACCCAGGTGCCCCTCAAGCTTATAAGGTTTAAAATTATCTAGCTACACTTGGTATAGACATTATTGTATACGGTCTCCATGAGGAAATGTAGCTGTATATCTAGTACTGATATTTTGGGCACAATAAAAAATTAACAAAAATTTTTGAGTCATTGATTATTATGACCAATCATATTTTCAGAACTCTAAATCAGGTGAGTTCATCAAAGTTTGGTGCTATGTTTTCCTGTTTATGTTACCAGATCCTACCTAATACACAAGTATTAGGATTCCATAGAGGCTTGTCAGCATTTTATTTTTTTTTATTTTTTATTTTTTTTAAAGATTTTTTATTTATTCATGAGAGAGAGAGAGAGAGAGGCAGAGGGAGAAGCAGGCTCGACAGCTGAGCAGGGAGCCTGATGCGGGACTCGATCCCAGGACCCTTGGATCATGACCTGAGCCAAAGGCAGACGCTTAACCATCTGAGCCACCCAGGCGCCCGAGGCTTGTCAGCATTTTAAATATGAATTATCTTTGAGGGGCGCCTGGGTGGCTCAGTCTCTTGAGCATCTGGTTCTTGATTTCAGCTCAGGTCATGAACCCAGGGTCGTGGGATCGAGCCCTGAGGTGGGCTCTGCACTCAGCAGAGAGTCTGCTTGAGGGTTCTTTCTCTCCCTCTCCCTCTGCCCCTCCCCCATTTGTGCACTCTCACTCTCTCTCAAATAAATAAATAAATCTTTAAAAAAATAAATATGAATTATCTGAATATTCTCACTTGGATAAAATGCTCTCTGTACCTCATCAATTTGAAAGTTGCTAGATTTACATTACATAATATTTGGAACACACTTTTTTTTTTTTTTAAGATTTTGTTCATTTATTTGAGAGAGCAAGTGAGAAAGCACAAGTGGGGGGCGCCTGAGTGGCTCAGTCAGTTAAGTGTCTGCCTTTGGTTCAGGTCATGATCCCTGGGTCGTGGGATCGAATCCCATGTCGGGCCCCCTGCTCTGCGGAGAGCCTGCTTCTCCCTCTGCCCCTCCTCCTGCTCGTGCTCTCTCTGTCTCTCCCCCCCGCCCAATAAATTAAAAAAAAAAGAGAGAGAGAAAGAAAAGTTTGAAATAATGTAACAGAGGACCTAACCCAGTCAGGGGCTAGAGAAGGCTTCTCTAGTCTAGAGGAAGACAATGACATCTGAATAAGAAGGTCTTAGTGATGTGAAAGGGTCAGGTGGAGGAAGGCCTCTCCCAGCAGTTAAAAAGGCCTATTCAAGGATGTTGGGAAAGAGTGCAGGAATTTTCTTTTCTTTTTTTTAAAGATTTTTATTTATTTGACAGAAAGAGCAAGAGAGCACAGCAGGGGGAGCAGCAGAGGGAGAGGGAGAAGCAGGCTCCCCGCTGAGCAGGGAGCCCAATGTGGGGCTTGATCCCAGGACCCTGAGATCATGACCCGAGCTGAAGGCAGATGCTTAACCAAACTGAGCCACCCAGGTGCCCTGAGTGCTGCAATTTTCTGCATGAGAAAGAAGAAATTGGCAAGGGGAGAGGAGGTGGGTCTAGCATGGTTTTGTACGGCCAGTAAAACATTTGCCTACTGGGCCCAAGTACAGTGGTAGGTAGGCAGTGGGGATTCAGAAATGAAGGCCAAATCCTGCCCTAAGAAACTCACTACATAGTGACTCAAAGAAATGAGGATAAAGAGGAAAAGGTAAGAAATAAAAATTGAATCCTACTTTCAAAGAACATGGTTATAGATATCTTTGTGGTAGTAAATGTGTTCCCAGACACTTCCAAAGATTTGTTACTGAATTTACACTGCTGTGCCTGCTCATCTCAACTGTAGTTATCTGCTGGAATGGTTTTGGAGGATGTTTGAATAGCATTTTTGAAATGTGGCAAGTCTGAGACTGAAAAGCCAGTAGAAATCCACTAAATATCCTTGCAGCGAATTAGGTAAAATCTAACTTTAGAGCAGTTATTTTCAAAGATGTGTTTGGAAAAAGAACATTAAAACAAAAACAAACAAACAAAAAACAAGCCTTGACTATGTTAAGAACTTTGAAGGAATACTAGCTTTGTATTTTAGCCTGGTTCTTCAATTCCAGTGGCCACAAACTTCTCAGCATTACTCAAAATTTCTCGTGTGGATTTACTGATAGAAGAGACAGGACTACACATTCTTTGTAGTATAGAGTACAAGCTAAACTGCTTGTTTTTACTATGATTACAAAATAGGGACACTACCAATTGTGATACACCTTGGTATATAAATAAAAGCATCCGATGCTCTGAACTGCTACAAGTTTACTTTAATCCAAAGGTAACCCTAATACCAAATCCTAATACCAAATCTCCCAGATCTTAAAAAAAAAAAAAATTGGAATTGCGTGAGAAGTATTTCTGAAATTTGAGAAAAAAATTAGGAAACGGGAATGAAGTGAATTGGGCTGGCTTGGAACGTCGTGTTACAAAGAGCCAATATAATTTTAATTTTTCCATCTAGTATCTCAAGAAATAGTATTATCTTTAATAAAATATTTCTGATACCAATATTCTTTGAAATACTAGTCTTTCAGTAAAGAGATCCCGGGATTTTAATTTACGAACTCCTTTGCCATGCCGAACCTGAATCAAGCGCTGACAGCAAACACCGTAACTAGAAGCAGTAAGTCTGGAGACAACCGAGCGCTAAGGGGAGGCGTGATTGGAAAAATCTCGCGAGAAGCACCGCATGCACTATTTTTCGCGATATTTTGGTGCCCAGCCTTTTTCCTATCTCTCGCAGGATCACGGTTAATCTCGCGATATTTGGGAAGTTCCGTTGGGAAGATGGCGGCGGCCGGGAGCACCCTTCTCTTCTTGCCGCCGGGGACTTCAGACTGAGCCTTCTCTGGAAGAGTGGGGACGGCTGGTGCCCTGCGTCCCGGGAGCCCGAACCAACTTGGTTCCTTCGTTAGTGGTGGGGAAGGGCTTATCCTCTTGTGTAGGATTCAGGACCTCCCCACCGTCGGGATGAAGGCTCAGGGGGAAACCGAGGGTGAGTGACTTGAGGGGGAAAGCAGGGGGCGGGACACAGCTTGGGGGAGCCAATCTGTGAGAGGAGCTGGGGGGGCCGATGCCTCCGCCGGGGCAACGTTCCCGAGGTCGTGGAGTCCGGGAGGCGGTATAGCTTCTGACTGTGCCTTCCTTGGTGATGGAGGGCTCTGACTCTGGGATGATGTGGGCTCTCAACTTCTGTGAAGGTTTCCTGCTTAGCTAGGGACAATCAGTTGGGCCTCAGGACATTTTCAGCCTAAAGTTGATGGAAGACCAGGCGAGTGAATCTAAAACCTACTTACATCTCGTTTCAGAAGAGATGTCTGAATAATGACATTAAAAAAAAATAATACAGAGCTGTGTGTCAAGTATTGAAGGATGTTTTGGCGTTAGTGAAATGATTAGGACCTTATGATTGTAAAAGCCAGTAGTTTAATAGAATGTCACAATGTTCAGATCTTGTACTATTGTATATTTGTAAAATGCGTTGAATTTCATCCTTTCAGTGCTTGGACTAACTTAAACTGCTGAAAAAACAACTTTTCTGTGGAACCGTACTTAGATTCTCTGAAGTTCTACACTCTTAAATGCTTCCTTAGTATTTTGGATATAGTTCTGTTAATAAGGATCACTGTATTGATGTTTACCCATCCATCTTCCCCACTTTGAGCTTTGTTAGATCAGGGACCTTGTCTTACTCATCATTGTGTAGACCCTGGCACAAAAAGTGTTTGAGCATTCGTGTGAAGTACTTATCATCAGGCTTCTCGAGGAAAAGGGGGGTGGGGAGTGTATTTTAAAGGAGAGGAAGAAGAAAGGTTTACTCCTTGGATGCAGAGGATTGGTGAGTGTAAAATGGAAACTCGATGAGGCAGGAATTTTGTCTAGTTTGCTCATTTCTGTATCCCCAGCACATAAAGCAATGCTTGAGTGAGTGAGTCTTGAAAGTGGAATTGCCAACAATGTGTCCAGAACTGTAAGCTGGCTGAAACAGTCCCAAAACTGGTTTTCCAGAAGATGAGGACATTGGAGAAAGGAATTTGAATCTTGATTTAGAAAATGTCACTGCCTTAACTCTGATTGGTGACATTCTATTCATCTTTCAATGCCAACATCAACTGTCACCTTTTCTGTAACATCCCCAGGACTGATAATGAACTTTTCCTTTTTTGCGTTTCAATTGTAATGTGTCTCTGTTTTTAACAGCATATCTCATTTTGCTTTCTGTGATGGTTATTTCCACTTTAACTTATGCACACCCCCTCACAGATATCATCTCAGGCGTATTGTGTGTTTTTGCACTGCCACGGTCTCTAGAACAGGTCCTCGCTCATACTAAGAAGTATAAGAATTAGAGGAAGGATCAACTATATTTCAAAAGTAAAAATTTTAATAAAAATAAAAACTATAATTCAATAAGAAAAGTAATAAAAATTCAAAAATAAATAAAAATCAACTAAATTTCAGTAATAAAAATTAGGAGGGCTGGAGAGCATAAGAGTTGTTCAGTCCAGGAAACAGGACTTTTCTATCTTTCTCTTACCTCTGCTGGAAACTCATCCTTTAGTCATTGACATATTCCCTATCCATATGGTTTTAGTTTGAATTCAAACAGGAAAAATTAAAATGGCAAATACAGCCTGTTTTCTTGATACTACTTCTACATTGATCTCTTAGAATTATGTCAAAAAATTAAGAAAGTCTGTATTTCACATTGAAAACCAAACCAGCTAACTATAGTAAGGCCATGTTCAAATGTATGTTCTACATATATCATGCAAGGGATTTCATGCATATCATGAAATGATTTTGTCACCAAACATAGTCTTGATCCTGAAACATAATTAGAGGTGGTTCTTTTTTTGGTTTTCATTAAAAGACTGAATAGAAATCATTTATGTTCTATGGTGTTCATTTTGATTAGACCCCAATTTCTGTCTTCTTGTTATTAAAAGTAAAGTATTTGTATATTTTGAAGTAAATGGCGTTGAAAAATATTTTAACTGAGTTGTTACCAGGATGAAGTATGGGGGTTTCTTTTGCAAGAAAAATTGTGGAGGGTCTTGAAAGAAGAGTTTCTAATGCTGTTTTCTAATTTATATCGTAGAGTCAGAGAAGCTGAGTAAGATGAGCTCTCTCTTGGAACGGCTCCATGCAAAATTTAACCAAAATAGACCTTGGAGTGAAACCATTAAGCTTGTGCGTCAAGTCATGGTGAGGATTATGCTGGTGGATAAAGTGTTGTGCTTAGATAATTATTTAATAAGCTAAGCTCCCTCTGTAGATTTTTTTCAAACTAGTTATTGTGTGTCCTCAGTTTTTGTTTGTTTCTTTAAGAGAGTGTGAGAGCGTGAGCGGGCAGGGGGGTGCGAGGGTGGGAGGTTCAGAGGGAGAGGGAAAGAGAGAATCTTAAGCAGGCTCCATGCCCAGCACGGAGCCCGATGTGGGACTCGATCTTATGACCCTGAGATCATGCATGACCTGAGCCAAAATCAAGAGTCAGACGCTTAACCAACTGAGCCATCCAGGTGCCCTCAGCCACTTGATTCTAATGAGATAGTATTTTCATTGTATCTATACTACTAATAGAGTTTGCAACTGATTTTTTTTTTTTTTTTAAGATTTTATTTATTTGACACAGAGAGAGAGGGTGCGCACAAGCAGGGGGAGCAGCAGAGGGAGAGGGAGAAGCAGGCTCTCTGCTGAGCAGGGAGCCCGATGTGGGCCTGGATCCCAGGACCCTGGGATCATAACCTAAGCTAAAGGCAGACGCTTAACCAACTAAGCCACCCAGGCGCCCTGCAATGGATTTTTTAAAAAGATTTATTTATTTATTTTAGAGAGCATGTGAGCATGGGGGGAGGGGCAAAGGTAAAGGGGGAGAGAGTCTCAAGCAGGCTCTGTGCTGGGCTCCATCTCACTGAGATCATGACCTGAGCCAAAACCAAGAGTTGGATGCTTAACTGACTATACCACCCAGGCACCCCTAGAGTTTGCAATTGATTCTTTTTTTTTTTTTTTAAGATTTTATTTATTTATTTGAGAGAGCGAGAATGAGAGAGAGCACATGAGAGGGGGGAGGGTCAGAGGGAGAAGCAGACTCCCCGCAGAGCAGGGAGCCCGATGCGGGTCTCGATCCAGGGACTCCAGGATCATGACCTGAGCCAAAGGCAGTCGCTTAACCAACTGAGCCACCCAGGCGCCCCTGCAATTGATTCTTAATTAGCTTCACCTGTTCATTCTGTCTACCTTTTCCTCTATAGTACTAGAGTCATTTACCAGTATGGGGAGACCTTAAGTGAAAGTTAAGTGGAAGACAGGGGGTAGGGCCTGGCTGTTAAAATTTCATCCATATGATTCCAGTAGTAGTCAAATGATGTAGGAAAACTTTACTTCTATGATTTGACCTCTGCAATGGTTATATGGATGTGTTCACTTTGTGATAATTCATGGATCTCTTCACTTAAGATTCATATACTTTTTTGTATATATGTTATACTTCAATGAAAGTGCCCCCTCCTCCCCAACAAATCTTACTTTGGGTCCAGAGTAAGTTCAGTTTAGTAGATTTATTAGTGTTTAAAATGATCGTATCAGTATAGCCCTAGCAAAAGAACTGAAGTTGCTGTCAAAAGACCTATATTTGAGGTACTTACTACCTATGTGACTTTGGACAAATTATTGACTCTCTGAGTTCCCTCATCTGGAAAATAGAGGCACACAATACCAGTTTGCTTTTCCACATAGTTTTGTTGTACGAATCAGGTGAGATAATGGATATTACAGTGTTGTGTTGCTGAAAGATTTCTGTAGGGGCGCCTGGGTGGCTCAGTGGGATGAGCATCTGCCTTCAGCTCAGGTCATGATCCCAGGGTCCTAGGATTGAGCTCCATGTCAGGCTCCCTACTCAGCAGGGAGCTTGCTTCTCCCTCTCCCTCTGTCTGCTGCTCCCCCCTGCTTGTGCATTTCTGTGTATTTCTGTAACTGTAAATTTGACAAATGTATGTATATCTCTGGCTGAGGATTATGTACATAGAATGTGGGTTTTTGTTTTGTGTTATTTTATTTAATGCCTTAAATAAAATAATGGCAGTTTTTCCAGTCTGGGGATTCAGAGGTTGTCATTTTTATACTACGAGGTAGCCATATTCTAGTTTGAAATATGTTCTGTAAATGATATTGTCATTAGAGAGACATCATGAGATAGAGGAATTCCAGGTGGCTACCAAGACCCTCTCATGGGGAACCAGTGTCTTGGTTTGGTTACCATAGCTTCCACTGTCTACTTCTCACTTTGCATATTCAGAAACCTGATTTTATTGGTGTATTAAGACTTTGAAAGTTTTTCAACAACTGACATAGTAACAAAATCTTAGTAGACTAAAATGTAAATCAGACTGCCAATTTATTAATTTACCACAGAGGGTTTATCTTTCCACTTAGCAAAATATTTGTATCCACCATCCAGAGCAACCCCTTATCTATTCAAGGTACAAGAGAAGCCCGATTATTAATCGGATGTTTGTTTTATGAAGGTGGGATTAGAACAAAGAGATGGATTTAGGGCATTGAAAAGCCTGAAAAACTATCCTTTTATCATAAAACTTTTCACATTTCTAGGGATTGGAATGTTGTGCAGGAAGAAACTTCCTTGGATAGGGTTAGAAAAACTGTCAAATCTTTTGCTCTTTGGGAGTCCCTTTTTCTGGACTACACATTCTGTTTCTTAGAGTCAATCTAATTTTACTAAGGTTTGGTTTTATTTCTTAGATTACATGCGAATCACCTTGTTGGATTTGGGAATTGTCAAATCTCCTGAGCCACCTCATTTAACTGACTAAACTTAGGATGTAGTTACTTCTGCAGGAGGCTGATCTCATTTATTATATTTGATTCTTCCTAATCTAAAATAAGATCTGGGCATACCTTTTTCTACCTTCATGTATATGGATATGGAAGTATCCATGTTTATGAACTTGTCCTCCTGTGGATGAATGGACAGAGTAATAGGAGTCTATAGATTATCTTGAGTATATAGAGAATATAGAGTATATAGACTACAGCATTTGGTCTGTAGATTATCCTGAAATATTACTACTAGGAGAAGTACATTTACCTGAAACACTGTTGGCTTGGTTAATTTCTACCTCAAATGTTTTCCTACTTAATACAGGAGAAGAGGGTTGTGATGAGTTCTGGAGGGCACCAACATTTGGTCAGCTGTTTGGAGACTTTGCAGAAAGCTCTCAAAGGTTTGTAAACGTGTTTGAAATATGCTTTCTTAAAACACCCAATTTTATAGTTACAGAAGAAATGTAAACTGAGGTAGATCAACTTTCTATGCTAGGTGTTGTCTTGCTTTCACTATGGAGTTGAGATGCGCTCTTACCTGAACTTTTGAAACATTTATTTTTAATCTATTTTGGAGGGTGATAGAGATTCAAAAGATAATTGATGGAGAGTAACTATAAGATAGGAGGGGAAAGTTCTCTTTTTTCTTCACATATTCTCTTCTAATTAACTCACAATAAGAAGATGGACATTTTAACTCTAATAAAAGATTTTTACATTGTTTATGGACAGTGTTTTCAGGAAAGCAAATAAAATTTAAATCATGAGCTTGACTATTCATGCTTATAATTGCTAGTTCTGTGTATTTTGGGGGAAAAAATTAAAGTAAAAACAGATTTTACTCTGATCCATCACAAATGAACCTGATTCAGCTGAATATTGTCCCCCCGCCCCTTGGGTTTCCTTTAAAATCTCAAGTCTGAGAGTGGGTTTCTACGACTCTCATCGCCCGTTCTAACATTTCCTTCTCTGATGGTTAAGGATCCTTGTTTAGTTCATCAAAATGTAGAGGATCCCACTTTTGCTTCTTCCAACTCAACACAGAGTCTCAGTCTTGAAAGGTAACCCTTCCCAATCTGTGGAAATAACCATAGTATGTAGAGGCAGAGACTGGTACTTTTTTTTAAATTGTGATAAAATATACATAACATAAATTTCACCATTTTAACCATTTTAAATTATAATTGAGTGGCATTAAGTACATTCACATTGTGTGTAGCCATCATCACCACTATCCATCTTTAGAACTTCTTCATCTTCCCAAGCTGAAACTCTATACTCATTAAACAATAACTTCTTCTTTCTCCCTCTCGTCAACTGTTGGTAACCATCATTCTACTTTCTGTCTGTAAGAATTTGTCTACTCTAGGGGCGCCTGGGTGGCTCAGTCGTTGGGCGTCTGCCTTCGGCTCGGGTCATGATCCCAGAGTCCTGGGATCAAGCCCCACATCGGGCTCCCTGCTCGGCGGGAAGCCTGCTTCTTCCTCTCCCACTCTCCCTGCTTCTGTTCCCTCTCTTGCTGTGTCTCTCTCTGTCAAATAAATAAATAAAATCTTAAAAAAAAAAAAAAGAATTTGTCTACTCTACATACCTCATATAAGTGGAATCAAACAGTATCTGTCCTTTTGTGACTGGCTTTTCACTAGCATACTGTCTTCAGTGTTCATCCATGTTGTGGCATGTATCAGAATTTCCTTTTTTTTAAAAAAGCTAAATAATACTTTGTATGTATATACCACATTTTATTTCTACGTTCATCCATGAATGGACATTTGGTTTGTTTCCATCTTTTGGCTGTAGTGAATAATGCTGCTATGAAAATTTAATTTTTTTAAAAAGATTTTATTTGTCAGAGGTGGGGGAGCCCAACCAGGGGGAGCGGCAGGCAGAGGGAGAAGCAGGCTCCCCGCTGAACCTGATGTGGGACTTGATCCTAGGACCCCAGGATCATGACCTAAGCCTAAGGCGTATGCTTAACCGACTGAGCCACCCAGGCATCCCTTGAATATTTGTTTTTATGTTGGTTTGGTTTTGATGTTAATCTTCCTTATTCTAGCATTAGCAGATACATTTGTCTTTTTGAAGTTAAAGATAACTTATCCCAGATGAGGAATGCAAAAGGGAGAGGAGAATGGTCCAATAATTTTTTCTTTTCTTTTTTTTTTTAAGATTTTTATTTATTTATTTGACAAAGAGAGACACAGCGAGAGAGGGAACACAAGCAGGGGGAGTGGGAGAGGGAGAAGCAGGCCTCCCGGCCAAGCAGGGAGCCCGATGTGGGGCTTGATCCTAGGACCCTGGGATCATGACCTGAGCCGAAGGCAGACGCTTAACGACTGAGCCACCCAGGCGCCTCTCAATAATTTTTTCAAATAGATCTTTTTTAAGTAAGCCCCACCGACATGGGGCTCGAACTCACGACCCCAATATCAAGAGTCGCATGCTCTACCAGCTGAGCCAGCCAGGCGCCCCTCAAATAGATCTTTTTTTTGATCCTTACTACTGCCTAGGTCACAGCTAAGTCTTACTAATGAACTTGTACAAATCATAAGCATTTGAACTATTGAATGTAATGGCTTGGAAGGATGGATATACTCCTTAGGATGTTGCAGTCTCTGAAGAATAAAATTTAAGTATTTGGATCATTTTGTGATTTCCCTTTTTTACTTTCCTAGTTACATCTTTACCAGCAATGACTGACCGCTTGGAGTCTATAGCAAGACAGAATGGGTAAGTAGTCTATCTCAGGCAGAAGTATTTAACTTAGTGTTGACTTTGGGTGGCTTTATTTATGTGTCTTCTATTAATTTTTGTTTTGATTTGTTCCTGCTAGACTGGGCTCTCATCTCAGTGCCAGTGGCACTGAATGTTACATCACGTCAGATATGTTCTATGTGGAAGTGCAGTTAGATCCTGCAGGACAGCTTTGTGATGTAAAAGTGGCTCACCATGGGGAGAATCCTGTGGTATGTGTTGTTGATATTTCACTGGAATCTGTGGGGTTTACTTAGGGACATTAAAATGAATTGTTGGGGTTTGAAATAGCTTGGGTTTAGGTTTTTTCGTGAGCCACTGTAGAGATGATGTGATCGGCTATAATATCAATAGCTCTAGAATTTAGAATAACATGGGTCCATCTCTGACATCATCCAAAGGCTTCGACAAGTGGAGACACTAGAGGAACGCTTTCCATTTCATATCAACAAACATGAGCCGCATTTGAACAATAGATGCTGGGGATACAGAATTCCTTAAAGTTCCTATCCTCAAAGAGCTAATAATCAAGGACAGATAATCTCATACATAGCTAATGTCTCTGAAAAAGCCTGTAATAGAGATGAATGTTTAATGTGTGTAACCAGATAGTTGAATATGGACTCCAAGGATGGCATTAAAGGGAGGTCCTAATATTTTAAGCTACTGAAAGTTGATTCCTTTATAAACTAGTTCATATGTTTTGATCTTTAATTTCCCACCCCAACCCCATGGTTTTACTAAGTAGGAAGATGCTTTTTGATTATCTTAATAGAAGGATTTTCTGTAGTTTTAATGTTTTTGTTATAAAGCATGTGCTCTTAACAAAAGAGAAAAACTTTTGATGTCTTCAGAGGCCTTAAAGTAGTTTAAGGTTTTAACGTGATTTCTTTAATTTCAGAGCTGTCCAGAACTTGTACAGCAGCTAAGGTAAGCAAATGACATTTATATTCCCTGATATTGTCAGACAGTGCTGTTCTTTATAGCTAGTCTTGAGGCTGGTCAAAAGTTACTCTCCTAAGGAACATATTTATTTTCTTGGATCAGGATTTTTCAGAGTCTATATTTGTTCACTTTCAGAATTGACTTGGCTTCTTAACCTACTCCGTCTATCCCAGGGTTTCTCAACCTTGGTAGCATTGACAGTTTGGATTGGAAAATTCTTTGCTCTAGGGGGCTGCCCTGTGCATTATAGGATGTTTATCTACATCCTTGGTCTCTCCCCATTAGTTGCCATTAGTATTTCCTGACCCGTGACAATCAAAAATATCTCTTGATATTGTCACATGTTCCCTGGAGGGTGAAATCACTTCTGGTTGGAAACTACTGATCTAGCCTCAAGAATTCTGTGTGCAACAAAAATAAATAGAACCTAATTACTGAATCAGAGAAGGCTTGAGAAAATTGAGTCTATACCATGGAAAGAACTTTTTTTCACTTTGAGAAAAGTTGTTTTACATTTAAGGTATATGTGTGATAAACTCCCATCATAGTAGAAGCGCTAGACATGAAGAGTTTCTTGGCAGTTGATGGCATTTCCCCCTGGATTATCCTTTCCTTTTAAATTGAGTGGAAATTTACTTTCTGGATTTTGAGAAAGCCATTACATCAATTTTATGTCTTAAATATAGCAAAGTTCTCAGATACTACGTGGAGATGTCTTAAGATGTTAATATTGAGGAAATAAGTTTTATACTTGGCCTTTGCAGTGATCATTTTAATGTGTTCATAGCCAAGTGTGCCACATTTGAACCACCTTTTAAAAATTGCAATGCAACATAAAGACAGCCTTTTTATGAGTTTATTGAATCAGTTAAGTCTAGCAAAGGTGTGTTGCCAGAATAGTCCAGAAAGCCAATATTTCTGGTTCTAATCTGGAGTAGGAAACTGCACCAGTTTATGAACTGGTGGTGTTTTAAAGTTAGTTTGTAAGCATGTTTTGAAGTGGGAAGCTCAGAAATAATATTAGCCTTTACATGCTATTTTTAGTCACTTTGTATAGATGGTGATTTTAAGGTGGGGGCATTTTTACTGCTACTCTTGTTTTGTTTTGTTTTACTGTCTTCATGGCATTTTGGGCAGTAAGTGTTGAATATATGCTCGGTAAATGCCTGACCAAATATCTGACATTGTTAGGGCAATTTAGCTTTAAGAGACTTTTTTCTTTTTTTTTAAGTTTGAAAAAGATACAGAGAATTAGAATTGTTGAGTTGTGTTGGATTCCTGAGCCTGCCCACAGAACCCAATTGACTAAGAATCCAAGCCTGAATATTGGGTTCTAGGATGCGAGGGGTCTAGGTAGTAGTTCTTTTTCCTGGGGCAGGTCTAGTCATAGGAACATTGTAGAATTTGTGGTTTGCCTCCACAGTACTCACCTCCTTTTCTCTTGGTCTCCCCTCTCTCTCCCAAGTGTTCATTTTCCTCTTTGCTTTTAGGTTGCCATATACATACATGCAAGTGTTCTATCTTCCCAATTTACTTATTTCCATTTCCTCTCCAATCAAAAGTTTGTTTTCCTCACGACATCCAATCATCTCAGTTACATATTAAGAGGAAAAGAAAGTGATTTATTTAAACCAAGTCTCATTACTTAGGATCCAATTATTGTAGTATAGGAATTATTAGGTCTTTTTGACATTTTTTATAGTGCTTACAAGCACCTTCTCTAGATAAATGGGATAGAGAAAGGAAAACATTTCATTTTCTTTTGCTTTTGATTAATTCTAGAAAACTTTGGGGGAAAAGAGTAAAGCAAATTATTAAAATTAGTTTTATGTAGCCATGGTTTTTGGCACTTTGCATTGAGTAGTAATTGTATGTTTTATTCTCCTCCCTCTCCCCTGAATTCCTTATAGGGAAAAAAATTTTGATGAATTTTCTAAGCACCTTAAGGGTCTTGTTAATCTTTATAACCTTCCAGGGGACAAGTAAGTATTTTTAAATTTTGTTTTTGTTGGAAAAATCAGTATAGATGTAAACCGTTTTGTGCTTAGAAATTTGCCAAGTCTTCTGCCCTATCTTATTTGTGGTTTCTTCTCATACTGACAACCTATAGCTTCCAACTTCATATCTTTTGAAGGTATTTGAAATAAATAATTTCTGTATTAATGGATATAATGCTAACAGAGACTATAATCCTTGAGATGTCTTCAACATAATTGATTTTTAAGCTGAAAAGAAATTAGTGGTTGTGGAACTGGCTCATCATTTTTATTTTTAACCTACCTGGGATTCTGTTAACTAGCTTGGCTCTTTCAAACAGAATTGCCCTCTAGGCTATGTTAATGTTTGTATGTGTGTGTATATGTGTATTTTTCAACTATTTAACTCTTGTTCTCTTCATCTACTTTCTAGCAAACTGAAGACTAAAATGTACTTGGCTCTCCAATCCTTAGAACAGGATCTATCTAAAATGGCAGTTATGTATTGGTAAGACTGGCTAAGGTGTCAATTCTATATGACTCTCTGGATACTTTGTTCTTAAAGCTTTTCATCTAGGGGGTTATTAGGGTCCCATATTATAGACCCATATTATTATGTATTTTATCTATATCGTATATCTTGCCCATCTCTTTTTACTTCCCAAGTGATTGCATTCCATTTTCTCAGTATGTCTAAGTTGTTGGTTGATATTCCATCAGTTTTATTTGAAGTCTTGTCAAACCTGGCCTCACATCTGATAAATAATAGTCTAGTTGTAATTTTTGTTCACCATATTACAAACTGTTTTACACTTGTAAATAAGCTCTTTACCTTGAAAATGAAATACAACTGCTATACGTCCAGTTATAGGACAAGTTATTAAGATTGAATTCTAAGACTTTTAACAGCTTCTCATTAGCACATTGTGCACTAATACCTTCAGGGCTTTAATACAAGCAAACATAGATCATTTGTCTCACAGGAAAGCAACCAATGCTGGTCCCTTGGATAAGATTCTTCATGGAAGTGTTGGCTATCTTACTCCAAGAAGTGGGGGTATGTGATCCTACTTTGCTTACTTTGAAAATTATTTATTTATTTAAGATTTTACTTATTTGTCAGAGAGAGAGAGAGTAAAAGTAGGGGGAGTGGCAGGCAGAGGGAGAAGCAGGCTCCCTGCTGAGCAAGGAGCCCGACGTGGGACTCGATTCCGGGTCCTGGGATCATGACCAGAGCCGAAGGCAGACGCTTAATGACTGAGCCACCCAGGCGTCCCTGTTTTTATTTATTTTATTTTATTTTTTAAAGACTTTATTTGTCCGAGAGAGAAAGTGAGAGCGAGAGAGAGCATGTGCACAAGCGGGGGGGTGGGGGGGGTGGAGAGAAGCAGGCTGCCTGCTGAGCAAGGAGCCTGATGCAGAACTCGATCCCAGGACCCTGAGATCATGACCTGAGCTGAAGGTAGATGCTTTACTGACTGAGCCACCCAGGCATCCCTATTTATCTTTTTTTTTTTTTTAATTAATTAATTTATTTATTTGAGAGAGACACAGAAAGAGTGGGGGAGTGCACATGCGGGGGAAGGGGCAGAGGGAGAGGTAGAGAGAATCTGCAGCAGACTCCCCACCGAGCACAGAGTGGAGATCATGACCTGAGCTGAAACCAAGAGTCAGTCGCTTAACCCACTGAGCCATCTAGGCACCCTGAAAAATGTAAAAATGTTTTATTTTAGTTAAGGGGTGATTACATTTATACCTTGGTTTTATAAGCAGAGGGAGAAAATTACCAGTCACTTGTATATTTTTAAATGGTTTCTAAGGTGTTAACACCTGCCTTCCCCCAGTTACATTTTTAAATTGTGAAGTAAATTATTAGAATCAATACTTACGCTTCTATCATATTTCATAAGTTGTTTTGGAGCATGAGTCCTCTTATCTATGGAATTATTTTCTCATACACAGTTTTGTAAAAATGGGAACGTTTTTATTTGCAATTTACCTGATAAAAATAGTGATAAGTTTTATTTTGCATAGGTCATTTAATGAACTTGAAGTACTATGCCTCTCCTTCTGACCTGCTGGATGATAAGACTACATCTCCCATCATTTTGCATGAGAATAATGGTAAGACTTTAACTGAAAAGCAACTGACGGTTTGGTTCAGTGTTTTAAAAATACTTAAAATAATTTGAATGCCTGAGCCTGGTTGTGTATTTCCTGATTTGCTACTTTCTTTTTTTTTTTAAGATTTTATTTATTTATTTGAGAGAGAAAGAATGAGAGACAGAGAGCATGAGAGGGAGGAGGGTCAGAGGGAGAAGCAGACTCCCTGCCGAGCAGGGAGCCCGATGCGGGACTCGATCCCGGGACTCCAGGATCATGACCTGAGCCGAAGGCAGTCGCTTAACCAACTGAGCCACCCAGGCGCCCTGATTTGCTACTTTCTAATAAGTTTGCCATCATACCAAAGTTTGCTGTTCCTATCAGATTTTGCATCTGATTCTTACACACACACATACTCTTAATATATACACATGTATGTGTACACATACATCATAATAAAAGCTTAACAGGTGCTTTTGAACAAGTTGAATGAATGAATGAAAAGGTATAAACCATTTGACTTGAAATAATCTCCTTTAATCATTACTTCAAAGGTGAAGAGATTAGCCAACTTACTAAAGAATATAATAATGGATGTTGTTTCCTATTTGCATTTTTAAAATTTTATTTCTCATTAGAAGAATGAGAAAACCCAATGTGGGGCTTGAACTCACAACCCTGAGATCAAGACCTTAGATGAGATCAAGAGTTGGATGGTTGGGGCGCCTGGGTGGCTCAGTCATCAATCGTCTGCCTTCGGCTCAGGTCATGATCCCAGGGTCCTGGGATCCAGCCCTGCGTCGGGCTCCCTGCTCTGTGGGAAGCCTGCTTCTCCCTCTCCCACTCCTCCTGCTTGTGTTCCTCTCTCGCAGTATCTCTCTGCCAAAAAAATAAATAAAATCTTTAAAAAAAAAAAAAGTCGGATGCTTTACCAACTGAGCCACCCAGGCGCCCCTCTATTTGCATTTTAATACACTAAAACAATGAGAAATGGCCTAATACCTCATTTGGTCCCCTTGTAACTTTAGTCATTGACTATCCTATAATCATAATTCTATTTAAATGCATTCTGGAATTGGAGAAAATAATTAAGTGTTGGTAATGAACCTTTAAAAATTTTTTTTTCTTTGGACTGCATTGTGTTCTGTATTTTATTTACTGACAGAAATGTTGGTTGTAAAAGGTAGTTTCTCGAATTTCTAAGTCATATAGGTATTACAGTATCTGACAAATTATGCAGAAGTTAGCCTGGATTTTGTTTTTAAATGTTAAGATCCTTGTAATTTGTGTTACTTTGGAGAAAACCCTTTTTCTTTCCTATTCTCAGTTCCTCGATCATTGGGCATGAACGCATCAGTAACAATTGAAGGAACGTCTGCTATGTATAAACTCCCAATTGCACCATTAATTATGGGGTCACATCCAGTTGACAACAAATGGTAAGTTAAGTATAATTCTAGCAAAGTTCATTTTTTCAACTTCAAGCCCAGTACGAAACAAGTATTACTTTGACTTGCCTCTTTCCTCACTTGACTTTCTAGAGATTGGCTTTTTATTTTATCCATTTAATTTCTCTTTTCAATATCTATTTGAATGTTCCTTTCTGAAGTCTGCTTATAGAACACATTGTCTATCCTGAGAGAGAAAGAGAAGAACTGTACTAATTCCACTGGTTTAATGACTGCTTTTTTTTTCTTACGTTATCATGGGACTTCTCTTGACTGGATTAATAACTAGAGACTCGAGATAGATGCTTGATTAAATACTTTAGGGTTAATAAATAGGATGTTTTGGAACTGGGGAAAGAAAGTTGAAAGAGTGAACTTTTTTTTTTTTTTTAGATTTATTTATTTAGGGGCACCTGGGTGGCTCAGTTAGTTAAGTGACTGCGTTCGGCTCAGGTCATGATCCCGGAGTCCCAGGATTGAGTCCCACATTGGACTCTCTGCTCAGCGGGGAGTCTCCTTCTCCCTCTGACCTTCCCCCTTCTTGTGCTTTCTCTCTCTCTCTCTCTCTCAAATAAATAAAATCTTAAAAAAATATATTTTATCTATCATTTATTTATTTGAGAGAGTGTGTGTGCACGCACGCGAGCAGGGGAGAGGGACAAGTAGACTCCACCCTGAGTGTGGAGCCCGACGCTGGGCTCGATGTGGAGCTTGATCCCACAGCCCTGAGATCATGACCTGAGCTGAAATCAAGAGTCAGATGCTTAACCAATTGAGCCACTCAGGTGCCCCAAAAGTGAACTTTTTTTTAAACATTTTAAGTATTTGTTTTAAGTAATCTGTACACCCAGTGTGGGGCTCAAACTCATGCCTGAAAGATCAAGAGTTGCATGCTCTACGACTGAGCCAGCCAGGTGCCCCAAAAGAGTGAACTTTTGATAGACTTCTGTTAAATGATACGGACATGTCTAAGAATGGGTGTTTAGATTTTTCATTTTTATATCAAGTCAAAATCCAACCCACACCCTTTTTTTTTTTGAAGGACCCCCTCCTTTTCCTCCATCACCAGTGCCAACAGTGTTGATCTTCCTGCCTGTTTCTTCTTGAAATTTCCCCAGCCAATCCCAGTATCTAGAGCATTTGTTCAGAAACTTCAGAACTGCACAGGTGAGTTTTAAGTATCAAGAGCTAATTCTTGTTAAAAATGTGAAAAACAAACTTCAAATTCAGATGATCTTAGACCTCTTTCAGTCTTGTCTTCAAAAAAGTACCGATGGGTATAAATGTCATAGTGCTTTGTACTAGTAAATGCTTAGTAAGTACTTTTTCAATAAATGGATGAATGAAATAGAAGTCATGAAGGGAAAACTGAGCTGTCAGCATTTTGATGTTATTACGATCATTATGTTCTTGTTTTTCCAGGAATTCCATTGTTTGAAACTCAACCAACTTATGTACCCCTCTATGAACTGATCACTCAGTTTGAGCTGTCAAAGGACCCTGACCCCATACCTTTGAATCACAACATGCGATTTTATGCTGTAAGTAAGGCTCCATAGATTGTTGTAGGTTATATTTGAACCCAAGATCAGAATCTTCCTTTATAGGATTACTGGGTCAGAAACATTCTTTTGGACTACTGGATCATTTCCTAGTTCCTCATTCAGGCAGGAAATTACAGAAATTTCTGAAACATACTGAAGAAAAAGCATGAGCTTCCAAGTCAGGAAGTAACAATGTACATTTCATGGCCAGAATTTCAGATGAAATTCTCTTAATGGTATCCTGAACTTTTGTAAGTTTGTAAGTAGATGTTAAGAATTCCTAATGTTTGGGGCGCCTGGGTGGCTTAGTCGTTAAGCGTCTGCCTTCGGCTCAGGTCATGGTCCCGGGGTCCTGGGATTGAGCCCCACATTGGGCTCCCTGCTCGGTGGGAAGCCTGCTTCTCCCTCTCCCACTCCCCCTGCTTGTGCTCCCTCTCTCGCTGTGTCTCTCTCTGTCAAATAAATAAATAAAATCTTAAGAAAAAAAAAAAAAAGAATTCCTAATGTTTAATTCTTTCAAGTGTCATGAGCTTATAATCTGAAAAGGTCCTTCAAGTACATATAGAGAAGAAAGTGCTAGAATGAATAAATTAAGAAAGGTTCCAAAACCTCATCTGGACTTGAATTTATTTGAATGTTTGAGGATAGTCTAGACTAAAGTAGTAGTTTCCAAACTCTGTGTTACAGTTATACAAGGTGTTTTATTAAAAATGCAGATTTTGCACTTATGGTTTAGGGGCCTCTTTTATACAAATTTCTGACGTAATTTTTGTTAGTTAGGTTAGGAAACCACTAATAGAACATTTATAGAAAAGGGGTCTTTTCAGCCAAGTTAGTAATTGGCATTTATAACATCAGCTGACCAAAGAATTCACTGTGGAGTTTTATTATTCACTGAGAAACTGCTGCTGATTTTTGAGGAATAGGGGTTTTTTATATTTTGTGGTTGGAGCACCATGGATGAGTAAATAGTGTTCATTTCCTTTGTCCTTTTTGCCCAGGCTCTTCCAGGTCAGCAGCACTGCTATTTCCTCAACAAGGATGCTCCTCTTCCAGATGGCAGAAGTCTACAGGGAACTCTAGTTAGCAAAATCACCTTTCAGCACCCTGGCCGAGTTCCTCTTATCCTAAATCTGATCAGACATCAAGTGGCCTATAACACCCTAATAGGAAGTTGTGTCAAAAGAACTATTCTGAAAGAAGGTATTGCCTTTCCTTTTAATATACTTACTGGCAAATGGAGGCTCTTTGTTCTTGTGGTTCTCTAATTTGGTGGCTTATATCTCCTGTGGAGCTTTTATAACTGGTTTCCATTCGCAAGTGAACTGAATTAGAACCTCAGTGGGAGGAGTTGGGAATCTGGTTTAAGCTCCACATATAATTATGATGGAACTAATCCATAAATTGGCATTTGGAAACCACTGTTTTTTTGCAACGGACTTACTCTTTTTCTGCATACAGTGATATAATTAGGTACCTACAGGCCTGAACCTTACAGTAGGTATAGAAAGTAGAACTTGGGATGCTGTGGGGAGAGATGATTTCTTTGTTTCTTTCTTTCTTTTTTTTTTTTTTAAGGCATCTCTACACCCAGTGTGGAGCTTTTATTCACAACCCTGAGATCAAGAGTTGCATGCTCTGCCAGGTGCCCCAGAGACGATTTCTTGAGATTTAAATTTTAGGTTGTTAGGACAGTGCTTCCCAGCTTTTAGTCCTGCCTGAGTATGTTTCCTGTCCCCATTCTTTGAGGAACTTAAGCATATAGCTTAAAAAGGGGTAAGACCCATGCCCTTTTTTCTCCCTAGATTCTGGAATGCTGATATTTTTCAAACACAGTTTGCTGTTAGAATTCCTGATGAGACTTTTGGCTGCTCTAGTTAACTGTAATTAATTTTTTACCTTAGTTGTAAAGCACTTCAGTAATAGAGATGTATTAATGCGAATGGCAGGCAAAAAGAAACAAGGCAGGCAAATCAGGAGATCTCTTTTTTGGGAATAAGAATTGCTTTAGAGGGGTGCCTGGGTGGCTCAGTCAGTTAAGCATCTGCCTTCACCTCAGGTCATGATCCTGGAGTCCTGGGATCAAGCCCCATGTCGGGCTCCCCACTCAGCGGGGAATCTGCTTCTCCATCTCCCTCTGCCCCTCCCCGCTGTGTTCTCTCTCTCTCTCTTGCTCACTCTCTCAAATAAAATCTTAAAAAAAAAAAAAAAACTGCTTTAGAAATGAGAAATTTTAGAGAGAGTAATGACACTGAGCATGTGCAAGTGTGCTTATGGCCCTACTATTTCATGTATTTGAATCCTGGGAGAATTCTCCAAGTAGTTTCAGCGCATCTAGAAATTAGTTTTTGTAAGCCATTTATGAAGTTAGTCCTGCAAGATGCATGCATTTTCCCAAGAAAGTATGTGATCCTTGTCTCTGGGCTTCCAGCATGTTTGGCTTAGGAACCTATGATGATAGATATTGTATGTATATTTGGCATAAGGATATCATTTTATTTATTTACTCATTTATTTATTTTACAGATTTATTTTTTTTATTTTAGAGCCCTAGCAGGGGGAAGGGCAGAGGGAGAGGGAGAGAATCCTTAAGCAGACTCCCTGCAGTACCCTGAGATCATGACCTGAGCCAAAATCAAGAGTCGGCCGCTTAACCAACTGAGCCACCCAGGCACCCCAAGGATATGATTTTATTTTATTTTATTTAAAGATTTTATTTACTTATTTGACAGAGAGAGAGAAAGAGAGAGCACAAACAGGAGGAACAACAGGTAGAGGGAGAGGGAGAAGACGGCTTCCTGTGGAGGCAGACATTTAACCGACAGAGCCACCCAGGTGCCACCCCAAGGATATCATTTTATTTATTTATTTTTTTTAAAGATTTTATTTATTTATTTGACAGAGAGAGACACAGCGAGAGCAGGAACACAAGCAGGGAGAGTGCGAGAGGGAGAAGCAGGCTTCTGCCTGAGCAGGGAGCCTGGTGCGGCGCTCGATCCCAGGACCCTGGGATCACAACCTGAGCCGAAGGCAGACGCTTAACGACTGAGCCACCCAGGCGCCCCAAGGATATCATTTTAGATTATAGGCCCTACATCCATGCTTACCAAACTATGGGCCACATAGCTAACATCTGCAAACACTGATAGAAAGCAGGGTTTATGGCAGTGGTTCTGGATGTCTTATCAAATAGAATGAAAAACTCTTGGCCACGTTTATTTTCATAATTCACTTTCAAGGTAAGGCATTTATATCTGTCAAGGTCTTTAACAATTTAGGGATTAAATGGTGTTCATTTTAGAAAGTGGAAGTTTAGTTATTTCTTTGGAGTATTTATAACATCAGCTGACATATTTTTTGGAATCTGATTCCTTCTGTCACCTGTGAATGATATAGTAGGCTTTACATGTAAAAAATATGTAGGATTGGGGTGCCTGGGTGGCTCAGTCGTGTGCCTTCAGTTCAGGTCATGATCCCAGGGTCCTGGAATCAAGCCCCACATCGGACTCCCTGCTCAGCAGGGAGGCTGCTTCTCCCTCTCCCTCTGCCCCTCCCCCTGCTTGTGCTCTCTCGCTAGCTCTGTCAAATAAATAAATAAAAAATCTTAAAAAAAATAAAAATAAAAGTTAACTTACCTAAAAAAAAAAAATGTGTGGAATTTAGTTTCTAAGGAGGCAGAGAATTTCATCCTGTATACTTAGGGATTATTATTTACTAGTGTCTAATCTTATATTTGGTTGATTATTTTATGATCCTTTCTTTGCCTTTTAGATTCTCCTGGCCTCCTCCAATTCGAAGTGTGTCCTCTCTCAGAGTCCCGTTTCAGCGTATCTTTTCAGCACCCTGTGAATGACTCCCTGGTGTGTGGTGAGTTGTGAGGGGGCTAGCACTTTTCTTAGGGCAGTAGTTTGGTCCCTTATCTTCTTTTTGAAGTCAGAAGCTGAATTTCTCTCAACTCCTATGTATTTTGTCTTTCAGTGGTAATGGATGTGCAGGACTCAACACATGTGAGCTGTAAACTGTACAAGGGGCTGTCAGATGCACTCATCTGCACAGATGACTTCATTGCCAAAGTTGTTCAAAGGTAGCACTGGCCCTTTTCCATCAGAGTCCCATTAAGAGATGTATAAGGAACGCTGTTTTCAGTATTAGAGTGAATGGGAATTTAGGAGGAAAGCATTCAGTCACTGCTTTGAATTCACATTTCTGTGTTTTGGGATTCAAAAGTAATGTGAGCTTTGGTTTTTTAAATATCATGAGAGTAATAGGAAATAAGGTAGGTAACTTTAGGTCTAGTATTAGGGTTCTTTTAGGAGGGAGACAGCTGAAATAAGATGTAGGTTTTGTTGTTGTTGTTGTTGTTTTTTAACTTTGCATCACTTTTTAACATATGTAATATGTCACGTGGTGGCATGTGGGAAGATAACTTAAGCCAGTCAGCTTCCCAGAAATATTAATATGTAATTTTGAGATTTTTCTAGAATAGGTGCTTGTGGCCTGTTTTATAAATAAATTTTATTGGAACACAGCTATGTCTGTTCATTTATATATTGTCTGTGCCTTTTTTTTTTTAAAGAGTTATTTTTTTAGAGCGAGAGAGTGTGCAGAGTGGGGAGGGGCAGAGGGAGAGGGAGAATCTCAAGCAGACTCCCTGCTGCATGGGGAGCCTGATGCGGGGCTTGATCTCAGGATTCTGAGATCATGACCTGAGGTGAAATCAGGTCAACCAACTGAGCCACCCACGTGTCCTTATATATTGTCTGTGGTGCCTTTTGAGCTAAGATGGCAGAATAGTTGGACAGAGACCATGGGATCTTCAAAAGCCTAAAATGTTACTGTTCGGTCTTTCAAGAAAGGTTGCTAAAATGTTCTAGAGCAAAGTGTCTTCTAAAATGTATTGTTAAATTTATCTGTAAGATAAAAAGTGCTTTGCTTTAAAGTAATCAAGATTTTATACCAATAATAGCATCTTTCACGGTATAGCTTTGGGATGATCTAAGGCATCAAGGTTTAGAATTTGATGGTTCAAGAGATTATTCTAGTGGTTCATTAATTAAGATAAATAGCATATCCCATTAATCACATGTGAAGCCCGAAAAGGAAGATATTTTCTTACTGAGTTCATTACTATCAGTTTTCTTTTAGTTCAGTATGACATCTAATTTGGGCTCTTGTTTGTGGTTAGTTGGTTTTTGGTAGTGCTTCAAAAGAGGTTGAGAGTGCCTACTGGTACAGATTCTTTTTAGAATGAATTTGCCCAAAGCTCTGGCATTTTACAGAACTATTTCTGCCTTTCGGGTTATTTGCCTTACCTGAAAATTGCCTACTGCAAACCTCTGAGGGCATATCTGAATCTCAGGCAGAATTAAAGCCTGTTTTCCCAAGTAAAAATTGTTTTCATCCAGGCAGCTAATACACTGCTAACTTTGTTTTTTCTATCTTATTTTACAGATGTATGTCCATCCCTGTGACGATGAGGGCTATTCGGAGGAAAGCTGAAACCATTCAGGCCGACACCCCAGCACTGTCCCTCATTGCAGAGACAGTTGAAGACATGGTGAAAAAGAACCTGCCCCCGGCTAGCAGCCCAGGGTATGGCATGACCACAGGCAACAACCCAATGAGTGGTACCACTACACCAACCAACACCTTTCCGGGGGGTCCCATTACCACCTTGTTTAATATGAGCATGAGCATCAAAGATCGGCATGAGTCGGTGGGCCATGGGGAGGACTTCAGCAAGGTGTCTCAGAACCCAATTCTTACCAGTTTGTTGCAAATCACAGGGAACGGGGGGTCTACCATTGGCTCGAGTCCGACCCCTCCTCATCACACGCCGCCACCTGTCTCTTCAATGGCCGGCAACACCAAGAACCACCCGATGCTCATGAACCTTCTTAAAGATAACCCTGCCCAGGATTTCTCAACCCTTTATGGAAGCAGCCCTTTAGAAAGGCAGAACTCTTCTTCCGGCTCACCCCGGATGGAAATATGCCCGGGAAGCAACAAGACAAAGAAGAAGAAGTCATCAAGATTACCACCTGACAAACCCAAACACCAGACTGAAGATGACTTTCAGAGGGAGCTATTTTCAATGGATGTTGACTCACAGAACCCTATCTTTGATGTCAACATGACAGCAGACACGCTGGATACACCACACATCACTCCAGCTCCAAGCCAGTGTAGTACTCCCCCAACAACTTACCCACAACCAGTACCTCACCCCCAACCCAGTATTCAAAGGATGGTCCGACTATCCAGTTCAGACAGCATTGGCCCAGATGTAACTGATATCCTTTCAGACATTGCAGAAGAAGCCTCTAAGCTTCCCAGCACTAGTGATGATTGCCCACCCATTGGTACCCCTGTTCGAGATTCTTCAAGCTCTGGGCATTCTCAGAGTGCCCTCTTTGACCCTGATGTCTTTCAAACCAATAATAATGAAAATCCATACACAGATCCAGCTGACCTAATTGCAGATGCTGCTGGAAGCCCTAGTAGTGACTCTCCTACCAATCACTTTTTTCCTGATGGAGTAGATTTTAATCCTGATTTGTTGAACAGCCAGAGCCAAGGTGGTTTTGGAGAAGAATATTTTGATGAAAGCAGCCAAAGTGGAGATAATGATGACTTCAAAGGATTTGCATCTCAGGCGCTAAATACTCTGGGGGTGCCAATGCTTGGAGGTGATAATGGGGAGACTAAGTTTAAAGGCAATAGCCAAGCTGACACAGTTGATTTCAGTATTATATCAGTGGCTGGTAAGGCTTTGGGTCCTGCAGATCTTATGGAGCATCATAGTGGTAGCCAGAGTCCTTTACTGACTACTGGGGACTTAGGGAAAGAAAAGACTCAAAAGCGAGTAAAGGAGGGCAACGGCACCAGTAATAGTAGTCTGTCAGGGCCAGGATTAGATAGCAAACCAGGGAAGCGCAGTCGGACCCCTTCTAATGATGGCAAAAGCAAAGATAAACCTCCAAAGCGGAAGAAGGCGGACACTGAAGGAAAGTCTCCGTCTCACAGTTCTTCTAATCGACCTTTCACCCCACCTACCAGTACGGGCGGATCCAAATCTCCAGGCAGTTCAGGAAGATCGCAGACTCCCCCAGGTGTTGCCACACCACCTATTCCCAAAATCACTATTCAGATTCCTAAAGGCACCGTGATGGTGGGCAAGCCCTCCCACAGTCAGTATACCAGCAGTGGCTCTGTGTCTTCCTCAGGCAGTAAAAGCCACCATAGCCATTCTTCCTCCTCCTCTTCCTCCTCTTCGGCTTCCAACTCAGGCAAGATGAAAAGCAGTAAATCAGAAGGTTCCTCAAGTTCCAAGTTAAGCAGCAGTGTATATTCCAGCCAAGGGTCTTCTGGATCTAGCCAGTCCAAAAATTCATCCCAGTCTGGGGGGAAGCCAGGCTCCTCTCCCATTACCAAGCATGGACTGAGCAGTGGCTCCAGCAGCACTAAGCTGAAACCTCAAGGGAAGCCATCATCACTTATGAATCCTTCTTTAAGTAAACCAAACATATCCCCTTCTCATTCAAGGCCACCTGCAGGCTCTGATAAGCTTGCCTCTCCAATGAAGGCTGTTCCTGGGACTCCCCCATCCTCTAAAGCCAAGTCCCCCATCAGTTCAGGTTCTGGTGGTTCTCATATGTCTGGAACTAGTTCAAGCACTGGCATGAAGTCATCTTCAGGGTTAGGATCTTCAGGCTCATTGTCTCAGAAAACTCCCCCATCATCTAATTCTTGTACAGCATCTTCCTCTTCCTTTTCCTCAAGTGGCTCTTCCATGTCTTCCTCTCAGAACCAGCATGGGAGTTCCAAAGGAAAATCTCCCAGCAGAAATAAGAAGCCATCCTTAACAGCTGTCATAGATAAACTGAAGCATGGGGTCGTCACCAGTGGCCCTGGAGGTGAGGACCCAATGGATGGCCAGATGGGGGTGAGCACAAATTCTTCTAGCCATCCTATGTCCTCCAAACATAACATGTCAGGAGGAGAGTTCCAGGGTAAGCGTGAGAAAAGTGATAAAGAAAAATCCAAGGTTTCCACCTCGGGGGGTTCAGTGGATTCGTCTAAGAAGACCTCAGAGTCAAAAAATGTGGGGAGCACAGGTGTGGCAAAAATTATCATCAGCAAGCATGATGGGGGTTCTCCCAGCATTAAAGCCAAAGTGACTTTGCAGAAACCTGGGGAAAGTAGTGGAGAAGGGCTCAGGCCTCAGATGGCCTCTTCCAAAAACTATGGCTCTCCACTCATCAGTGGTTCCACTCCAAAACATGAGCGTGGCTCTCCTAGCCATAGTAAGTCACCAGCATATACCCCCCAGAATCTGGACAGTGAAAGTGAATCAGGCTCCTCCATAGCAGAAAAATCTTACCAGAACAGTCCCAGCTCAGATGATGGTATCCGACCTCTTCCAGAATATAGCACAGAAAAGCATAAGAAGCACAAAAAAGAAAAGAAGAAAGTAAAAGACAAAGATCGAGACCGGGACCGGGACAAAGACCGGGACAAGAAAAAATCTCATAGCATCAAGCCAGAGAGTTGGTCTAAATCACCCATCTCTTCAGACCAGTCCTTGTCTTTGACAAGCAACACAATTTTATCTACAGACAGGCCCTCAAGGCTCAGCCCTGACTTTATGATTGGGGAGGAAGATGACGATCTTATGGATGTGGCCCTGATTGGCAATTAGGAACCTTACTTTTTAAGACAAAAATGGCCAGAGAAAAACTAATAAGTTTATAGGCAAACCACCATAAGGGGTGAGTCAGACAGGTCTGATTTTGTGTTCAAGAATCTTAAATGGCATGGCTTTGACACCGAGCTGGGTGAATTTAGAAAGGTATAGCCAGACTCTACTAAAGAGACCATAGGGTTTGATTCTGGTTACCAAGAATCACTTTTTCCTTTGCCAGAGAAAAAAAAAAAAGTTAAAATACTTGCTTATGAAAGGGAGGGGGTGGGTGGGGCATAGGGAGAGGGAAGGGTGGGAAACAGTTTTGTGGGAAATATTCATATATATTTTTTTCTCCCTTTTTCCATTTTTAGGCCATGTTTTAACTCATTTTAGTGCATGTATTTGAAGGGCTGGGCAGCAAATGAAAAAGCAATACATTCCTTGATGCATTTGCATGAAGGTTGTTCACTTTGTTTGGATAGTTGTCCATTTGAGGCATGGACAAATGAAGGACTTTGGTCATTTTGGACACTTAAGTAATGTTTGGTGTCTGTTTCTTAGGAGTGATTGGGGGAGGGAAGATAATTTTAGCTATTTATTTGTAATATTTTAACCCTTTATCTGTTTGTCTTTACACAGTGTTTCTAATTCTATAAGGTTCAGGGTTCAAAGTGATGGGAGGTGGAAGAGCAAGGCTTATTTGGTGGTAGGGAGCCTGTAGCTTGTGCTGGTACTGTAGCATTAAGCCCAAGCAGATTAGTCAGAGTCCACCTTTGGAGTTAAGTAGAAAAACCAAAATGGTATTTTTGTTTTAGGAGGTTTATCATAGGGTTCAGACATCATAGGAATATTAGGAGTTACCTCCCTGTGGAGGTACTGATTTATAGTCTCTTTGTCCTTTAATAAAGGCTGGGCTGGCTTTTTGGGATGTAAACATGTTTTCAGATGCAGTAAGTTTTAATGTACAGCCTCCCTGACCCAGTGGCATGAAAACCATTACAGAATTAATAGTTCTCCTATTTCCACAATGTGCCAAAAGTCCACATCCCAGCATTTTGTTTGTAGGAGAACTGATGCCATTCCTGAGAGCTGGGCTCCTTGTTTCTCTGCATCACATGGAGAAGGAGTCCAGACTTCAGTCGCTCCACTGTATGCTCCCTTAGATAAAACAGTAAAAAATTTGCAGCCATAGTTCACTTAAAACAATTTCAAGCTCACTTGAAGTAATGGGGGCCTGGAATGCTAGGTGGGCATGAAGATAAACCCTTGCTACTATGTAGCAACCCAATTGGACCTTTTTGGAGGAATAGGTCTGAGTCTGGATTCTGGGGGACATCAATAAGAAGCCCTTCTCATAAATATAGAAATCCAGGAGACCATTTGAGTGCAACACAAGTTCTCAGTATTTGGAGGGTCCTCTCAAAATTCTGCGGCCTTACTTTGATTTTGACACCTGCACTGTGCCATTCCTGATGATTCCATTCAGGATCTGTATCAGCAGGACGGGGCACAGTCCCCAGCACAACTCTTCTGGATTAAAAAAAAAAAAAAAAAGCCAGGTGATTCATTTGTGTGTGTGTGTGATAAATGGAAGTGACTTCATCAGATATTGAAGAAGATTTCTATATTCAGCTCTTTCTGCAGGTTGGAGTTAGCATAGAGTTGGAAAATCAGCTTTGGCGTTCTTTCCTGACTGTCTCTGATTTCCTCTAGTGTTCTCCCTTTTCTGGTCATCAGCTCTCAACAACTCTGCCACTTTTGTGTCCCAAGGTAATAAGAAGTAGGAAACGAAACATTGCAAAGTGGAGCAAGAAAAGTTATCGGTTACCGTATCAGAGTCAAATGTCTTGGGTGACACTAAGGAGGACATGGGCAAGGTGATACCAGAGTGCTTTATCTTGTGATGCTGACACAGTAGCAGCCTCTCAGACATATAACCAGGTTGGATTTCTCACAAGTTTCTCACCTAGTTTTGAATCCTATCCCATTGGTTTCTGCAGAGAAAAAAAAAATGTTACGTGGTTTTTAAGTTTGTTCTGGGTGGGGAAAATCTTATGGGGAATGTACTACATATCAGGGGCTCAGCTTCCCCAAGCAGAGCCAACAGATTCCAAAATGAGTAAACTGGGAAGCTTTTTCTCTCTTTCTGTCTTCATCCCAGATCAAAGAATCCCGAGTTAGGATCTGGATGAAGGATAAGCCCCTGAATTGTCGATGGGCACACCCCACACACTGACCCAGCATCTGAACTTGCTTAACAGGGAGCCGGGGCTAACCTGCTTCACCCTGCCTGAGAACCAGGGAGCACTGCATTTCTCCACAGGGTGGAGGAGAAGAGGCAGAATAAACCAAGCCTGGGACACCTCCCTCCTGTCTAGGTGTACTCATTCTTCTGTTTCAAAAGACTGCAAGGACATGAAGTCAACTTCTACCTGTCTTCTGCTGCTGGTGTCTTATGTATTCTTAGTTTGACCTGATTCCTCTTCTGTCTTTTGGCTTCATGTTAGGGGTTCTTGGTCAAAACCTGCTCTGATGTACATGAAGATTTCAGGTTCAAAATCCATGTGTTTTAAAACAGGTATTTTATAAACGGGGGAGAAATGAAGCAGGATATAATTGCCAAAACTGGCCTTGAGGTTAGTGACTCTCGGAAAGATTTTCCTTAAGGCCTAGGTCTGAAAATGTAGTGCAACAATAGCATGAATTCTCAGAAGCAACCCTTTCAAGGGAGCCAGTGAGTCATACAGTATCCAGTCAAGTCACTTAAAGCAGATGACAGTATAAGAAACTTTCACAATCCCTGGGCAATCTCATTTTCTCCCCCCTCCCTTTTTTCCCTTTTCAATCCCTCTACCCCCTTATTTCTACCCATGAGTTAGTTTTTTGAGGGGTAGGAAGTACCTAACATCTCGGAGCTAGGTTGGGAAACATGCTCAGCTGTAAAAGCTGAGCTTTATAAATTTTGTGTTTTAGAAATGTACATCAGGAGCAGTTGGGGAGGGTCTTTTCTAAAAAAATCTTTCAAATTTGATTTTCTGTGCGTATGGCCGTTCTGTAAATACTTTGGGGTTTTTCATTTTTTTGAAAGTAGACAAAATCTGGGATTTTTCCCCCCGAAACATTACAAAAGAACCTGTTTATTTACATGCAAATAAATTTCTTTGATAAAAAGTATTATGCCTTTGTGTAGTAAATTTTTAACCTTTGAGTAATTTTCACTTATTCAGCTTTTTTAAAAAAGGATTTTATGGGGCGCCTGGGTGGCTCAGTCGTTAAGCGTCTGCCCTCGGCTCAGGTCCTGATCCTAGGGTCCTGGGATCGAGCCCCGCATCGGCGGGCTCCCTGCTCCGCGGGAAGCCTGCTTCTCCCTCTCCCACTCCCCCTGCTTGTGTTCCTTCTCTCGCTGTGTCTCTCTCTGTCAAATAAATAAATAAAATCTTTAAAAAAAAAAAAAGGATTTTATTTCTTTTTAGAGAGGGGGTGGGGGGAGGGGCAGGGAGAGAGGGACAAGCAGACTCCCTGCTGAGCGGGACCTGCAGGGGTGGCTCAACCCTGAGATCATGACCTGAGCCAATCAAGAATCAGCAAAATTAAGAGTCAGCAGTGCAACCGACTGGGCCACCCAGAGAACCCCTATTCAGCTTTTTAAAAGTCCACCAATCAGAAAAAATTCAATCAGGAAATAAAAGTCTTCCCTGAGTATTACTCAAAATAGGTTAACCGTAAAGGATAACTGAAACCTGGTAAAAGACCTGTGAAAGTTTGCTTCATTTGATTTATCTGCTTGAGCCAGTTTTACTATCTTTTGCAGGTCTTAGTCACCAAATTCATCAATAGTTGGGAGAAAACTGCTCTTAGATCAGATACGACTAAAAAGCTGTGTTTATATGGCTGAAGTGAAATAACATTAGAAGTAGCAGACAGAATATAACATCTAGACCTGGGTTTGTGGGCCTGAGAATGAATTTCTGAAGCTAGGTTCCGTCCTTTGTTTCTAGGACAAACACGAGAAAGTTTAAGAAAAAAAGGTGCTTGAAGAGTTGGGTAATAAAGCTTCCAACTTAAATATGCCTATTTTATTTTCATAATTTTTACTGTTTTTTTTTTTTTTTTTAAAGAGCAGGAGCAGGGGTTGGGCTGGCGGGAGGGGAGGGCCAGAGGGAGAGAGACTCTCAAGCAGGCTGCACGCCCAGCTGGGAGCCCAAGCAGGGGCTGGATCTCACACCTTGAGATCATGACCCGAGGGGAAAGAGTTGGATGCTTAACCGAATGAGACACCCAGGCACCCCAGAATATGCCTATTAAAAAAAAAAAAAAATCTCCAGCACAAGTTGCTCTTAAGTAAGCTCCTCTCTCTTTTATAAATATTTTAAGTAATCTCTACACCCAACGGGGCTTGAACCTACAACCCCGATATCAAGAGTGGTAGGCTCCACCAACTCAGCCAGCCAGGTACCCCAGTAATGTCTCTTAAATCAGATTCGTAACAAGCCAGTCACTAAAATGAATTAAAAGAGGTATGAAGACAAACATACTTTGGAATACGATTAGGGGCAGTGATCCTGCCAGGACTGCTGGAATTTATGATACAGTTTCTAATATTTCATCTTGGGTACACGATTCTGTAGTTTGTCGCTCTAAAAGAGGGTAAACTTATTCCTTCGTCCATGGAAATTCGATAATAAATTTCAAGACCCTGAGGGCTGGTGTTGCTAAAGTATAATAATATAATGACACAAACTAGCTTCTATGGAAGGAGCCAAGGAGTCAGATGAATGTAATTTCCACTGAGCCAGCGCCCCCGCCTACTAGTTAAGACACGCTTGTTTCTCCCGCCAAAGTGGCGTCAGGATCAGGTTCTCACCAAGCAGAGCCCTGATTGGAGGACGGGCAGGCACTAGAGCCCATTGGGCGCCAGCAGCAGTCTGGTGGCGGAGGGGCGGGGGAAGCCAAAGGCACTTCAGCCTCGCACGGCCCCCCCCCCCCCAAACCACCAAAGCGCGCCCCTCCCCCAGCTAAAAGGAATGGTCGCCCAGCTCCTGCGCTGCACCCCCTGACCCCAAGGCGCGAGGTGCGGCCTTGCTGCATATTCCTGGAGCAGAGGGTAGCGCAATTACCCCCTCCTCCCGTCCTCCTGATCCATGCACAGGGAGACCCACGCCCTGCCGCGGCCCCCCAGGCCTCCCTGCAACACTCGGTAATGCAATCCACGGGGGCGGGGGAGGCGGCGGCAGCGACAGCAACGACGGCGGCGGCGGCGGCAGCACTGCCTCAATCTAGAGACAACCAGAAAGAGGAGGAAAATGGCTCCGAGCAGGGACCGCCTGCTGCACTTTGGGTTCAAGGCGACAGTGAGTGATAGGGAAAAGGAGTTGGGTGGCCGGGAAGGACATGTGTGGCTGCACAGGCTACCGGGGAAGAAGCGACAAGACTAGGGGGCTGGGAGGGCTTGACAGAAAGCTCAAGTGCTTGCTGGGTGGGTGCGTGCTGTTTGCCGGCGAAGGGGATTAGATGGGCTCTGGTACTGTGTGCAGTTGTCCTGCTTTCCTCACTCGCGAGTCCGCGAGCACGCGCGCACTCACACCCTCCCCACAGCCCCTCCCATACACAAATACACACAGACAGATAGGCACTTCCCTGCCTCTCCTCGCGGTGGGCTTGCGTGCCTCGGAGGCAAGAGCGGGCTCGCGCCGCCGCCGCCGCCGCGCTCCGGCTGCTCCCGGGCGGACCTTCGCGGGCTGCGCCCGGGAGTGGGGGAGGGGTGGTCCCGCGCCGCCGCCGCAGCCGCCGCCGCCGCCGCCGCCGCCGCGCGCTCCTCCTCCTCCCCTCCCCACGCCGTTCCGAGGCCCGGGCGGCTCTGCCCAATGAGGAGCGGCGTTGCTGGCAGGTGGGGAGTGTTTTTGTTTTGGGTTGAAGTTGAGGCTGAGGGGAGAGAAGAGCTAGCGACGAGCAGTCGTCGCTGCCGCCGGCTCTGCGGGAGGTGGAGGAGGCCCCGCCGGAGCCGAGAGGTTTCCCCTCCCCGCTGACGACCCCTGCCCGCCGCTCCTCTACCTCCTCCCGGTCCCGGAACTCCGGGGCCTGCCCCGGGCCCCCAGTTTTTGCACTCCGCACGCTGCAGCGCCCGGCCCCGGCCGCACCCGCCGGCCCCATGAGGAGGGACGTGAACGGAGTGACCAAGAGCAGGTTTGAGGTGTGAGCCTGGGGGAGCTGGGGCGGCGTGAGCAAGGCGATTCCCGCTCTTATGCCCCGAAAATTTCGCTCGGCACGGAGCCTCCTCCCTTGCCTGGCGCCGTCACCCACCGACCGCTGGGGCTGCCAGACTTCTTTCCCCTTTCTCGCGACCTGAAAGCCCGGTGCAGCCCAGCTTCCCTAGTCCTCAGGGCTGGTCGCCTCCAGCCTGTTCCACCAGCGGGCCCGGGCAAGGGATTACTCTGGCGCCCTAATTCCCCCCTCCCCCCAGTATCACTCAGCTTTCCATTCTTTACACAATCCTTGGCTTCTCTCCCTCCACCCGGCAGAAAAAGCATCACAGCTCCGATCAACCGGAGCTGGCTTCTTTTCTTTCTGCCACCTTCTTCATGAAGCGAGAGGGACATTATGGGCCAGGGGGCCATTTCTCTGTGTTTGAGAGACCTTGGTTAAACTAGGGAAGTGGAGGTGCTAGACTGGGATGATAGAGACGACCACGAGTTTTCGGTGCTGTTTGGTGTGGGTATTGTTCTGATACTTCCTCTTCTTTCCCGTTTAGTCTGTACTTTTGTAGTTCATTGTTTCTGGGAACTCTTAGATGTGTACGGTCGAGACTTCAGAAAATCCACTCTTTAACAACTTTTTCTCCTCTGGCGAGAAAGGTTTATAGCTAATGGAATTGAGGAATGGATGAGGAGACAGGAAAACACCTGAAAGCGTCTTCAGTGAGTAGTCACCGTGTTAAGGAAGTGATTCCTTTGGGAAGTGAAGTATTCTAACTACGGATGAATTGCAGTAGTGTGGTAATATACCCCAAGGTTTACTGAGGGGGTAAGACAGTGAGACAAAAGTTTCAGGAAACTTGTCCACTAGGTGCCCAGGGTGAAATTGTTACCTAAGGGTCTTTCTTCAGTTTAATCTATTTCTTGGTTTCTTTTTCTGCTTATGGGGAAAATACTTTAATTTATCCACAAAGATCTAGGTAGCAAGTGTTGGGGAGAAGTTTAAATTCAGAACTCTACGGTATTACTGTTGGAGGTGAGGAATGGAGAAAATCGAGAAATTGATCTCTTCAGAGTTTTCATATTTAACTTAATCATAGGAAGAAAATATAGTAGATATGATTTGGTGTTTGACAGAACTTTAGGTTGCCTTAAAGTAGAGAGATCCAATAAGCTTAATTTAGGATGGTTACATATTTAGTACTACTGTACTGTAAAGTCCAGACCGTCATTAAAATTACTGAGTGGACTTTTAGCAGTTAACAGGAATCTTGAAAGAGAAACCCAAATACTTAAGATCTGAGTGGGGGATAGCCTTTTGCCGTTGAAGTCTGCTCTTTATCATTTTGCTATTTTCTTGTAGATTGAGATACTGTTGGAAGGAGTTCTTTTGTAGTATGTGTTTTAAAATTGCATTGCTACATCCTGTTTTTGTAATTATCTTATATTTTAATTTGTAGTTTATCTGTAGTAGTGTATCATAATAAAGTTTATTGCCTTGTTAAGTATATTTATTTACCTTGAACTAAACCAGTTGAAGCTTTCTAAAGGTGTCTGATAAGATAAAGAATAAGAGGGGATTAAAAAACCCTCCTTCTACAGTATTCATGATTAGCTTTTGGTTTATAAATATTTTAGTCTTTTATGATAAGAAGGGGGTTCCATGCCAGAACGCAAATGGGAAAGTTTGGAAATGATATATGTTAATGAGTTTAATTATCTGAGTATTTCTTAAAGTCATTTACCTCTTTTTTTTTTTTTTCCCATTTACCTCTTTACTGACCTAATTTACAAGTAGTAAAACAATAAACTGTTAGGTCTCTTATGAAGTAGTAAACTTACTGCTAATTCATTGAAAACATTTTAAATATTTAGTTTCAATGGATAAAACATGTAGACAAAATAAAGCAGTCTTTTCATGTCGAAAATATTTACATCAAGTTATTTTTTTAATTCTCAAAATTACAGAATGGTTTTTAAAGGACTGATAATTTTATGATTGTAAGTAGATAGCCAATCCCTGAGAATTTTTGTGAGGGGAGGAAATTTTTGTAGCAAATAATAAGTCATGTCAAATTATGGTTAATACAGAAAGTGAAATAATTGTTTTCTTTTTCTTGGTCACATTTTTTTTCTGGGTGGAAGGTAACTAAAGTTTATCTTTTTATAGTTCATTCATTATAAGGAATATTATGTGCATTATGCTTTTGGATGTTGTAACTTCAGGCCACATACTTTAAATCTCATGCTCAGATCTGGAGCTGTAGAAAAAAATTTAAAGTTAAAATAAAGGGAGTAGAGTACTTGTTAGCCAGATATGTAGCATCCTGTAGAATAGCCAAAGTAGATGATAGTTGGGTAAAAGAGTTAAAGAGATACAGAGATGATGAAAATATTGTTGTTCTTTGCTGTATCACTTTGACATTAACTTTCCACAAAAATAACCCTTATAAGCTAATATAATGAGTGCTGATTAATGTGTCTCTCAGTTGAAATTCTTCATCTAAATACTTTTTATTACATTACTTACAGTATACATTGTTTTGTGGCAAATTTTGATAATTTCCTTGCAGACTTAATAGTTGTTACTGAATCCTGCATGCCAGGCACTGAGCTAGATGTTTTACCTCAGTTACTTCTAATTCTCACAATTCTGTTTTACAGTTGAGGAAAGCTAGGGCTTAAGAAGTGCTCAAGTTGCACAGCTAGTAAGTGGGGGAGCCAAGATTCCAACCTGCCTTTTTTTTTTTTTTTTTTTAACTTCACTCTGTTATTCTGCTCTGTTTTTAGCATAACATAGCATAAAAGCCCATAAAATGTGTGGGCAAGAACTTTCCTAAATTTCTTCATCCAGTATATTTTATTTTGTCTTTGCTATCAAGAATGAAGTTGTTCTTCATTTGAAGTACTATAATAGTGTGTTACCTTTTTAAAAATTTTTTAGAGGGGTAGGGGCAGAGGGAGAGAGAGAAAATCTTAAGCAGGAGCAGGCTCCATGCCCAGTGTGGAGCTTCACTCAGGACCCAATCTCACAACCCTGAGATCATGATCTGAGCTAGAATGAGGAGTTGGATGCTTAATCAGCTGAGCCACCCAGGTGCCTCTATGTGTGTTATCTTAACACTCGGTGAGATTCGTGACAGACATGTATAAATAATCTAAGGTAGCCCTTGAATCTTAAGTTTAGATTTTTTTTCAGTAAAGCCTCTCCATTTCATCATTCTCTTAGTAGCTCCATCATAAGATGATACTGGGGGGACGTTTCTATCTTATTTGGGTTCATTAAAAAGTCTAGCATTATCTATTGTGAAAACATTAACCGACATCACAGATAACTATTTACAGTTTAATCAGGGCCTGGGAATGTTAAGATTCACATAGGAAATGATAAGTTCCTATTTGGATACTTTGAATCCCTGTTCATTATTGTTTTCTCATTACATCTCACTGCTGCTTTGATAAATGTATAATATTACAGCCTGTAAGATTAAATTGTAATACTTATTTGCCTGCTTCATTTTATTAAAGTCAGTTTGTCCAAAATAAGAAAAATCATAAAATATGGTATGGCAGAAAGAATATACTGCATTGGGAGTTGAAAGAACTGGATGTTAGTTAATCTTGATTTTTGCCACCAATTAACTATAACTTTGGTCATTTCTTTTTATTTCTCCAGTTTGGTCATTTCCCTCCTTTGCAAAACAAAGAAATTAGAATCAATTGTTTCGGTTCCTTTTGTTCCAAAATCCTATGAATCTGTCAATTTTTTTTTGAATCTGTAATTTTTAAAATAAAAGCAGAGGACCACATTTCCTTGGCTGTTTCTTCTAAAACAGCAACTCCAATATTGTTAAAGTTTGTAGGCAGAGTTGCACAGTACTGCTAAGGCTGCAGTAATTACCTTTTTTCTCCTGTAAGGTTTTATCTTCTACATTTGGCATAGTAAATGACCATCTTTTCCTAATTGGTACTCGTGGAAAATGTTATACGTTTTTCCAGTGTTTGACAGCCATTTGTTTCATTCTATTTGAAAAACCTTGCAATGGGAAAGAGAACTAGTAAAAGTAAGGGATTTTGTATTTAACACTTTAGAGATTAGTTTGAAAGCAGTTATCTAATATTATACAAGGTCCAAATTAGAGGTTTAGGCTTTTTGGGCCCATTCAGACAATCTGTGTGTTTTTTAAATAGTGTTATTGATGTTTATTGTATAATTATGGGTCCTTTTTACCCTTTTTTAAAAAAGATTTTATTTATTTGAGAGAGAGAGCAGAAGCAGGGGGAGCAGCAGAGGGAGAGGGAGAAGCAGCCTCCCTGCTGAGCAAGGAGCCCGATGTGGGGCTCGATGTGGGGCTCGATCCCAAGCCCCTGGGATCATGACCTGAGCCTAAGACAGTCCCTTAACTGACTGAGCCACCCAGGTGTCCCTCCCTTTTACCTTTTGAAGCATGGTATGTTGTATCATGTACTTACTGTAGTAACTCATTATTTAAAAATCAACATATGTTTCCTTCTGCAGTCTACATAAGATAAATCATTACATATTTTTTTTTTTTTTAAGATTTTATTTATTTATTTGACAGAGAGAGGCACAGCGAGAGAGGGAACACAAGCAGGGGGAGTGGGAGAGGGAGAAGCAGGCTTCCCGCCGAGCAGGGAGCCCGATGTGGGGCTCGATCCCAGGACCCTGAGATCATGACCTGAGCCGAAGGCAGACGCTTAACGACTGAGCCACCCAGGCGCCCCAAGATAAATCATTACATATTGAAAATTGTTTTCCATTGTTAAAATTTTTTAATTTGGCAAAAACTTTACGAAGTGTGTTCTTGATATTTAAGTCATGCATTCTTTTTTTTTTTTTTTTAAGATTTTATTTATTTATTTGAGAGAGAGAATGAGACAGAGAGAGCATGAGAGGGTCAGAGGGAGAAGCAGACTCCCTGCCGAGCAGGGAGCCCGATGTGGGACTCGATCCCGGGACTCCAGGATCATGACCTGAGCCGAAGGCAGTCGCTTAACCCAACTGAGCCACCCAGGCGCCCCTAAGTCATGCATTCTTATTTCTTAGCTGTAATCTGTTTCAGCATCGAAGATTTTCATTCATTGAATCAGTATTAGAAGTGTTTAGAAGTATTTACACTTTTAAATTTTTATATTCTTATGTTTTAGGTCATTTGTCAGTTTTAGCTGTTAGTGTTGATATCACTTTTTAATCTTAATGTTTAAAATCCTTCTATTCTGGGGACACCGAGGTGGCTCAGTTGGTTAAGCGTCTGCCTTTGGCTTGGGTCATGATCCCAGGGTCCTGGGATCGAGTCCCACATGGGCTCCTTGCTCAGCAGGGAGTCTGCTTCTCCCTCTGCCTGCCAGTCTCTCTGCTTATGCTCTCTTCCCCCCACACCCCGACAAATAAATAAAAATATTTAAAAAAATGAAATCCTTCTATTTTTATCTCCCAAGTGTCTCTTTTCAAATCTTGGTCATGTTTTTCTTGCAAATTATTAAGTACTTTTGTTACAGGCCAGGGATTCCATTCCCAGCCCTTAGATTACAGGTTCCCAACTGGTGGCAGATTGGGAACTGAATTAAAATTTTCGGTAATTTAACTAGTACTGTGGTTTTGGAAGGGTATTTTTAGATGTTCAAAATAAAATATTCCGTTACACCAGGAAAATCCAAGGGAGGGAGGAAGAAGAAAGAATGCCCTTAAACTGACCAAATTTAGCTGCTTGTGCGTAGTTGTCTTTATACTGTTTTCCTACTTGGTCTTCCAGACTTGATGGATTCTTAGATCAGACCCGTATCCGAAAATTGACTCAGGAAAATGAAGGCATACAACTTGGTCTTACAGTTTTATGTCTTAGTGCATTGGACCCATTTGATAAAAGATTTTAACTTAATAACAACTAAGAATAGGTGGTGGTATTGAACTGTGCAGTGGTATTTGTGCTTGATTCATCTTGCTTAATTATATAACTTTTAAAAATGAAGGTATGTATTCAAATGTAAATAAATCCAAAACATATTTGCATTAGCTTTTGAAGACTTTCTGTTAAAAGAATGGCTTTGCTGGATATTCATTTTCAGCACATATGAGTTAATAGCAGTAGGTTAAGTAACCTCTATTCCCTAATCATTTTTCCTCTAATTTGATTTTATGATATTCTCTTGGATGTAATAAGTCTCATATCTGACAGTTGTAATCAGGTGGAAATGTAATTTTTTGCTCAGTGTCTTAAGTTGCTATGAGGTTAAACCAATTAAATCATGGTAGACAAGAATTTAGTCAATTATGAAACATATATTGGCAATGTCTTCTTCCATTTTTGCCCTTGAATTTTGTCCCAGGAATTTTTTTTTTTTTAAGATTTTATTTATTTATTTGACAGAGAGAGACACAGCGAGAGAGGGAACACAAGCAGGGGGAGTGGGAGAGGGAGAAGCAGGTTTCCCGTGGAGCAGAGAGCCCGATGTGGGGCTCGATCCCAGGACCCTGGGATCATGACCTGAGCCAAAGGCAGACGCTTAACAACTGAGCCACCCAGGTGCCCCTGTCCCAGGAATTTCTAGTAAAAACTAAAAAGGAAATAGAATACCATGAAAGCAAGTTGCAGATTGATCTTATGCATTACTTTGGTGCTAAGACAGAAATCATATCTAACAACATGGGGCTGAAGGTTAGCAATAAATCAAATGCCTGCCTGATTTTATATAATCAGATATGCCAACTATTAGGGTATTTGTTGGTTAGTGTGACTTCCTTATTAAATAGAGGATGCAGGCAGATATAATTTTCATAATTGTTTAAAAGTAAAAAATGGAAAAGCATTTTCAGTTTTACTTATAATTTGCAATAATAAGAAGAAGCCCTAGGTATAGCTATTCTGGGTGCTTCAAGTTTGCTTTACTATCTGCAGAATGAGGTGATTTATGTGGCAGGGAAGACCGGCAAAAAGAAAATAGTAAAATATCTAGATTAGGGCAGGTTTTTAAATATAGAGTACCTATTCTTATGCATATGCAACCCTTGATTGACAGTTCAGGCCCAGGGAAGGTCATTCCCAATTCTGTGTATACTGAATTGCAGTTTACCAACAAAGAGCCAGTTTTGTTATGTTTTTTTGTTTTCTTTTCTCCTCTTTCAAGGTGGGTGGGGAGAAGAAAAAGAAAAGAAAGGATTTGCAGTTGCCTGCAAATTAACAACTTAATGTTAACTGTAAATGGTAGCTGCAAAGTTTTCGAGAGTTCTCTGTTAGAATATAATCCTTTTTTTGTCATGTTATTTTTGTTTGTTTTGTTTTTAAATCGTTCTTTGTCATCTTATTTTTTGAACCAGATCATTTATATATTTTAATGTTCTTTTTTTTTTTTAAAGATTTTATTTATTCATGAGAGACCGAGAGAGACAGAGAGAGACAGAGAGAGGGGCAGAGGGAGAAGCAGGCTCCCAAGGAGCAGGGAGCCTGATGCGGGACTCGATCCCAGGACTCTGGGATCATGACCTGAGCCGAAGGCAGACGCTTAACCATCTGAGCCACCCAGGCGCCCTATATTTTAATGTTCTAATTTTGAAATTAATTTGAGTAAAAAGAGGATGAAAGTGTTAAGTCTATGTCTTAAGGATTTTACAAATGGAAATAATACCGTTTTGAACTATGAAATAAGTACTACATACATATATTTTATAAATGCATTATATGTATATATAATAATATGTATATAGCAATGTGTATGTGTGTACTGGTATCTATATGTCTTTTCTGGACCTCCATTACTGCAATTGTAAGTTCCTTTCTAGCATAGAAATTCTGTGATTCTCTATAAATAAATCCCCCAATTTGCTGCAGATTAGAGATTATTCAGTTTATGGCCAGTGTTCTTACATTTCTTTGCTTACAACTGCTAATAAAGACAGAACAGTCTGTGTGATCTTAACCCATATTCTCCTTTGGATTCCTGCTTGTTTTTGCTCTGAATTATGATAGAAGTGGAGGTAGACACTTGAAGAAGGAAAAAACAAACTGGTGTATATCTGTCCAAATGAACACCTTTGCCAAAGGAGTGAAGAACGGATATAATGATTGTATGATATCCTGGAGTTTAGTGTGCTGTGACTCAGTTTCTTAGGGTATATGGAATTTATATATTTATATGGAGAGAATCTATTTAAGAGCATTAGCTTTGTCTGAGCTCTGAGTCAAACTCTGAAGTCTGAGTTTGAACCCTGGCTTTGCCCCCTACCATCTATGTGAGCTTGGGCAAGTTATTTAATCTCTCTGAATCTCAGATTTTCAATATCTAAAATGGGTATAATGCCTACTTCACTGGATTGTGGGGATTTAATTCTATAATGTTTGCATAGCACTTAGCAAGTTGTCTACTGAACAATAAGGGCTCAATAAATAATGCCTATTATTATATTACTCTGTGGAATCCACCACACAATAAGCACTCAGTAAATGATGACTCTCGTATTACTTTGTGGAGTAGAAGTGTTTTTAATTAGACTTTTTGTAAATCATTATTTTAAATGTTTTAAAGGAATTTACTATTTAAAGGAAAAATTCTATTCCAAAGGAAAGAATGTAACTAATTACCTCGTTATTCATCTGATTCAGTTTTATATATTGGATTTATTAAACAGGAACACCTATGAATTTTAATCTGTGTAGTTGAAGAGTAGTAATTTAGCAGTGTTTTAGTCTGGAGTTTTATACTGCAACCATTATTCTATTCATGGTTAGGCAAATGTGGGTAAATGCCTCCTAAGATGAGAATCTGGCACTAAATTGTAAGTTGACATTTAAAACACTAGATCAGTCAGCTTTTACCCAGAAACCGGTCATTCTTCCTTCCCTGATTTGTGGAAAATAAAGCTATGGCATGACTGAACTCAGACAAGTAGAGATGTATTCATTTTTGAAAAAGAACTCTGCATTGCTAATAACCTTTCCCCACACTCATCCTTACTAGTTTTTTGAAAATTGTTCACGTCCTTCACGTAAAGAAGCCCATGTTGAAAAAAAATCACATGCTAACTTATTTCTGCAACCCATTTGTGGAAAAGAAACCTGACCTGTTCTGGAATTCTCCTTCGATAAGTTAAAACATTTATTTAATTCTATAACTTTCCTAACATATTCTCATGAATGTAACTTCAGGAAGATAAGGGACTTAATAGTATTCTTAGTCACAGCTGATGGGTACACAAAAGAAGTTTCCCAAACCTAGATCTCTACAACAACAAAAAATGCAGTTTCACTGAGGTCAAAAATTCCTTAAGAAAGAATAATTGTATTTAGATTATATGCCTCAAAAGAAAGAATAATTGTATTTAGATTATATGCCTCAAATATGGATTATAGGTCCTAAGTGACATAAATTTAATCTGAGCTCATCAGTCTCTGGGCCAGACAGAAAAGTTTGGCCAAATAATAGGAGTCAAGATCTCAAGAGACCTACTGTTGGCACTATTGTGAACTTAGACTGAGCCCTCGGAGAAACCACTTACCTCTCTTTGTCTTTAGACCTCTAAAATAAGATTTCCAATGTGTATTTCCCTAACTTAATACAAATTAGATTAATGTTAAAGATGAAACCTTATATGATGTATGTCAGTTATAGCTCAGTTTAAAAAAAAGATAAACCTAAAACTCTTTCTAATAGTAATCCCTGAGTTAAGAGGACATTATTAAGGAGGAATAAGTGAAACTAAATTTCATTTATAGAAACTGAATGACATAGTAGAAATGAATAAGGAAGAACCTGAAAATCTATTAGAATCATCAGTGAAGTTTTTGCCCAATACTGACCCCTTAAAACTGTTGGATCTGGCATGCAAGTTTCAGAAGTTCCCTTAGAGACAATGATGTAAATTTCTGTTAAAGAGATACTGGGATAAGGGATACAAAGGTAGCTTGTATTTGCAACCTGAACTCCATGGAGAAATAGATTTAAAATACCATGAATTTGACATCTTACAATCAGTAGCCTTCTATCAGGTTTCTATCCTATCATAGATGTTTTAGTCCTAGAAACAAGATACAGTATCTAATGTCTGGCACCTAAAATAGTTATTTTATAACTTGTATGTTTTACATGATCAGATACATTCAGTTTCACCAGTGAAACAACCAGAACGCACTATACAGCCTCTCAAGCTACAAAAAACATCTGGGAGCTCAGGAAAGCTTATCTGACCTTGTCTAGGCTCAGAAAAATCTCAGTATAGAAAACCAAGGTACACTGCTGGTAGGAGTTCAGTACTATTCAAAAGTAACTACCATCTGTGTGTCAGATACTGATAGGTGTTAAAGGTACAAAGCCGCTCTAAAACATTGTCTCTGCTTCAGGGAGTTTGTAGTCTAGTTAGTAAGAAAGATAATTAGTGGGTTCTGGTAAATGCAGTGTTAGAGGTATGGGAGAACCAATTTCATGAAAAGCATTCACAGTGCTTTTAAAAGAAAACAAAACCCATTGACCCTGCTTTTAAAAATATTAGCACTTTACTGTCACATGTGAACTCTTAAAAATGCAAGTATGAATTACTTATCCTTTTCTGTGACATTCTCTGCATTTTTACAGGAGAGGACCAAGGGAAAAGATAGGTTTTTCTTAGTAATTTCTTTGGGTTTGCTGACCCATCTTTAGGGAAACAAAACAGTGACACCAACTAATGGTAGAGCTAATCAGAGTAACTGCTCCTTGCTAAAGTCGGACATTCCTCTGAGATTTAAACAGAAATTGAACAAGGTTAGAAAAAGTAACAGGAAAGTAACTCTTTGAGCAGTAGTTCCAGGAATTCATTATAAATTTTGTAGTTATACACTGGTGCTCCATTTGTTTTTCAGGCAATAAATAATAAGTCTCGTTAAGGAATTTATGAATGACTGCATAATGCTGACCCTCATATATATAGGGCATCCTGCTCACCGCCCCCCCTTCAGTAGGAGAGATATTTGAATTTCTCAAGTAACTAACATAGCATTTTACATATTAAAGAACATGTTCCTGGGGCGCCTGGGTGGCTCAGTTGGTTAAGCGACTGCCTTCGGCTCAGGTCATGATCCTGGAGTCCCTGGATCGAGTCCCGCATCGGGCTCCCTGCTCGGCGGGGAGCCTGCTTCTCCCTCTGACCCCCTCTCATGTGCTCTCTCTCTCTCTCTCTCATTCTGTCTCAAATAAATAAATAAAATCTTTAAAAAAAAAAAAAATAAATAAAGAACATGTTCCTATTTATGATTTCATTTGAACTTAAAAAAAATCTTGTGTGTTAGATGGAGGATATTTCTCTGCTATTTTATAGATAAGAAAGCAGATGCTCTGAAAGGCTGTTATTTTCCCAACATTAAATAGCTAAGTATAAAAGCCAGAACTTTAATCCAGTTGACTTGAAGTCTGTTATACTTGTCTCTAGTGTATGCTAAGAATGAGTTGTTTTGGACAATTTATTCCTCATTCCTCTTTTGATCCATAACAGGCATTTATAAGATGTTGGTTAGAACTGATTTAACACTTGAGTTTGTGGCCATAGAATTGAGCAAAGTTAGGGGCACCTGGGTGGGCTCGGGTCATGATCCCAGGGTCCTGCTCCCTGCTCAGCGGGAAGCCTGCTTCTCCCTCTCTCACTCCCCTTGCTTGTGTTCCTTCTCTCGCTGTGTCTCTCTCTGTCAAATAAATAAATAAAATCTTAAAAAAAAAAAAAAAAGAATTGAGCAAAGTTAATTGTGTGGGGGGATTGCAGAGTATGGAAATAGAACCTGTACTTTGGCTTATTAGCCATACTTACTAGCCAACTTAAATAACTCTTTTAAACAGCCATGAACAAATACTCTGTGTAAAGAATACCAAGGTACCTGTGTAAATTATAGTTGGACCAAAAGCTGTTAGTATATAATCCATATGGTCTAGTAAAACTAATCTGATTACCTTCTTTACTATAATTCTTCTTCATGAAGACTAGGAGTGAAATATTAAAACAGTTTAATAAGTATTTGTAGAATCTTTGAATATAAGTTTATGAAGCTTCATATTAAGCCTTTTTGCAAGTTTTGTTCTTCGGTTTGACTTACAAAGTCCGGGCAGCATTTTACTCAATTTCACGTAGTGTGTTGTTAAAGATGAAAAGTAGCAATATGCTACTGTTGAGTTAAAATAATAACAATTTTGGATATAGTATTTTATGAACAAACAAACATTTCTAGATAAAAGATTAGGTAGGTTTAGTATAATCAAAATGTTTTTAATATAAAGTACAAAGAAACATCATTTTCTAAGGTGTTTACATTATTTCTCTTTTTTTTTTTAAGATTTTATTTATTTATTTACTTGAGAGAGAGAGCTCAAACATGGGGAGGGCAGAGGGAGAGGGAGAAGTGGACTCCCCACTGAGCAGGGAGCCTGATGTGGGGCTCGATCCCAGAACCCTGAGATCATGAGTGAGCCGAAGGCAGATGCTTAACGGACTGAGCCACCCAGGCACGCCTTTTATTATGCTTTTATATAGCATTAGTTTTCTCTGTGTTTACATAATGAGTCTCATACTGTGTCTGTCATTCTGTAATTTTAACTACAGTATGTCCTATTAGATCTGTAGATGTATTTCTTTTAACAGCTACATAGTATTCTATGAATATTCTAGTTTATAAAGCTAGCTGTTAATGGACCTTTAGGTTTTCTCCTTGGCATTGTAAACAAAAATGCGACAAATGTTCTAGTACCCATACATGCCTTCTGGTGTGTATGTGCAAGTGTTCCTTTATGGCAAATACCAAGGAGAGGGATTTTGGGGTCATAGGGAATCTGTTTTTTAGGTTTATTAAATATTGTCAGATTGCCTTCCAAATTTATGTTTTGGCCCATAGTATATGAGTGAACTTGTTTCTCATATCTTCACTAACACATGATGATGTTTCCCAACTTTAAAATTTTTTGTTGACAGAGGAAAAATTATATTTTATTGCTTTATTTTGTATTCTTGTCATTACTACTGAAGTTGAGTGTCTTCCTGTTTTGTCTTTGATGTTTTATATTGAACACTTTTATTTCTTCCATAGATTGCCTATTTTATCCTTTGTCAAGTGTTAAAAATTGGGTTGTGTCTTTTTTTTTTAATCCCCCTAGGCATTCCTGATATTGAATACTAGCCCTTTGTCTACTTAAATATTTGCAAAGATTTTCATTGAGTGGGATTGTCTCTTTGCTTATATTTGCTTTCTGTGTTTATATAAAAAAGGTGTCCCTTATCCCAAGATTATAAATATTCTTCCATATTTTGTCACATTAAAAATTTTTTTAATCTAAGTTTTTAATCTACCTGAAGTTTATTTTGTAAGATAGGGTTCTTTTTTTTTTTTTTTTTAAGATTTTATTTATTTATTTGACAGAGAGAGACACAGCGAGAGAGGGAACACAAGCAGGGGGAGTGGGAGAGGGAGAAGCAGGCTTCCCGCCAAGCAGAGAGCCGGATGTGGGGCTCGATCCCAGGACCCTGGGACCATGACCTGAGCTGAAGGCAGACGCTTAACGACTGAGCCACCCAGGCGCCCCTGTAAGATAGGGTTCTAAATTAACTTTTCCCCCATATGGATACCCAGTTGTCCTAACATTGTTTAGTTCATCTTCTCCCCACTGGTTTTGAAATGCCATTTGTAACATAAAACTAATTAAATAAATTCAGAGGTCTGTTTTTGAACGGGTTCTGTTTCTTCCATCTATTTTTTATTGCCAGTACCACAATTCTGATTAATTGGCCTTATACATTAATTTGGGGCAATTCATAACTTCATAATATTTTCTTTCCCATTCATGAACATTATACATATTTAGCTTTTTTCAGCACATTTGTATAGAGTTCTTCCTTTAAGATTTTACACAGTTTTTGTTAGTTTGATTTCTTCATACTTTATAGTTTTTAATATTATTATAAATGGACTTTTTTCTTTTATATTTTCTTATCACTAATTCAGTCAGCAAATGTTTGTTAAGTACTTTCTACGTGCATGAGATTGCTGTTGATGCTGAGGGTATAAAAGTGGACAAAATACAAGAATTGCCCTATGGGAGTTTAAAATCTAGTGAAGGAGGGGCACCTGGGTGGCTCAGTTGGTTAAGCATCTGCCTTCAGCTCAGGTCATGATCCCGGGGTCCTGGGATCGAGCCCCACGTTGGGCTCCCTGCTCAGCAGAGAGCCTGCTTCTCTCTCTCTCCCTCTGCTGCTCCCTCTGCTTGTTCTCTCTGTCAAATGAATAAATAAAATCTTTAAAAAAAAAAAAAATCTAGTGAAGGGAATTTGACATAAAACTGATAAAAAAAAGTAATTACATAATATGTCTGATGCTGATAAGTACTGTGGACAAAAATGAAGGACAAAAAAAAAGAGGAAGGGAGTTGGGCATGGTTCATAATTACATAGAATGGTTAAGGAAGACCTCGCTGCTAAAGTTAACATCTGAGAAGACTTAAAAAAATCATGGAGCAGCAGCACCTGATGCTCCGTTGGTGGAGCATGCGACCCTTGACCTCGGGTTTGTGAATTTGAGCCCCGTGTTGGGTGTAGAGATTACTTAAAGAAAAAATATCTTAAAAAAAAAAAAAGAAATGACGGAGCAAGGAAAGACCATTACAGGCAAAGGAATGCAAAAAATGAAGGTGGGAGTGAGCTTGATGTGTTCATGGAATGGCCACCAGGTAGGTCACTGTGGCCAGATGATGGTGAAGTTGGGTTGCTGTGGGAGGGAGGGAGGTCAGAGAGTTAGGACTGAGAATGGAGAGGGGGTTGATGGAGAGCAGGGCAGATCATGAATGGTCTCATGGGCCATTTTAAGCCCTGAATTTTATTCTGACAAGGGAAGCCAGAGGGATTTTTGGTCAGAAGAGGAATGTGCTATATTTCCAGTTTTGAAAGGATCATTCTTGCTTTGTGGAGAAGTAGTATATAACTGGTGTTTAAGGTTCTTGCAGTAATTCAGAAAAGTAATAGTTGTATCTTGTATGAAGTTGATTGTGGTGGAGGTTTAAGAAGTAATTGGATTCTGGATTTATTCTGAAAGCAGAGTTCATAGGATTTACTATCATTAGAAAGGTATAAAGTTTGTTGATTTTTTGTGTGCTCGTTTTTTTTTTTTTTTTAAAGATTTTATTTATTTATTTGACAGAGAGATAGACAGAAGAGCACAAGCAGAGGGAGTGGCAGAGGGAGAGGGAGAAGCAGGCTCTCCGCCGTGCAGTGAGCCCGATGCGGGGCTCAATCCCAGGACCCCTGGGTCATGACCTGAGCCGAAGGCAGACGCTTAACCGACTGAGCCACTCAGGCGCCCCTATGTGCTCGTTTTTGTATCCAGTTAGGATGCTCTCAGCTACAAGTAATAGAAAACTTGTTTAGTAGCTTAAACAATAAGGTGATTGTTATCTCACATTATAAGGAATCCAAAGCAGAGCTTTTGAATCATGGTTTAGAGAGGGGGTTTTCCAAGTTCACTTTGCTTAACAATCACCTGGAAAACTGGCAAATCACCTGGCCCATAAAATTGCATTTCTAGGAAATATAAAGGTGATGCCCAAGTGAGTACCACACTTTGGATAATACTGACTTGGAACACAATAATTAGAACCATAGTTTAGGTTTCAGTGTTTGAGCAAAACTGTGGAACCAGACTACCTGGGTTCATATCTCAGCTCCACTGTTTGCTGTCTGTATTTTAAAAGTTCAGGTATATTGATCTTAAGGGGCTGTTTTCATGGTCATTTCTAATTTTAATTTATTATGTATAACATATGTATATTAGTTATGATAATAGGTGTTTGAAATTTCTTTGTGGTCAGGAGCATCATCAATTTTTGTAAATATTCTGTGTTGGAAGAAAGAATTTTCTGTTTATTGAATGCTTGGGTTTGATGTGGAAAAAAGATCACAGACACAAAATTTTAAAATGAGACTGTCTTTTTAAAGAACTGAATTGCAGAAAGGAAGAAGTGCTTACCAACCAGAGGCTGGAGACCAGAATACCCCATCTTCTTAACATTTCTCAAAATTGCGTCTATTTATATCTGAATATGAAGTCATGGTGGATCAACAGAAGAGGATGGTCTGAGGACCCTTAAGTAGAGGAAGCAAAAGACTTTTAGGTGGAGGAGGAAAAGCGTACTGATTGTCCCCTCCTAGGGAAGGGGAAAGTGGACCTTTCTAACTTAGAAAAAATTTAGCAGTCTATTTAAACTTGGAAAACTTCAAGAGGCTGATGATAGTTTTGAAAGGGATCATAGCGTTTGTCCAATAAAACACTTTATTTTATTATCTATTATTTTCTTAAGATCTTATTTTCTAGGGGCGCCTGGGTGGCTCAGTCGTTAAGCGTCTGCCTTCAGCTCAGGTCACGATCCCAGGGTCCTGGGATCGAGCCCCGCATCGGGCTTCCTGCCCAGCGGAAACCCTGCTCTCCCTCTCCCACTCCCCCTGCTTGTGTTCCCCCTCTCACTGTCAACTAAATAAATAAGATCTTAAAAAAAAAAAAAAAAGATCTTATTTTCTAATTGCTGACATGCAGCACACTGTCTAATTACGGCAAAGCTGATTTTTTCATAAGTTCGTATTTTGGCTGAGATCACTATTTAAAATTGTGTGACTTGGAATACATCTAATCTCTGCACCTCAGTTTTCTTACTTATGAAATGGAGCTGGCCATAGAATCCTTCTTTCCAGAGTTGTTGTAAGAGTTATATGATGTAATACATAAAAAGTGCTTATAAGGGTACCGGGTGCATAATGTCCATCAGTGAGTTTAAGTTGTTATTTGACCTAGTTCATTAAACATCTCTTCCATCAAGCTTGTTAGATGTGTTATTCAGATCCTATAGGTCTCTATTAACTTTTTGCCTATTTTGTCTGTTGGTTTCTTTAAGAATATTAAAATTCTCCAGCTATGTTGAAATTTATTTCTTCTTCTTTTTTTAAAGATGTATTTATTTGAGAGAGAACATGCGAGCGAGTGGGGGAGGGGCAGAGGGAGAGGGAGAGGGAGAGACAAGCAGACTCTGGGGAGTGCTGAGCCCTGAGCACAACTCGGGGCTTGATCCTAGGACCCTGAGATCATGACCTGAGCCGAAACCAAGCCTTGGCCGCTTAACCAACTGCACCACCCAGACACCCCTGTTTATTCCTTCTTGTAGTGCAGTTCTTGCTTCATACATTTTGAAGCTCTGTTGTCAGATATATAAACTTCAAAGAATGTTAAATTTTCTTTTTTATTGTTTCTATAAGGAAAACCTCTTTTTGACTCTTAATGATTCTGTCCTTGAATTAAAATTTTTTTTTAAAGATTTTATTTATTTGTAAGAGAGAGACAGCGAGAGAGGGAACACAAGCAGGGGGAGTGGGAGAGGGAGAAGCAGGCTTCCCGCTGAGCAGGGAGCCCGATGCGGGGCTCGATCCCAGGACCCTGGGATCATGACCTGAGCTGAAGGCAGATGCTTAACGACTGAGCCACCCAGGCGCACCGAATTAAATTTTATCTAATAATATTGACATAAAGTTTTATTCTTGAGTATGGGGCTTACTTCTTTGGGCTCTCACATTCTAGATTTTGGATTGATAGTTCTTTGTACTATTTTTTCCTAATCCCTGCTTTAAAAAAGTCTACTATTATTATTGTCATTTTTAATACTTCACCCAGCTTTTTAGTGGCCCTTGGTAGGAGGGTTTATGAGAATAATCTAGTCCATCACTATTGTAAGCAGAGGCAGAAGTACCTGGTACACTTTTCTTCTTCGAAAGTAGATTCTTTTTAAAAGGTCTTTTACTGTGGACTTATGGGTGGCGAACTCAGTTATTATATATGTGGGGACATCTTTCTTTTCTCCTCATTGCTGGGGCCCCCTTAGGTTAGCTGGGTACAGAGCTCTCAGTTGCGTTTATTTTCCCTTAGCACCCTAAAGATATTCCTCTGTTAACTTTTTTTTTTTTAAGATTCTATTTATTTATTTGAGAATGAGAGAGAAAGCATGAACAGGGTGGAGGAGGAGTGGGAGAAACAGATTCCCCGCTGAGCAGGGAACCCCACAAGGGGCTTGATCCCAGGACCCTGAGATCATGACCTGAGCGGAAGGCAGATGCTTAACCGACTGAGCCACCCAGTCACCCCTCCTCTGTTATATTTTGAACTCTGTTTTTTTCTTTTGAGCCCTACTGTAACTCAGAAGTCTACTGCGAATTTATTTTTCTTTCTTCTTCAAAGAGCTCTTTTAGTACACATTTTAATTTTTTAATTGAGATATTCACATTACGAAAAAGTTTACCCTTTTCTAGTATACAATGTAGTGGCTTTTAGTGTATTCACAGATATGTGGAAACCATAACTACACTTAATTCTGGAACATCTTCTGTTTATTTTATTTTTATTTTAAGTAAATTGGTCATGGAGCCCAATGCAGGGTTTGAACTCACAACCCTGAGGTTAAGAGCTGAGCTGAGATCAAGAGTCAGCCACGTCACTGACTGAGCCACCCAGGCACCCCATTTTCTATGCTTTAGAAACGTGTACCCTTTGTCTATTCTCCCTACCCCCCCAACTCCTTTGTTCTAAGCAACCACTAATCTATTTTCTGTCTCTGTAGATTTTTCCTTTCTGAATTTTTATATGAATTGAATCATAGTATGTAGTCTTTTGTGACTGGTAATCTTAGCATGATGCTTTCTAGGTTAATCCACGTTGTAGCATGTATTGGTACTTCATTCCATTTTATGACGGAATAATTAATTGTATTGATATACCACATTTTGTTTATCCATTCTTGCATTAACTGATATCTGGGTTGTTTCCACCTTTTGGCTATTGTAAATAGTGCTGCTATTGAACATTCTTTTTTTGAGAGAGAGAGAGAGAGAGAGAGAGTGCGTGCACACGAGCAGGGGGAGGAGCCGAGGGAGAGAGAGAATCTCAAGCAGACTTCCCGTTGAACGTGGAGCCTAACATGGGGCTCCATCCCACGACCCTGAGATCCTGACCTGAGCCAAAATCAGGACTTGGACATTTAACCAACTGAGCCACCCAGGCACCCCAGCTGCGATGAATATTCTTACGAACAAATATGTGTTTGAAATCTGTATTCAGTTCTTATGTGTATATACTTCAGGAGTGGAATTGCTAGATTGTGTGGTAATTTTATGTTTAACATATTGAGGAACTGCCAAACTTTTCCACGCAGCTGCACCATTTTGCATTCCCACCAACCATGTGCAATGGTTTAGTCTTCTCCATGTCTTTACTAACAGTTGTTCTTTTCTTTTTCTCCCCCCCTTTTTTGTTTATAACGTCCTAGTGAGTGTCAAGTAGTATCTCATTGTGGTTTTGTTTTGTATTTCCCTTATGACTAATGATGCTGAGCATCTTTTCATGTGCTTTTTGACTGTTTTGTGTATCTGTTCAGATTATTTGACATTTTTAATTGGGTTATTTATGTTTTTATTATTGAGTTGAAAGAATTCTTTCTTTTCTTTTCCCTTCTTTCTTTTTTTTTCTTTTCTTTTCCTTCCTTCCATCCATCTGTCCATCTGCCTGCCCACCTGTCTGTCTGTCTTTCTTTCTTGTAGGCTCCATGCTCAATGTGGAGCCCAGTGCAGGGCTTGAACTCAAGACCCTGAGATCAAGACCTAAGCTGAGATCAAGAGTCAGATGCTTAACTGACTGAGCCGCCCAAGTACCCCAAGAGTTTTTTATTTTGGATACTAAACCTTTATCTTATATATGATTTGCAATTACTTTCTTTGCATGCTTTGTAGTTTTTTTTTTTTAATTAATTAATTTATTTGACAGAGAGAGACACAGCGAGAGAGGGAACACAAGAAGGGGAGTGGGAGAGGGAGAAGCAGTCCTCCCGCAGAGCAGGGAGACCGATGGAGGGCTCAATCCCAGGACCCCGGGATCATGACCTGAGCCGAAGGCAGACGCCTAACAACTGAGCCACCCAGGCGCACCCATGCTTTGTAGTTTTTGAATATTAAAATGTGGCAACTCTATAAATCATATTCTCTCCCCTCCAGGGTTTGTTGATCCTGCTTATTGTAGTATTATTTGTTGAGTGTCTTTTCTGAACGAATTCTGTCAGTTCTGCATTCTTTGTCATGTGTAGCCACTGAAATGTCTATTCCATTAGTGGAGTAGTCAGCTAACAATTTTACAGAGATTTCCTTAAACACCTGGAACCAAAAATTTTCAGTCTTTGCTGAGAGGCTCTTTGTATATGTTGGGACATGCCTGCAACACTCAGACAGTTCACAGTTATGCCTTAGCCTTCACTTCCTGCTTTTGCATACCCTTAAGAACAGCCAAAAGTGACAGCTTAGGGACTTCTCAGGTCTTTCCTGAGCATGTATGAGACCCGGGGCATGCATGGGGCCTTTAGATTCCCAGGAATAACCAGGCGTGGTGGGGCACGCCTATAGTCCCAGCTACTCGGGAAGCTGAGGCAGGAGGATCGCTTGAGCCCAGGAGTTCTGGGCTGTAGTGTGCTATGCCGATCAGGTATCCGCACTAAGTTTGGCATCAATATGGTGACCTCCCGGGAGTGGGGGACCACCAGGTTGCCTAAGGAGGGGCGAACTGGCTCAGGTCAGATTTGAGCAGGTCAAAACTCCCGTGCTGATCAGTAGATTCCCAGGAATATGCTGGGGCTTTTTAACACCCTTATGGCCATCTCTTTTTCTGGTCCGTTCCTCCCTAGTTCTTTGCTTAGTCTGCTGTTGGCTCTGTTATCTGTCCCTCATACAGCAGTGATTAAAACATTTGCCTATAAATGTTTTGGACAAAGTAGGATAGTTTCTTTAGTACTAGGTTCCTTTCGAGTCCAGGAAAATAAAGCCAAACCTTTTGAGCCAGTCTTCCAGGGAGCTACAGACAGGTGAAGACAAATAATTGCAACACTAGCTTAGTGAGTTAGAAGACAGTCAACACAGTTAATAAAATTTAAGCTCTATAATAGAACTATTAACAATGTGCTATGGATTATAGGGAAGCAAGAGAACTTCTCTACTTACAGAATATTGGGATTTCTGAAGTAGTCTCAAATAAAGCATCTGCCTTATCCTTGCCAAAGTTCTATACAAATGCAGAAAACAGGAGTGGCAGATAGGGGCCAAAATATCACTTATATTACTAAGAGAGACTAGGTTGGAGGATACAGTTTTCAGCGTATGAATCAAATTTTGCCTATTAACCTAAGTTCTTTTGGTAGACCCTCCTGGTTCCAGGCAGTGCTGTGCTGGATTAAGCCTTCCTACACAGGGGAGAGTCTGTCCCTAAAGAAGTTGAGAATGTTTGCTCCAGACCTTGAAAAGGTAGAAACACAGATGAGCCAAGTTTGCTCTTCATGCTTCTAAGATTAACCAGTCAGGTAGGTTCAGATAAGTTTTTCCATCTCTATCAGTAAAGAAGTACAGAGAAGCCAGGGGTGGGTTTAGAAAAAAGTTCTTCCTCATGGAAACCTGAAGTGGGAGACATTCCTCTGTAACAGAGAGGATCAAAGAAGCTTTCATGAAGGATATGAAACTGGAGCAGAGCATTTTTTTTTTTTTAAGATTTTTTTCTTTTAGAGAGAGAGCATGAGCAGGGAAGGGGCAGAGGGAGAGGGAGAGAGAGAATCCTAAGCAGAATCCACACTGAGCACAGAGCCCATCGAGGGGCTAGATCTCATGACCTTGAGATCACGATCTCAGTCGAAACCAAGAGTCAGATGTTTAACCAACTGTGCCACCCAGTCGCCCCTGGAGCAGAGCATTAACAATGGATAGATTTCTAGGTAGAAGATAAAAAGCCAGAGAGATGAGAAAATATAGGCTCTCTTTGAAAAGAAGAGGTAGTCTAATTTAACTGAGCATTTGAGTTCTTGATTTCAATTGTTTTATCCTTTGGGAGTTAATTATCAAACGTAAGCATTTAGCCCTTGAACAGTAGTTGATTCATTTTCAAGGTTATTTGACTTGAAAGATTATAAACATCACCTCTTTCTGGTTTTAAGACAGCAAAGTAAAATTATTTCCAGGCTCATTTGAAAAATCACATAAAAACAGGAATATAATACACATCTGTAATCCTGCTTGTATAGGAAGAGGAAAAGCAGAAAGAAATAGTGAGGAGAGGAAGGTCAAGCCCAAATGCCTATAGAGGAGAATACTGGCAAGAGGCAGATGATGATTCGTTTGCAGGACGCCTGCCTGAGAAACTCAAGAGCATGGAAGTATTGTATACCAGATGGAGGTTGAGAACAGGGGGGTTGTCTGAAAGTCTGTACTGGGAGATGGATCCCTCTCTGCCCCCTTCCCTCCTCTCAGTATTTATCCCCTTCACCCTGAGGAGTTGGACAGCTGTCATCAGCCTTACAGAAGTCAGGAGATTATTCTTTGGAGGAATTGAATTTGAGAACTTCCGGACCTAGAAACCCAAGCCCGGAGGAGGATGGGGCTGATCAGCTACACTGAATATGGGAAGTTCCCAGTCTCCTTCCCTCACCTAGTTCCAGAATTCTGTCACCTAGGTAAAAGATTGGAGAATCTTCCTCCTATTAAGAGAATGACCCCAAAAGAAAAGATAGCTGAATTTAATAATTTTGCTTATGTATCAATAGGTTCATGCCTATCAGTGTTGATTTTTTTTTTTTTTAATTTGACAGAGAGCACAAGTAGGCAGAGCGGGCAGGCAGAGGGAGAGGGAGACACAGGCTCTCCGCTGAGCAGGGAGCCTGATGTGGGGCTCGATCCCAGGACTCTGAGATCATGACCTGAGCCAAAGGCAGACACTTCATCAACCTAGCCACCCAGGCGCTCCATCAGTGTTGATTTAAAAACAAAACAAAACAAGCCTATAAGCATATTTTTGTTCATTCTTTACGTTGCTGGCAGACAACTGCATGAAGTCATTCATGACCAAACTATTTATAGAACTGCCCCATAGAACAAAAGTTCTAGGAAATCTACAAAAGCCTTAGATTAATAAAATGGAAAAAAAAATTTTTTAAAAGTAGGCTCCATGCCCAGTGTGGGGCTTGAACTCACAACCATGAGATCAAGAGTCACACATTCCACTGACTAAGCCGGCCAGGCGCCCCTAAAATGGAAAAAAAAAATTTTAAGAGGGAGGGGTCTAACTAATAAAAGGTTGCCAATATTATTTTAGAAAACATATCATATGCTATTGATATTTTAAACAAAGTACAGATTAATTTACACCAAATATGAAGGATATAATCCCAACATTCAACAATGCATGTAGATTTGTGAAAAATCTCGTTGTCTTAACTTTTTTCATTTTGCCTTGGAGTCACCACTGGTTTGGGGAGATAGGATCAAGCATACTGCCAAAGAATGGAGTTATCCAGCTTATGATCTAGGTTAAGTCCTCCTTGGATCATACATACAGTAATGACACTGGCCTGTTTTTTCCCCTCAGTCTGTATTGATTTTAATTTTTAGTACATTCTGTAAGCCTTAGGTAAAGTACATTTCTTTATTTCTGTTGTTTCTGGTTTTGGTTTCTTTATTCCGTTTTTTTTTTTAATTTCCAGTTTTATTGAGATGTAATTGACATATAAACATGTAAGTTTCAGGCATACAGTGTGAAGATTTGGTATATATATATTTTGCAAAATTATTACCACAGTAAGGTTAATTAACACCTCCGTCACCTCACAGAGTTAACTTTTGTGTGTGGTGAAAACGTTCAAGATTTACTCTCTCAACAACTTTCAAGTATGCAGTACAGTAATGTTAACTATAGTCACCATGCTGTACATCAGATTTGCAGAACTTACTCATTTTGTAACTGGAAGTTTGTACACTTTGATAACCTTCACCAATTTCCTCCACCCCTCAAGACCCTAGCAACCACTACATTTAAGTGAGATTATACAGTATTTATCTTTCTCTGACTCATTTTACTTAGCATAATGCCCTTATCCATTTTGTTATAAAAGGCAGGATTTCCTTCTTTTTAATAGTTGAATAATATTCCTCTGTGTGTGTGTACGTGTGTGTCCCCAGAAGAGGATTGCTAGATTATATGGTGGTTCCATTTTAAGTTTTTGAGGAACCTCCATACAGTTTTTTCATACTGTTAGTTGCTGCATCAATTTACATTTCCACCAAGAATACACAAGGATTTCCTTTTTTTTCACATCCTCACCAGCACTTATTATCTTATGTCTTTTAAATAATAGCCATTCTAAAAGGTGTGAGGGCTGTATCATTGTAGTTTTGATTTGCATTTCCTTGATGACTAGTGATGTTGAACACCTTTTCATACACCTGCTGGTCACTTATATATCTTCTTTGGAACAGTGTCTATTAGGGTCTGTGCCCATTTTTAAATTGGGTTATTTGCTTTTTTGCTGTTATGTGAGTTCCTTATATATTTTATATATTAACCCCTTATCAGATAAGTTATTTGCAAAAATTTTTCCTGTTCTGTAGGTTACCTTTTCATTTTGTTGATCATTTCCTTTGCAGTATAGAAGCTTTTTATTTTTTATTAAGAAAAGCCCCAGTGTGGGGCTTGAACTCATGACCATGAAGTCAAGAGTTTCATGCTGTACTGACTGAGCCAGCTAGGCGCCCCTAGAAGCTTTTTAGTTTGATGTAGTCCCACCTGTTTTTTTGTTTTTGTTTTGTTTTTAAGAGAGAGAGCATGTGCACTTGAGGGGGTTGGGCAGAGGCAGAGAATCTTCAGCAGGCTCCATACCCAGCATGGAGCACAATGCAAGGCTCGATCTCACGACCCTGAGATCATGACCTGAGGGGAAATCAAGAGTCAGACTTAACCGACTAAGCACCCAAGCGCCCTGATATAGTCCCACTTGTTAATTTTTACTTTCCTTGCTTGTACTTTTGGTGTTCTATACAAAAAAATCTTTGCCAAGACCATTGTCAACATTTTCATCATGTTTTCTTGTAGGAGTTTAACAGTTTGGGGTATTACATTTATTTCAGTCTTTAATCCATTTTGAGTTAATTTTTCTCAGTGGTGTAAGATAGAGGTCCAGCTTCATTCTTTTGCATGTGAATATCCAGTTTTCCCAGCACCATTTATTAAAGAGACTGTCTTTTTCCCATCGAGTATTCTTGGGTCCCTTTTCAAATATTAGTTGACCATATATGCGTGGATTTATTTCTGGGCTCTTGATTCTGTTCTGTTGGTGTATGTGTCTGTTTTTATGCCAGTGCCATACTATTTTGATTACTGTAACTTTGTAATGTGGTTTCAAATCAGGAAGGGTGATGACTCCAGCTTTGTTCCTAAGATTGCTTTGGCTGTTTGGGGTCTTTTGTAGTGGCATATGAATTTTAGGATTTTTTCTATTTATTTATTTATATATTTTTAAAGATTTTATTTATTTATTTGACAGAGAGCACAAGTAGGCAGAGCGGCAGGCAGAGGGAGAGGGAGAAGCAGGCCCCCCCGCTGAGCAGGGAGCTGGACGTGGGGCTCGATCCCAGGACCCCAGGATCATGACCCGAGCTGAAGGCAGCCGCTCAACCGACTGAGCCACCCAGGCGCCCCAGGATTTTTTCTATTTCTGTGAAAGAATGCCGTTGGAATTTTGATTGGGATTGTATTGAATCTGTAGATCACTTTGGGTAATATGGATATTCTTAACACTGTTAATTCTTACAATCCATGAACATGGGTTTTCTGTTTGTGTCTTCAATTTTTTTCATCAATGTCTTATAGTTTTTAGTGTACAGATCTTTCACCTCCTTGGTTACATTTATTGTTAAGCATTATTTTTGATGTGGTTGTAAATGGGATTGTTTTCTTTATTAAGATTTTCTAAATATAAGATCATGTCCGCTGCAGAGAGTTTTACTTCTTCCTTCTGATTTGTATGCTTTTTTCTTTCTTTTTCTTGCTTAATTACTCTGATTAGGACTTCTAGTATTATGCTGAGTAGGAATGGTGAGAGTGGGGGCACCCTTGTCTTGTGTTTTATTTTAGAGAATAAGCTTTCAACTGTTCACTATTGTGTGATATTAGCTGTGGGCTTGTTGTATATGGTGTTTATTATGTTGAAGTATATTCTATCCATATCTGATCTGTTGACAGTTCTTATCATGAAAGGATATTGAATTTTGTCCAGTGTTGTTTCTGTATTTGTTGAGGTTGATCATATTTTTATCTTTCATTCTATTAATATAGCATATTAATGTGGTATATCACATTGACTGGTATGTTGAACTATCATTGCATCCAGGGATAAATCTTCCTTGATCATCGTGTATGATTCTTTTAATGTGCTGTTGAATTTGGTTTGCTATTTTGTTGAATTTTTGTATCTACATTCATCAGGGATATTAGCCTATAGTTTTCTTACAGTTTCCTTATCTGGCTTTGGTAACTGGATAATACTGGCTTCATGAAGTGGTTTTGGGAGTATTTTCTCCTCTTCAGTTTGTTGGGAAGAGTTTGAGAAGGATTGACATTAATTCTTCTTTAAATGCTTCCTGGAATTTACCAGTGGAACCATCGGGCCTTGGGCTTTTATTTTGGAGGAGGTTTTTAGTTACTGATCCAATCTCCTTATTAGTTATTGGTATGTTCAGATTTTCTACTTTTTTGTGATTCAGTCATGGAACTGTTAAAAAATAAACCGATACACATTAAAGTTTTGTATAGTTTATTTGAGGAAACATTGATCCAAATCACAGAGTGCTAACCCAGATGATGTTTAGAAGTGCTCCACAGGACTAGAGGCAAGATGCAGAAGAAAAGTAAAGAAATTATTTGATTGGCTATCTTTTAAATGGTTGCCTTATTTGAGATTTTTCTTCTGTTTGATTTTTTTTTTTTTCCTTCAGATTCCAGTGCATTAACTCTGGTTTAGGTCTTGGTTTGCATACAGAGGCCACCGAGGTTTTGGTTTCCATTTCAAGGCATTGAAGCCACCTCTGTCTAATGGCCTTCTTGTTGAATTACTTTAACAGTAGGTCGTCATGTTTCTAGGAATGTATCCATTTCTTTTAGGTAGTCCAGGTTGTCAGGGTATAATTGTTCGTAGTAGTCTCATGATCCTTTGTATTTTTTTGGTATCATTTGTAATGTTTCCTCTTTCATTTATAATTTTATTTGAGTCCTCTTTTTTCCCTTGGTTAGTCTGGCTGTGGGTTTCTCAGTTTCATTTATCCTTTCAAAGAACCGGCTCTTAGTTTCATTTGTCTTTTTTATTGGTTTCCTTGATTTCTGCTCTAATCTTTATTATTTCCTTTTAAGTTTGGGCTTAGTTTTTTGCTCCTTTTTCTAGTTTCTTCGGGTGTAATGTTTGCTTGTTTATTTGAGATCTTAAGATAGGTATTTATAGCTATAAGCTTTCCTCTTAGAATTGCTTTTGCTGCATTCCATACGTTGCGGTATGTTGTTTCTATTTGTTTGTCTCAAAATAGTTTTTGATTTCCCTTTTGATCTCTTCTTTGATCCAATGGTCGTTTAATAGTGTGTTGTTTAATTTGCATGCATTTTGTGAAATTTCCGATTTTCCTCCTGTGACTGGTTTTTAGTTTCATACTTGTTATATTATGATTTATAATAAATAAATATTGGTCTTTGTCCACAATTCTTGGCTCACAACTCCCCAAACCCTTGGAATTTCCTAAATGATAAGAGCAATGGAAACTTCTTTTGTTATAGTATTCCATCTTTTGTCCTCAGTTTAGAGCCATGAAGGTGAAATGGCATCTTGTACTCAGTAACAAGCCTCTTTAACCACACCTGCTTTTATTTTAATAAAGTGACTTTTGGAAAGCCTCTAGTAGCCTCTAAGGATGGAGGCTGGTTGCCAAGGAAACAACCATACTAGAGGGTTGGAACTTTCAGTCCCATTCCTCTACTCCCCCAACCCGAAGAAGATAGAGGGGCTGGGATTTGAATCACTTGCAGATGGCCAGTGATTTAAACAATCATGCCTATATAATGAAGTCTCCATAAAAATTCAAAATGATGAGATTCAGAGATCTTCCATGTTGGTGGCATCACATACCAGGAGGGTGGCACACCCCAGTTCTTATGGGGACATTAGTAGCTCCTGTGCTCAGAACTGTTTTGGACTGCGTCCTATGTTCCTCTTCATCTGGGTGTTCTTCTGTATCTGTATAATAAACTGGCAAATGCAAGTTAATGTTTCTCTGGGTTCTGTGAGCCTCTCAAGCAAATAAATTGAACCTGAGGAGAGGATCATAGGAACTACCAATTTATAGCCAGTTAGTCAGAAGCACAGGTAACAACGTAGGTTTGCAATTGGCATCTCAAGTGGAGAATCTTGTGGGACTAAGCCCTCAACCTATGGGTTATGATACTGTCTCCTGCAGATAGTGTCAGAATTGAGTTAAGTTTGTAGGATACCCAGTTAGTGTCTGCTACGGATTAGAGAATTACTTGATGGTGTTGGAAAACACACATCGGAATACAATTGTGATCACAAAAAATTATACTTGATATAATGTCTGTCTTACTGAATTTTTTGAGATTTGTTTTGTGCCCTAGCATGTTAGGTCCTGGAGAATTTTTTTTTTTTTTTTTTAAGAGAGAGTGTGTGCATGAGCATGCAGTATCTGTGGGGAGGGGGAGGGGGAGAGGGAGAGAATCTTAAGCAGACTCTGGTGCTGAGGGTGGAGCCCAGAAGGAGGGATGCTGAATCTCAAGACCGTGAGATCATGATCTGAGCTGAAATCAAGGAGTCTGATGATGCTTAAGTGACTGAGCCACCCAGGTGCCGCTGTCCTGGGGAATGTTTTTGTGTGCACTTGAGAAGAATGTGTATTCTGCTGCTGTTGGATGGAATGTTCTGTATATGTCTCTTAGGTCCATTAGGTCTACAGTGTTGTTCAAATCTTCTGTTTCCTTATTGATTCCCTGTCTGGCAGTTCTGTTGTTGAGAGTAGAAATAAAATTGCTGTTTATTTCTCCCTTTAGTTCTGTTACTATTTGTTTTATATATTTAGGTGCATAAATATTTACAATTGTTATATCCTGTTGAATTGACCCCTTTATCATTATATAATAATGATTTTACATAATATATATAATACTGTATAATAATGATATATAATACCTTTATCTCTATTTCTTTTTTATTTTTTATTTTATTTTATTTTATTTTTTTTAAGATTTTTTTTTTTTTTAATTTATTTATTTGAGAGAGAGAGAATGAGAGAGAGCAAGCACATGAGAGGGGGGAGGGTCAGAGGGAGAGGCAGACTCCCTGCCGAGCAGGGAGCCCAATGCGGGACTCGATCCAGGGACTCCAGGATCATGACCTGAGCCGAAGGCAGTCGCTTAACCAACTGAGCCACCCAGGCGCCCTCTATTTCTTTTTTTATTTATTTTTTTTTTTTTAAAGATTTTATTTATTTATTTGACAGAGAGAGACACAGCGAGCGAGGGAACACAAGCAGGGGGAGTGGGAGAAGGAGAAGCAGGCTTCCCGCGGAGCAGAGAGCCCGATGTGGGGCTCGATCCCAGGACGCTGGGATCATGACCTGAGCCGAAGGCAGACGCTTAACGACTGAGCCACCCAGGCGCCCCTATTTCTTTTTTTAAAGATTTTATTTTATTCTTACTATTTTAAAGATTTTATTTATTTGTCAGAGCGAGCAAGCACACAAGCAGGGGCAATAGCAGGCAGAGGGAGAAGCGGGCTCCCCACTGAGCAAGGAACCCAATGTGGGACTTGAACCCAGGGTCCTGGGATCAGGACCTGAGCCAAAGGCAGATGCTCAACCAACTGGCCATCCAGTTCCCCAAGCCATATTTGTCTTAATACAAATTGCCTTCATTCTTCTAGGTTGGCTATCTGGAATAATATAGAACTACTTGATTCTAAAGGACAATTCTTCAGATATTTGATAGCAACTGTAATGTTCTTCCATTCAAGACTTTGAATATTCCTCTTTTTTTTTTTTAATTTATTTTTTATTTTTTATTTTTTTAAAGATTTTATTTATTTATTTGAGAGAGAGAATGAGAGAGAGAGAGCATGAGAGGGGGGAGGGTCAGAGGGAGAAGCAGACTCCCTGCCGAGCAGGGAGCCCGATGTGGGACTCGATCCTGGGACTCCAGGATCATGACCTGAGCTGAAGGCAGTCGCTTAACCAACTGAGCCACCCAGGCGCCCTGAATATTCCTCTTATTGTTACCATTTTCCCTAAGACTTAGTTTGGAACCTCTCAATATCCAAGGTCCATCTTCTAAATGATATTTAGTCAGTTTCCTTTCTCAAAGGTGACATTAGAGTTCTTGACAACCATTCAGAATATACAGTAGGGTAGTTTTCTTGCTTGATCTAGTCCTTATGCTTCCCCTTAATGTATCCTAAGATTATAGTTTTCTTTTAAAATTTGTTCCAGCAAGTCACATAAATGACTCATAGTAAACTAAAACTGTCTAATTTTTTTTGTGAAACCAGGCTTCCTGCTTTGTATTTATGTAACTGGTAATTGCTTAATATAAATGAAAGATTTTTTAACTTATCCCTATTTAGTTTCCTCTTGATACTGTCCTTTAGAAATCATAAATCATATTGAATCCTGATTCTGTTACCAAAGGTATTATTTATCCTAATGGGTTTTCTGGTCTCCACAAGTTTAGTAAATATGCTTAATGAATTTATCCAAGACATTTAAACTAGTGCATGAGAATTTTGATCAAACTTGGGCGTTTCAGAGTACATGTATTTCCTTTCCTCTTCAAATAGTACTAAAATTACAGTAAAGGAATAAAAAGAGGCATAAGACCCCAGGGACAAAAATGAGTGGAAGAAGAAGAAACAACCATAGATGCAAAATTTCAACTATTTTTTAGAAGACAAAAAATGGATAGAAGAGGGGCGCCTGGGTGGCTCAGTCGTTAAGCGTCTGCCTTCGGCTCAGGTCATGATCCCAGGGTCCTGGGATCGAGCCCCACATCAGGCTCCCTGCTCAGCGGGAAGCCTGCTTCTCCCTCTCCCACTCCCCCTGCTTGTGTTCCTTCTCTCGCTGTGTCTCTCTCTGTCAAAAAAATAAATAAAATCTTTAAAAAAAAAAAAAATGGATAGAAGAATGTTAAGTGATTGGAGGAAGATACACCCTGGGTTGTCTGCAGAGACAAGCAAATGAGTTTACCCAACACAACCTCCCCAGAGACTCAACATTTGGTGGCAAAGTGTCTCTGAAAAGACAAGGATGAGGCTTGAGATTAAAAGGTAATGTTAAAACAAAACAAAAGAAAAACAAAAACGTAGGTAATATTTCAAAGTCTTATATGAAGTGGTTGAGTCATGCAAACTACTTCTTCCACCTCTAGGAAACTGGGGATTTTTTTCTCCAAGAAAATGGAAGCTGAGGGTTCTGGATCCGGGAACATCAGATGCATGAAGAGGATAGGGGTTTGGAGCCAAGGAATTAAATGAAAATCTGCATACAGACTGTTGGGTCTTTGAAATAAAAATGAGCTTCCATTTAGCTTCTTAATGTCATGAATAGGAATGGACAACCAAGGAATAACCAGTTAGTTGAGGAAAGCCTCTAAAATAAGAGGCCAGGGATACCTGGCTGGCACAGTTGGTTGAGCGGCTGACTCTTGGTTTTTGGCTCAGGATCGTGAGATCAGCACAGTCTGCTTAAGACTCTCTCTCCCATGGGCGCCTGGGTGGCTCAGTTGGTTAAGCGACTGCCTTCGGCTCAGGCCATGATCCTGGAGTCCCTGGATCGAGTGCTGCATCGGGCTCCCTGCTCAGCAAGGAGCCTGCTTCTCCCTCTGACCCTCTCCCCTCTCATGTGCTCTCTCTCTCTCATTCTCTCTGTCTCAAATAAATAAATAAAATCTTTAAAAAAAAAAAAAAAAAAAAGACTCTCTCTCCCGGGGCACCTGGGTGGCTCAGTCATTAAGCATCTGCCTTTGGCTCAGGTCATGATCCCAGGGTCCTGGGATCGAGCCCCGCATCGGGCTCCCTGCTCAGCGGGAAGCCTGCTTCTCCCTCTCCCACTCCTCTGGCTTGTGTTCCCTCTCTTGCTATATCTCGCTGTCAAATAAATAAAATCTTAAAAAAAAAAAAAAAAAAAAAGACTCTCTCTCCCTCTGCCCCTACCCTCACATGTACTCGCACTGTCTTTTAAAATAAATAAATATTTTAAAATAAAATGAGAGGCCAAACAAATGAGACAAGGTAGAGAGCAAAGGGGAGAAAACTGGGGGTAGAGGGGAAAGAGGGTTTTAATCTCTAAAATGAAATGTTGCATCTTTAAAGGAACAGGATGTTATTTTGAAAATCTTGCAACAAATAAGAAATAACCTTTACAAATAAAAAAATATAACTATACCCCCCCTCCAAATAGTGGAAAGATTATAAATAAAGTTGAAGCAATTTCCTAGGAATTAGAACAAAAAGATTAAAGGAGGGAAATAGGAGAAAATAATTTGTTAAAAGATTTTATTTATTTGAGGCAGAAAAAGAGAGCATGAGAGAGAGAGAACACGAGCAGGGGGAGGGGCAGAGGGAGAAGCAGGCTCCCTGCTGAGTAGGGAGCCCAACCAAAGCTCAATCCCAGGATCCTGGGATCATGACCTGAGCCAAAGGCAGATGCTTAACCGACCAAGCCACCCAGGCACCCCAAGAGAGAAATAATTTTTAAAATTAAAGATAGAACAGGAGGTCCAATAACTGACTAATTGAAATTCAGATATGAGCGGACAGAGAAAATAGAAATGATGCCCAAAAAATCTACAACGTATTTTCCAAGTCATAGATTTGTAAATTGAAAAAGCTGAAAAAATAGTAAAAAAGACAAAGACCCAAGAGGCATAATTATGAAATTTAGCAAACTGGAGATACAGAGACTTTACTAAAAGCTTCGAGAAAGAGTTAACTAGAGGTTACATTCAAAGGACCAATCAGAATGGCATTACATATCACAGTAGTAACATAGGGAGATAGAAATGCATCAAGTTGTGTCTTCGTATATTTTCAGTGGGAAAGATTTCCTACCTATAATTTTTTTTTAAATATTATTTATTTATTTGACAGAGAGAGACACAGCGAGAGAGGGAACATAAGCAGGGGGAGTGGGAGAGGGAGAAACAGGCTTCCTGCAGAGCAGGGAGCCCGATGAAGGGCTCGATCCCAGGACCCTGGGATCATGACCCGAGCCAAAAGCAGACGCTTAAGGACTGAGCCACCAGGTGCCCCATCCTACCTATAATTTTATTCCTAGCCAAATTATCAATCAGTGTGAGTCTAGAATAAAGATAATTTTAGACATGCAAGTGACTCCAAAATTCCAGTTCTCATGAGCTTTTTTTGTTCATAAGTTGCCCCTAAATAGCGAGGGAGAAGAAATCAGAAGAAATCAGGTTCAAGAAGCAGAATTCAAAGAGAAGAGCTAAGGAAGAGCCCAAGATGATAGCTGTGTAGCCAGTCCAGAGCATCCCCCAACAGAGTAAAGCCCGAAGAAAGAACAAAAGGTTTTGGGAAGGTACAGCTGCAGGAAAAAGACAGTATCTGATGTATTTGAGCATATGGAAAATATTGAGAGACACGTGACAGATGGAGCTTTTGAGGAAAAGCTAAAAATACATAGAAAACAAAAAAAATGAGGTAGTCATTAATTTGGAGAGAGAAGTGCATGGTCTTACTGTGTGCTGGCTAGTATCTCTCCAGTCCTTTCACACTGACTCTTGATTTAAACAAAGACTGATAAAATTACATGGGACGTGGAGGATGGGGGTAGAAATTGAAACTAAATACTTATATTCCACAGCAGGATGTCTGTAGATAAATCTAAATTTGACAAGTCAAGCATATTTAGAAAAAGAAAGGCAAAAAAAAAAAAGAAAAAGGCAACAGGAACCTCCTAGAAGATTCTATAGGATGTAGGGATAAGGATGTCTCAGCTGTTTTTCCAGTCCTTTTGTCTTGGTTGTTTTTTTATATAAAAATTCCTTGAAATTATATGGCATATTATAGAGACCTCTTTCCAGATATTTATCAGTTAATTAATACCAGCCAAATATCTAGCTATATCATGCATCCTTTGTTTAGTTGTCTTGTTCATAATAGCACCATCGTCTGACTCATCATGACCTAAGAAGTCTAATAGACTTCCTTGGTCTATTAACTTGGTATCATTTTCCCTTGATGACTTTCTTACAAAGTTATTTCTTCACTTCTGCTTTAAAGAGTCTTTGTTCTAATTTAACATTGTTTTTCTTGGTTCCTTTTAAATTTAAATATAATTTCTGACATGCGTTAGGATATCTAGGGTGCTGTGTACTTTATTTGTTATGTTATCTAAAACAGGAGAATGCTTTTTCTACAAATAAATACCATGGCTATGTTAAAATACTATTGCTTTGGAAATATTTCCATAACAGTAAGATGATTTAGAATGTGTGTTTGTGAGTGAATTGTAAAATTACTGTCTGACATATGTCTTGGAAAATTCCACAGCTTCTGCCAGTTTTCAGTTTCTGGCACATTGACTAGAATTTGTACATGAGGAAATCAAACTCTACCTTCCCTTGCTTTATCAACCCCTCTGGCATTTTGGAATATGGGATTAGAGGTTAAATACTTGCTAATCCTGAGTCAAACCCATTATTGCCTGGCTGTATCTACTCTTAGTTCTTTAGTGTTTATATAGATGGGTTGGGGCTGGGGAGGTGAAGGAGGAGGAGAGAGAAGGACAAGTAATTATATTGTTATTTTGAGTTTTCAGTTCTTTCCTTTCACTTCATAACCTCAAAAGAAATTTTCAGTAGGGCATGGAAGATTTCCTGGATTGAGCAGCATCCAAAATGAGTTCGTCATACCCAGTGGATCATCAAAGTTCATGGAGTCCTCAGGGCCCTAAAATGTTGCTGGGGATAATTAAAACTGAATAAGTGAAAGAAATAATCAACAGAAAACAGAATAAAGGTATATACTTATTTTATCCTGAGAGCAGTGAATTGGTAGTGGATATAGATTTTGGTTAGTAAACAGAAGTCAGGATAAAAGAAAGCTCAGAATGTTGAGTCAGATGTTAGAAGGTGTCCAAAGCAGAAAGTTTGACCTATTAAGTAATGTGTCTGTTTTCTAAGTGTATCCCTACCTTGGTATTTTTAATCTAGGAATTTCTTTCTTATGATAAATTTACTCATGAGATGGTAATGCACTGGCTGTAGTTTTCATTTAAAATGCAATTATATTTCTACTAGGGACAAGATGTAGGGTGGAGGAATTACAAACTTCTTTAGTTTTAGGTTTATTTAGCCATACAAAAATGTTTTTCCTCTTAGATTCTTGCAAGAATATCAGCCAATTGGAAAAACATCTGGTGTTAGTTGAATGAAGGAATGGCATAATCAGTAAAAATTACTTATAGGAAAAATAGTGAAAAGAAAATCTTATGTAGCTTTAACTCTGGATTTCTTTATGAAAATTCTTTTTTTTTTTTTTTTTTTTTTTTAAGGAGAGGAGGAGTTCTTTATTACTAATTTTTTAAATTTATTTTTAAGTAATCTCTATGCCTAACGTGGAGCTTGAACTCATGACCCCAAGATCAGGAGTCGCATGCTCTACTGACTGAGCCAGCCAGGCACCCTAAAATTTCTTTTCTTTTTTTTTTAGTTAATTTATTTATTTCAGAGAGTGAGAGAGAGTGCATAGGAGGGAGGGGGAGAGAGAAGCTGAAGCAGACTTCGTGCTGAGCACAGAGCTGGACATGGGGCTTAATCCCATGACCATGAGATCATGACCTGAGCCCAAACCAGGAGTTGGATGCTTAACTGACAGGGCCACCCAGGCACCCCTTAAAATTTCATCCTCAATCTTTCACTAAAATTTTCCTCTCATCAAAATATTTGACCTGTGTTGGGCTCCCTTTGTATGTCTCAAGTTTTACTCAAATCTATGATCGTGAGTCATAAACCTTACATCAAGAGCCTGTTTTTGTAGCTTTTGCTGTTAACAACCACTCTAAAACTTAGTGGCTTAAAACAATTAATTATTCAGCCTGGCAGGACTTCTGCTGGTCGCTGGAAAAGTCACTCATGAGGCTCCATTTGTCTGGTGGCTTGACTGGGGCTTGAGTGTCTAAGATAGCCTCACTTACAGCGTGACGCCTGGGTGTCACTGTCAGCTAGTACTCTTTTTTTCCACATGGTCTCTCATCATTCAGAGAGTTAGCCTGGACTTTTTCTTAACGTGGTGGTATGAGTGTTTCAAGAGGGTAAAACTTCAATGTCTCTTAAGGCTTAACCTTGGAAATCACACAGTGTTACTTCCACCACATTGTTTCGGTCATATTAAGTCACCATGTCAACTCAGATGCAGAGGGTGGGAAAATAGACTCTACTTTTTGAAGGGAGGTACAACAAAATCCCATTGCAAAAGGGCATTGCCGGGGCGCCTGGGTGGCTCAGTCGGTTAAGCGTCTGCCTTCGGCTCAGGTCATGATCCCAGGGTCCTGGGATCGAGCCCCGCATCGGGCTTCCTGCTCCGCGGGAAGCCTGCTTCTCCCTCTCCCACTCTCCCTGCTTGTGTTCCCTCTCTCGCTGTGTCTCTCTCTGTCAAATAAATAAATAAAAATATTTAAAAAAAAAAAAAAAGGGCATTGCCGTAAGGAGTTAAGATTTATTGAAAGCCATTATTACGAGTTTCTTCCATGGTCTCCCCTCTGACGACAGTGATTCACATTCTTATCACATGCAAAATATCCCCTCCAAGTGGTCCTCATATGCAGTTCCTCTTGATCCAGAGACCTGTGAACTAAAAAGTTATCTGCCCCATACACACAATACATACGCTGTTGTCACAGGGATGGAATAATGGCAATAGACATTCCCTCTAAAAAAGGGGAGATAACAGGAGGTACATAGTAATTGTTGGTTCTTAGCAGTTCTGAAATCTAGCTGGGCACATGTTGTCAGGGTCATCTACTCCAGGAGCAGGAAATGTGCCTTGACTGGAGCCAGTTCTGCTTCCTGGGAATGGTTCCCTAGTCTGTTGTTCTCTGTGATTCTTGGTACCACATTCTGGGTGCTTAATGCTGCTTTCTGAGAGGTCTCTCCTTCTACATAAGAAATGTCTTAGGAAGCTGAATATCTTTCTCAGTGATTTCCTTCCTATAGAAAGTTGGGCTCCCAGAGGCCTCTTTTCATTTTGAATAGTCTCTGTCCCTTTTAATCCAGCTGGTACATATTCCTTTAAAATTTCTAGGATTTTTAGGGCCCCTGGGGGCTCAGTTGGGCATCCAACTCTTGGTTTCCACTTGGGTCATAGTCTCAGGATTGTGAGATCGAGCCCTGTGTCGGGCTCCACACTCAGCACAGAGTCTACTTGTCCCACTCCCTCTGCTCCTCCCCCCACTCATGCTCGCTTTCCTCTCTCTCAAATAAAATCTTAAAAAATAATAAAAAATTTTTCTAGGATTTTTTTTTTAAAGATTTTATTTTTTGACAGAGAGCAAGAGAGGGAACACAAGCAGGGGGAGTGGGAGAGGGAGAAGCAGGCTTCCCGCGGAGCAGGGAGCCTGATGCAGGGCTAGATCCCAGGACCCTGGGATCATGACTTGAGCCGAAGGCAGACACTTTAACGACTGAACCACCCAGATGCCCTAGGATTTTTTATGAATCTGATTTGTGTTATTCTGGGTCCCAAAACCTATAACATTATAACTCATTTTAAGATAGGCCTCTCTCTAGTTTGGTTGTATCAGGCTGTTGCGGCATAATTCCCTTAAGCTTCTTAGAGGGCTTCTTGCTTAGTTGAGAGAGTCAACTAGGCATGGCTTTTAAAATTTTCTGGGGTTTTTAAAAGGAACTTACAGCCACATCTTTTATCTGATATTTACCCTGTGGGTTGTTCTCATTTTGAGAATCTTATGGCTTGAGAGACAGAAGATGAAGAATAGTTTCATTTTCCAGTATAGCAAGATATAGGCCCTCTATATGTCTTCTAAATTTTTTTTCTTGCAAACTGCAGTTCTCTCTTTAGTGTATTTCTTACCATACTTTATTATATACAGCTAAAAGACTAATTACCACTTCCAAAGCAGCTAATATAAACATGTTTAAAGACTAAAGGAGCAGCGCCTGGGTGGATCTGTCAGTTAAGGGTCTGACTCTTGGTGTCAGCTTAGGTCTTATTCTCAGGTTCGTGAGTTCAAGCCCTGTGTTGGGCTCCATGCTGGGCGTGGAGCCTACTTAAAAAAAACAAAAACAAAAACTAGAGGAAATCAGGTTTAAATAATTAAAGGAGAGGCAGTGACTCAAATAGTGAATGTCATTAAAGAAATAGAAATTATAAAAAAGAATCAAATGGAAATTCTGAAGTTGAAAAGTAGAATAACTGAAAAAATTACTAGCAGAGGAACTCAGAATCAAATTGGAGATCACACAGAAAGAAAATCCATGGACTTGAAGACAACAGTAAAATAATCCAATTTGAAGAAAAGAATGAAACAAAATTAACAGAACTTTGGGAATCCATGGGACATCAACTGTACCAACAATACATATAGTTGGAGATGGGAGAGAGAGTCAGAAAAAAATATTTGAAGAAATAATAGCTGAAAATTTCCCAGATTTGATGAAAAACATGTATCTGCACATCCAAAAATCTGAATGAATAGGACTAACATGAAGAGGTCTACACCGGGGCACATTTTTTTTTTTTTTAAGATTTTATTTATTTATTTGACAGAGACTCAGTGAGAGAGGGAACACAAGCAAGGGGAGTGGGAGAGAGAGAGAAGCAGGCTTCCCGCTGAGCAGGGAGCCCGACGCGGGGCTCAATCCCAGGACCCCGGGATCATGACCTGAGCCAAAGGCAGACGCTCAATGACTGAGCCACCCAGGCGCCCCCCCGGGGCACATTTTGATTGAACTGTTTAAATCCAGATACAAAGAAAAAGTCTGGGGACGCCTAGGTGGCTCAGTCGGTTAAGCATCTGCCTTCGGCTTGGGTCGTGATCCTGGGGTCCTGGAATCGAGTCCCGCATCGGGCTCCCTGCTCCGCGGGGAGCCTGCTTCTCTCTCTGCCTCTGCCTCTCTCTCTCTCTCTCTCTCATGAATAAATAAATAAAATCATTAAAAAAAAAAAAGTCTGGAAAGCAAGACAGAAAGAATTCATGATATACAAGGGAACAGCAATATGATTGACAGCTGACTTTTCACCAGAAACAATGGAAGCCAGAAAGCAGTTGGATAACAAGTCAAAGTGTAGAAAGTAAAAATTGTCAAATTAAGAATTCTATATTCGGGGGCACCTAGGTGGCTCAGTCACTAGGCGTCTGCCTTCAGCTCAGGTCATGATCCCAGAGTCCTGGGATCGAGCCCCACATAGGGCTCCCTGCTCAGTGGGAAGCCTGCCTCTCCCTCTCCCACTCCTGCTGCTTTTATTCCCTCTCTAGCTGTCTCTCTCTCTGTCAAATAAATAAATAAAATCTTAAAAAAAAAAAAATTCTTTGGGGTGCCTGGGTCACTCAGTTGGTTAAGCAGCTGCCTTCGGCTCAGGTCATGATCCCGGGGTCCTGGGATTGCGCCCCACATGGGGCTTCCTGCTCAGTGGGGAGTCTGCTTCTCCCTCTCCCTCTGCCCCTCCCCCCACCACTCATGCTCTCTCTCTCTCAAATAAATAAATCTTAAAAAAAAAATTCTATATTCACATATCAAAGGACACTCAAGAACCTAAAAAGACAACCTAAATAATGGGAGAAATTATTTGTAAATCATATATCTGATAAGGGTCTTATATCCAGAATATTTAAAGAACCCTTTCAAAGCAGTTACAACAAAACAACCCAGTTTTATAAAGGTCAAAGGACTTGAATAGACATTTCCTTGAAGAAGATACATGAAAGGCCAACAAATATGAAAATCAGCTCAATATCATTAGTCATTAGGGAAAGGCAAATCAAAACTATAATGAAATAGCACTTTATACCCACTAGGATGAATATAATTAAGAGTAGAAAAAATGGGAAAAAAATAAGTGTTGGCTATGATGTGGAGAAATTTGTGTTTCTTTTTAAGTAAATTCCACCCAGCATGAGGCTCAAACTCATGAGCCCTAGGTCAAGAGTCACATGCTTTCACTGACTGAGCCAGCTAGGCACCCCCGATGTAGAGAAATTTAAAACTTTTATATTGTTGGTGGCAGTGTAAATTGGTACAGTTACTGTGGAAAACACTTTGGTAGTTCCTTAAAAAGTTAGAAGTACCATACAACCCAGAAATTCCACTCCTAGATAGATACTGAAAGAATTGAAAACAAATATTCATAAAAGTACTTGTGCACAAATGTTCATAGCAGCAGTATTCAATGGCCAAAAGGTAGAAGGAATCCAAGTGTCCATTGACAGATGAATGGATAAACACTTGGTATATCCATACAATGGAAGATTATTCAGCCATAAAATGGAATGGATTACTGAGATATGGTACTATATGGGTAAACCTCAAAAATGTTATAAAAAATGAAATAAGCCAGAAATAAAAGATCACATTGAATGAGTCCATTTATGTGAAATATCCAAAATAGGGAAATCTGTAGTGATAGAAAGGAGAATAGTGGTTGGCTAGGTCTGGGAGTTGGAGGATATGGGGTGTTAGGTCTTGGGAGTGATTACTTAATGATGACTGGGTATCCTGGGGGAATGAAAACTTGGTAATTAGAGAGATGTGGCAGTTACATAACATTGTAAATACTAAATGCCATTGAATTGTACTTTGAAATGGTGTATTTTATGTGAATTCCCCTTCAAAAATTATTTAAGTGAATTCTATATCTAGCAAAGCTATTACTGAAAAATATAGGCAAAATAGAGACATTCCCAGAATAGTAAACACGGAGAATTTGTTGTTAGCAAACATGAAATATACTGCTTTACATGAAATACTAAAGGAAGCCCTTCAAGCTGAAAGGATATGGTTCCAGATGGTAACTTGAAGGAAAAGCACCATAAAAGCTAATTACAGGGCTAAATATAGAAGGCTATAAATAAATTCTTCTCTTATATTAGTTCAACTGAATTAAAAGACACTTGTGTAACACAATAGTTATAAAACTGTATTATTGGGCTTTTAGGATAAATATGTAGAGGCCCCTGGGTGGCGCAGTTGGTTAAGCGTCCAACTCTTGGTTTCAGCTCAGGTCATGATCTCAGGGTCATGAGATCAAGCCCTGCGTCAGGCTCTGAGTTCAGCAAGGAATCTGCTGAAGTTTCTCTCTTCCTTTTCCTCTGCGTCTCCCTGTGTGCTCTCTCTGTCTCTGAAATAAATAAATCCTAAAAAAAAGAAGATAAATATGTAACATATGATAATAGCAAAAAGGAGGAGGGGGAACAGATTTCTTTTGGAGCAAAGTTTTTATATTTTAGCAGAATTAAATTAGAAATAATCTAAAATAGATTGTGATAAGATACTTTTCTTAAACAACAGAAAAATTACAGGGGCGCCTGGGTGGCTCAGTCGTTAAGCATCTGCCTTTGGCTCAGGTCATGATCCCGGAGTCCTGGAATCCAGCCCCACATGGGGCTCCCTGCTCTGCAGGGAGCCTGCTTCTCCCTCCCCCACTCCCCCTGCTTGTGTTCCCTCTCTCACTGTGTCTCTCTCTGTCAAATAAATAAAATCATAAAAATAAAAAAATTACAATGATACGCTAGAAAATACCAACTTTAAAGAAGATAGTAAAAGAATAAGAACAAAAGACATGAGACATTTAGAAAACAAATAACTAAATGAGATTAAATGTGAATGACTTGTATACTTAAAAGGCATAGATTGTCAGACTGGATTAAAAAGAAAAACAAGATTCAACTTTATGTTGTGTAAAAGAGGCACACTTTAGATTCAAAGCCACAGATAGGTTGGACATAAATGAATAGAAGATATACTACATGTGTACTAGTCTGGAACAACCCTAGAATGAAATTAAGAATGCAGTTTGGGACACCTGAGTGGCTTAGTCAGTTAAGTGTCAGACTCTTGGTTTCGGCTCAGATCATGATCTCAGGGGCCTGGGATCAAGCCCAGTGTAGGGTCCCGGAGTCTGCTTGAGATTCTTTCCCTCTCCCTCTGCCCCTCCCCCTGCTTATGTTGTCTTGCACTCTCTCTGAAATAAATAAGGGTCGCCTGGGTGGCTCAGTCGTTAAGCATCTGCCTTCGGCTCGGGTCATGATCCCAGGGTCCTGGGATCGAGCCCCACATTGGGCTCCCTGCTTCAGGGGAAGCCTGCTTCTCCCTCTCCCACTCCCCCTGCTTGTGTTCCCTCTCTCACTGTGTCTCTCTCTGTCAAATAAATAAATCAAAAAAAAAAAAATCTTACATTTTTTTTTGATTCACAATAGCATCAGAAAAAATAAAATAGGGGCACCTGGGTGGCTCAAGTCAGTTAAGCATCTGCCTTTGGCTCAGGTCATGATCTCCATCCAGGTCCTGGAATCGAGCCCCGAGTCAGGCTTCCTGCTCAATAGGGAGTCTGCTTCTCTCTCTCTCTCTCTCTCTCTCTCTCTCTCTCTCCCCCCCCACCCCTCCCCACTGCTCATTCTCTCTCTCTCAAATAAATAAATAAAATCTTAAAAAAAAGAATAAAATACTTGGGAATAAATATAACAAAAGACTTATACCCTGGAAATTATGAAACATTGCCAAGAAAAATCAAAGAAGACCTAAAAAATAAATAGACATTGCAAGTTCATGGTTTGGAAGACTCAATATTGTTAAGATGGCAGTTTTCTCTAAATTGATCTATGGAATCAACGCAATCTCTGTCAAAATCCCAGCAGGCTTTTATAATTGCAGAAATTGGCAAGCTGGTTCTAAAATTTGTGTGGAAATGCTCCAAAATGACGAACACAGTAAGAGGAGTTAAACTTCCTGATTTCAAAATAATATAAAGCTATGGTAATCAAGATAGTTACTGGTGTAAAGATAGACCTATAAAGAAACAGAACAGTATTGAGAATCTAAGAATAAATGTTTACATTTGTAGTCAGTTGGTTTTCAATAAAGGTTTCAATAAAGGCAATTCAGTGGGAAAAGAATAGTCTTTTAAACAAATGGTGTTGAATCAATTGAGTACCTACATGGTAATAGATGAACCTGGGTCTTCACCTCCAACTATATACGAAAAATAACTCAAAATGGATCATACACTTATGTGTAAGAACTAAAACTTTAAAACTTCTAGAATAAAACAGCAGATAATCTTTATGACCTTTGGTTAGGCAGAGTTCATATACAGGTTTCCCCTGCCATCTGAAAGTATAGCCTTCCTGTGAAAACTTTCGTAAGCTGCAATGGTGCAAAGCGAAGAGGCAGTTACCATTACTCTATATGGGAAAATTTTTGAGCATTCCTAGACCCCAAAAATAATGTCTCCAGCTTTTCTTATACCTAAGGATACGTCTTGCTAATAGATGCTCACAGTAAATCAAGATGAAGCACAGATACTCACAGACACAGTTCAAAGCTGTGGTAGCTTGATACCGAGATGCTGAGCACAGTTCTTGGGGAAGGAGCTCGGCAGTGCTACTCTCGCTGTTCTAGGTTGACTCTGCCTCTCGAATGGCTCACTGTAAAAGCCTGAACACTATTTTTGCTTTTCACCTTTTTTCATAAAAGTGAAAATCCTCTTCAGCTATCTTTGGTTATCAGTTAAAAAGCAGTACCGGTGCATTAGTTAAAAACAGCTACAGGGCGCCTGGGTGGCTCAGTTGGTTAAGCGACTGCCTTCGGCTCATGTCATGATCCTGGAGTCTCCGGATCGAGTCCCACATCGGGCTCCCTGCTCAGCAGGGAGTCTGCTTCTCCCTCTGACCCTCCCCCCTCTCATGTGCTCTCTCTCGCTCTCTCATTCTCTCTCTCAAATAAATAAATAAAATCTTTAAAAAAAAAAAAAAAACAGCTACAAATGTAGACCTTTCATAAAAGCAAAGTGGTGTAACACAGTCTTTCAAAAAGTGGGGAATACTTGTATGTGACAACAAAAGCATGATCCATTTTTTTTAAAAGGTAAATTGAACGTAATCAAAATTAAAAACATTTGTCCTTCAGAAGATACCATCAAGAAGTAGAAGACACAACCCCCAGAATTTGAGAAAATATTTGCAGATCATATAGTCCATAAAGGGCCAGTATATATACAAAGTCCTTAAATATTATAAAGAACCCTTAAATCTGAGTGATAAAAAGACAACCCAAATAAATGGACAAGTCATTTGGCTAGCATGAAAAGACGCTCCTTATTAGTAATTACAGAAAAGCAAATTGAAACCATGATATACCAACTGGCTAAAGTTAAAAAGATAGACAACAGCAAGCGATAGTAAAATATGGACACATTGGAACCCTCATACATTGCTGGTGGGAATGTAAAATGGTATAGCTGCTTTGGAAAACAATTTAGTGGTTTCTTTAAAAGTTTAAAATAAACTGTGGCACCTGGCTGGCTCAATTGGTAGATCATGCAACTCTTGACATCAGGGTTGTGAGTTCGAGCCCTACCTTGGGTATAGAATTTACTTAAAAAATCTTGGGGAGTCTGGGTGGCTCCGTTGGTTAAGTGTCTGACTCTTAGTTTTGGCTCAGATTATGATCTCGGGGTTGTGAGATTGAGCTCAGAATCTCCACACTCAGCGCAGAGTCTACTGGAGATTCTCTCTCCCTCTCCCTTCCCCTCTTCTTCCCCCCTGCTCACGTGTGCTCTCTCTCAAGTAAATAAATAAAATATTTTTAAAAAAATAAAAATTAAAAAAAGTACAAAATAAACTTAACATACAACTCAGCAATTCTCCATCTTAGATTCTGTACATAAGAAATGAAAACCTATTTCAACCAAGACTTATTTTTGAATAATTATAGCAGCATTGTTCATAATAGTAAAAAAAATTGTAGCAATCGAGATGCTTGTCAGCTGGGAATGAATAAACAATATGGCATTTCATAAACTGGAATACTATTCAACAGTAGAAAAGAATGAACTACTGGGACATGCTACAACATGGATGAGCTTCAAAAATACGCAGAATAAAGGAAGCCAGATGCAAAAGATGACATGTTTTAGGTTTCCATCTTTTTAAATGTCCAGAAAAGGAAAATCTGTAGAAACACAAAGCCAGTTAGTGGTTGCTTGAGGTTGGGTATAAGCAAATGGATGGATTGCAAACAGGCATGAGAGATACTTTTGGGGTGATGGGAATTCATCAACAGTGTGGTGATGGTTGCACAGCCTTACAGATTTACTGGAAATTACTGAATGTACACTTAAAACCAGTGAATTTTATGGTATGTGAATTATACCATTTAAAGCTGTTGAAAAATACTAGATACAGATAAAATTGCATTATGGTGAATAGTAATTACAACTTTTAACAAGAAATTTAATGTACTCATATCCCTTAGAATAAATGGGTTATATGCTGAGTCTCCAAACTTTCATTTCTTCAGATATTTTCATTGTTAAGTCATTTGTTGTAATGATAATCAGTCTGTTACTGTGTTGATGTCATTTGTATCTTAATTACTAAATTTAGGGTCACATTCAATTTATTAAATATTTTTATTTAAAAAAAATTTTTTAAAGATTTTATTTATTTGACAGAGAAAGCTAGAGAGCACAAGTGGGGGAATGGCAGAGGGAGAGGAAGAAATAGGCTCCCCACTGAGCAGGGAGCCCGAAGTGGGGCTCGATCCCAGGACCCTGGGATCATGACTTCAGCCAAAGGCAGACACTGAACCAGCTGAGCCACCCAGGCGGGCCCTATTTAAAAAAAATTTTTGGCAGAGCACTCTACTAAAGAGATACAAAGTGTGAAAATCATGGAAACCTGCTGGGAATTTATAATCAGAGTATTACCAGATCTCTACAGTATAAATAACATTCATTGGTTCACCAATTTCTAGGCACTGTGTTGGTTGCTGACTACACAGTGGTGAATTAAATAGACAAGGTGCTTTCCTCTCAGGTCTTATAGTCTGATACAAGGTGCTTTCTCCTCAGATCTTATAGTCTGATAAAAGGACTTCTATACCAACTCAGAACTGGTGCTTTGTGGTTTCATTGGGGAAGAAGCAATCCCATCCTGTTAGGGAGATTGGGAAAGCCTTCATGGCATAGATAGCATGTCCAGTGGACACCAGTCTATTTCTACTGCTAGAATAGGCAAGTTTGGTTGCGTGGGTGCTTTAGAGAAAATAGTATAGGAGCGCCTGGGTGGCTCAGTTGGTTGGGCAACTGCCTTCAGCTCGGGTCATGATCCTGGAGTCCCGGGATCGGGTCCCACATCGGGCTCCCTGCTCGGCGGGGAGTCTGCTTCTCCCTCTGACCCTCTTCCCTCTCGTGCTCTCTGTCTCTCATTCTCTCTTTCTCAAATAAATAAAATCTTAAAAAAAAAAAATAGTATAAACCAAAAGCACATTTGCGTGAAGAGAAGCAAATGGTTTTTAAGTTCTGTTTTATTTGTTTTCCTCCATTGGTTGTACTTTACTATATATAGTTAAACTTGCTTTAAATAATAAAATTTATCATTATAAACTATAAAATGCTTTTGATTTTAATTGTAAATTAAAAATTAAAATTAATTTTAACTGTCCTAAATTCAGAAGTATTAAAATGTAAAAACAAAAACAAACTTAAATTTTTTTAATTGTGGAAAAATACATAACGTAAAATTTGCCGTCTTAATCATTTTTAAGTGCACAGTACACTTACAATGTTTGTGTAATCTCCAGGATTCTTCATCTTGCAAAACAAAAGATGCCTCTTAAAATCTAAAATAATGTAAGTGAATTAAGCTGCATGTATCAGAGACCCAAATTAAAAGTGGCTTAAATATGATAGAAGTTTCTTTTTCTGTCATATAAAGTCTTGTGTCTCTGCAGTCATCTACAGGCTTTTTCTAGTTTTCTGCTTATCTTTAAAACTGTGGCCTTCAACTTCATGATAGAAGATGGAGTTTGGTCATCCTAACCACATTTCAAGCAGCAGAAGTAAGGAAGGAGTAACAAGGGGCACACCTTCTCTTTTTAAGGACACTCCTGAAATTGCACATACCACTTTTTTTTCCATCCCATTGGCCAGAACTTAGTGACCTGGCTTTATCTAGCTGCAAGACAAAGTCATCTTTCCATACAGCCATGTGTTAGCTAACAGTTGGGAATTCTGTTACTCTAGGAGAATGGATAACTAATATTCTCTGCCGAAGTACTCATTAAATTTTCTGTTTCATCTATAAAGCTGAATCAGATCTTTTAAATTTTGAGGTCGGAAACTATACTCCAGTTGAACCAGCAGGGGTCACTGTTGAGCGAGTGCTTTCTCTGTTATTTCCTTTGTTAAACCTACCTGCCATTACAATTCTCAGCTATATAATTTATAGAAGAACAATTATAGTTTAATACAGAGCAACAAGACACATCACTTAGATTTTTTAAAACCTGAATATTTAAGAATGTCTTATCCCTAGATAAATGCTGTTGCAGTGTTTGCTTGCTCAGGGGATGGTGTCCTCCCTTGAAACAATTAATAGAGAACAACCTAGTTGCTCTCATGTTCTTCCCATGACCACGTCCTTGTACTTGTTTGTGGATAGATTATAAAAAATACGTAATAAATATATTCCTTTGTTAATATGAAACCAGATTACCTAAGAATGTCACATGTTTGGAACAGTCACTTCCTCTACAACAATTTTATCTAAAATCTTTCACAAATTTGTTGTGGTTCATTATATCCTGGACCTAATTGGTTTTGACAACCTTTATATTTTGCATGAAAAACCAAAGTGTGGATTCAGCTGAAATAGTAAAATACCTAAAACATATATTCTGTTGCTTCTATGAAACGTTTATTTTACCAGCAACGCCATGAACTGGAGAGGAAGCCATATGGGTTTCCTAGAAAACATTTAAAAATATCGTGTCTACCTCTAGGATTATTTTCTAACCTCCAGTGTTATGTCACTTCAAATAATGAAATATTCTGATTATTTTATACAACTGTAATTCATTTTTTTTTTTTTTTAAGATTTTATTTATTTGACAGAGAGAGACACAGCGAGAGGAAACACAAGCAGGGGGAGTGGGAGATGGAGAAGCAGGCTCCCCACTGAGCAAGGAGCCCGATGCGGGGCTCGATCCCAGGACCCTGGGATCATGACCTGAGCCGAAGGCAGACTCTTAATGACTGAGCCACCCAGGCACCTCTTGTTTTTTTCTTTAAGTAGGCTCCACACCCAGCGTGGAGCCCAGCGTAGGGCTCGATCTCATGACACTGAGATCAAGACCAGAGCTGAAATCCCAAGTTGGATGTTTAAGCAACTGAGCCACCCAGGCACCCCCAGAACTGTAATTTCTTAAATCCTGAGATTTGCAGTCTGCTTCATCTGGTCCATTGGTTCTTACACTTTAGAAAGCATGGCTATCACCTGAAGGGCTTCTTATACTCCAGATTGCCCTTCTTTCTCTCCACCTCCTCCTCACCCCATTTTTGGTACTATAGGTCTGGGGTACAGCCCAAGAATTTGCAGTTCTGACAAAGGTCCCACTTGATGCTGATGCTACTGGTCAGGTGACCACGGGTTTTGAACCACTGATCTTACCCTTTCTTGGAACCTTGGAGTAGAATATATATGTGCAGAAGGGAGAGAAGAGAGAGGTAAATCTGGACGGATGTCCTGTAAGCCTGGTGTTTTCCAAATCCTCCTGGGACACTGTCTATTCCTTTTCCCCTTCGTTTCATGCTCCCATAGAGACACCATTCAGTCTTTTTTTTTTTTTTTTTTTTTTAAGATTTTTCCATTTGAGAGAGAGCATGTGCTCACATGCACAGTGAGGGAGGGTCAAACAAGCAGACCCTGCAGGGAGCCCGGCCTGGGTTTGATCCCAGGACCTGGGGATCATGACCTGAGCTGAAGTAAAACCATTCAGTCTATATAGACTGATGCAAGGAAAGAAATTAGTTGTTGGGTGTGATTTTTGTTCCTTTTTATCTCTAAAGTTGTAGAAGTCATGTGAATGACGTATGGCAGGTTTATATTTTTTAACAATTTAATTACTGTGTATATTCAAGTGAGCAAAGTGCTTTACGAGGTGAGATGTGTAGCATTTAATAAATATACTTTGAATATACAAGATAAAGAGATTAGCATTTCTAATATATAAATGATTGTCCTTTTGTGAATTTGAGTTGGGCAGAGTCTAGTAGATTGGGTGTTGAGTGAGTCTATTTTATACATAAAAAAATTTTTTTCCAAAGATCTTAAGCTTAAGATTTATGTTGTGTGCTATATAACGCTGAAAAGCCTCCCAGATCTCTATTTTTGATACTTTAGTTTTCTTTGCTAGACATTGTTATTTATGTCATCAACCCTTGATTATTCAGCTTTTTAAATGGGTTATAATTCCCCCATGTGTTCTTTTCTGTAAGTGTACCTGGAGAGGAGTGATCATGGTGTAGCATCTTAGAAACTGTATCATTTGAGAACTTAAACTTGTTTAGGAGGAAATACGATGGCTTCATTTTGAAAGACTGCCTTATAGAAGAAGGATATGTTTTTTTTAATAGCTTCCACTAATGGGTAGAAATTATAGGGAAGCAGATTATCCTTTGATGTCATATAATTTCCTGAAACATGTCATTGTCAGTCAACAGCTTTTATTATAAGATTTTCTGTTGCAGTGAAACTTGATAGTCCAACTTGCCATCACCGAGTCCTTTTGCTTCTTCAAAAATCCTTCTTTCTCCAGTTTCTTTTCTTTTTTAATTTTCACCAGCCCTGTAATCTCACAGAAACCTGCATCGTCTTTTACTTGAACTATAATTTCAGTGTATTCTTAGCTTATGTCCTTACTACCAATCCAGAGTTTAATTTCTTTAGGTTTCTCTTCTCTACAGGATTATTTCAAATTTCTAGCCTGATATACAAATTTCCTTCACGACCAAGCCCCACTATCCACATAACAGTTCAATTTATTTTTTTTTAAGATTTTATTTATTTATTAGAGAGAGAGACAGCGAGAGAGGGAACACAAACAGGGGGAGTAGGAGAGGGAGAAGCAGGCTTCCTGCTGAGCAGGGAGCCCGATGCAGGACTCGATCCCAGGACCCCTGGATCATGACCTGAGCCGAAGGCAGACGCTTAACGACTGAGCCACCCAGGCGCCCCAGTTCAATTTATTATTAAGTTCCTACTATGTATCGGGCTCTGTGCTCAGTCCTGGAACCATGTTGGCAAATATGAAAGCCATGGTCCCTGTCCTCACAGAGCTTTCCGTTTAGCTGGAGGGTAGGTTGTTATAGTTATTAAAAAATATGTTTTGTAATTACCCTTTGAATGTCTGAGATTGAGGGGGAAGTACGCTTTGTCTGCTACTTTCCTATCCCTTCTCTTCCATTACTTTTTCTTCTTTGAATCATGAAACGCTAAGGCCTTCATGTATGACTCCATGCTTTTATACATCTTATCTCCCCCCTTTTTTCCTAGTTAATTAACTTCTGGCCTTCCTTTAAGACTCAGATGTCAAGGTATGAGCAGAATTAGTTATTTCTTCCCTTGCTCTCATATACCTCTTGTCCTTTATCTCTAATAATTAGTAAAGTATTTACTTATTTGTGTTCATTGTAGAGCAAGAGCTCCTGAAACACAGAGATAACATCTCCTTTTCTTTGTATCTCATTGCCTGTGAGAGAGCCTGATTTGAGAGGGTGTTTAATGTTCATTGCATGAAGTCAAGAGGCAACTCTGTAATATGTAATAGCAGGGACTGAGCATCTTTCCCTCAGCTTCAGTGACATGTGTGTTTGCTGTTATTACTCTGCTTTTTATTGAGTATAGGTATTTGGTTTTTTATATAGATTACTACACAAGCTTACAGTCTTGATCTCCTTTATGGAAGAAATGGTGACTCTGTTTAAAAGTACCCATTGTGGACTCTGAAAAACAAACTGAGGGTTCTAGAGGAGAGGGGGGTGGGAGGATGGGTTAGCCTGGTGATGGGTATTGGGGAGGGCACGTTCTGCATGGAGCACTGGGTGTTATGCACAAACAGTGAATCATGGAACACTATATCCAAAACTAATGATGTAATGTATGGGGATTAACATAACAATAAAAAAAATTTTTAAAAAAAGAATTATTATAAAGCAATACCAAAAAAAAAAAAAGTACCCATTGTGGGTTACTTGATTAATTTGTTAAATGATCACTTGTGTGCATCAAGAATGCATGTAGTGGTGGTTATGAAGCATTACCAGTTTTCTGCATGTTATGTAAAACTCAGAATGTTCCCTATCCTAGGATGGTTTCTGAGCACCTCCTTGAACAAGTAAATGTGACTTAGATTTGGAGAATCACCTTATCCTAATGGCATTTTTAAATGGCCACTGTGCAGTGATGTGATTTTAAGCAAGTAAATCTTTTGCAATTCCGTTCCCTTACAAGAAAATGAAGATTAAGGATAGTATGAAGATTCAGTACATTAGTACATGAAAAACACTTAAAACAGTACATGCCACATAATGTCATCCTTCTGATTGCTATTTTTACTAATTTTTTCTAAAGACAGGGAACAAATTAAATGTCTCAGAAGATGTTTTTCAGCCTAAAGAGTCCCTAAATATATGACTTCAGCTTATAATATCCACTATACTTATTCACCTCTCTCTTTAGAGGATTGCCTCTAAACTTTGAGTTGAATGTAATAAAATGTTAAGTAACACTAAATGATTTTGTTTTTGCAGATGTTCTCAAATAGTGATGAAGCTGTAATCAATAAAAAACTTCCCAAAGAACTCCTATTACGGTAAGTCTGAATGCTAATTTTAGCTTGGTGTTGTGTGTGTGTGTGTATCATATTTGCCTATTTAAAATTTTTTAGACTTATTGCTAATTTTCATGTATGTATAGGAACTGGATTATCTGAATTTTAAATTTATTGATTCTTTTGTCATACAGTCTTTTTTTTTTTTTTTTTTTTAAAGATTTTATTTATTTATTTGAGAGAGAGAGAATGAGAGACAGAGAGCATGAGAGGGAGGAGGGTCAGAGGGAGAAGCAGACTCCCTGCCAAGCAGGGAGCCCGATGCGGGACTCGATCCTGGGACTCCAGGATCATGACCTGAGCCGAAGGCAGTCGCTTAACCAACTGAGCCACCCAGGCGCCCCTATCATACAGTCTTGATGCTGTACTTTCTAGATATGAATCAAAATTTTAAATGTTTAATTTAAAAACAATTTTCTCCTACCTGATTTGTACCTATATTTGATTTTGTTTACTAGTTTTCCCTTGCTCTATGCTTCTATATAATGTGAAAGAGATAATATATTTTATTTTATTATAATGCTGATTTTTTTGAAGTGATTCTAATCCATCCCTTCGCCCCACTTCCCATTCCCAATATCAAATATGTCCATGAAGTGACTTGTATTTGTGACAAAATATCACATATACTGAGGCACTGTAGAGAAGAGTTACAGCCCTTTACTTTAAGGGTAAAAAGGTAGGGGCACATGACTGGCTCAGTTGGTGGAGCATGAGACTCTTGATGTCAGGGTTGTAAGTCCAAACCCCATGTTGGGTGTACTTAAAAATAAAATCTTAAAAAAAAAAAAAAAAAAGATAACAAGGTAGAAGTTATTTGAAGTTCTTTCTTGTATTACAGTTACAATGTTATCCTCGTTTTTAATAGGTAAAAATTACATTTGGATCACCCACAATATAAAACTCACAGCCCCCAATTTATATACATCTGACCTAGGTATTGCCTAGGAAAAAAAAAACTAGGGGAGTTATTTCACAGCCCATTTATTTGGGCACTTTTTTTTTTTTTTTTTTTTTTTTTTTTAAAGATTTTATTTATTTATTTGACAGAGAGAGACACAGCGAGAGAGGGAACACAAGCAAGGGGGAGTGGGAGAGGGAGAAGCAGGCTTCCCGCCGAGCAGGGAGCCCGATATAGGACTCGATCCCAGGACCCTGGGACCATGACCTGAGCCGAAGGCAGTTGCTTAACAACTGAGCCACCCAGGCGCTTTGGGCACTTTTTTAAAAGATTTTATTTATTTGAGAGAGAGTGAGCGAACGAGAGAGAGAGAGAGCACAAGTGGGGGGAGAGGCAGAGGGACAAGCAGACTCCCCACTGAGCACAGAGCCCAATGTGGGGCTCAATCCCAGGGCCCCAAGAACATGACTTGGGTCAAAGTCAGATGCTTAACTGAGCCACCCAGGCACCCCTATTTGGGCACTTAATCATGCTATTCTTTGTTCACTGATGTAGAATACCATGACTGAGAAAGAAAGGTACATTCTCTTTTGCAAATGTTAGAAGTTAACAAGTTGAACAGAGGTGCATCTGCCTCTTGCTCTTAGCTGCTACTGCCCCAGCCCATAACCAGCCCAATCCCTGCTCAAGGTGCAAAATAATCTCACACTAGTACTGGTGAAGAAGAGTATTCCTGGCATTTCAAAAGGATTTGCACATCTGAGTCCTTCACTATATTGGAAATACCTTGCAAGCAGAGACTGTTTTCTTATAAATCTTTATGTAATATCTTATACATTGGAGATACTAAGAAAAAATAATGGAATTAAACTTGGAATGGATTTTTTTCATGGAACCAATGCTTTTGTACATGCTGGTTAACTATAGTTGAAATAATAGCAATATACCCTCGGTTACCTGGGGCTATTGGAGAATGTTTCCTGGATATATTGAGTATCCCTCAAATGTCAGCAAAATTTTAGCTATCTTAAGGAGAAATGTTTTTAAATGGGTCATGTTTTTTAGTGTTATTATAAACCGAGTACACTAAGACATACTTCAATTTTTTTTTTTATAATGACATTAATTTGTACTATAGTAGTTTACCTAAAGACTCAAGATTCAGGGAAATTATTTGATTCTTTGGTAATTAGCTGCCCCCTGTTATGGTTTACATTTTTATATTTTATTAGAGTTTTTCTCCATGGAAGACAGACGTAAAGGCCACATACTGTATAATTCCATTTATATGAAATATCCAGGATAGACAGATCCATGGAGATTGGGTTGCCAGGGGCTGTGGTGAGGGGTGATAGGGAGTGACTACTAATGGGTATAGGGTTTCTTTTGGGAGTGATGAAATGTTCTGAAATTAGATAGTGATTATGGCTGCACAACATTGTGGTTATACTAAAAACCACTGAATTGTGTACTTTAAAAGGGTAAATTTCATGGAATGTGAATTCACTCTAATATATGTATAATTTGTATAAATTTTCCAATTTATAATTTATAATAAATTTTTAATAATACAGTTGTAATAAAATATGCAATTATATAATAAGTGTTTATTATATAATTTAAAATAAAAAATGCAGGGGCACCTGGGTGGCTCAGTGGGTTAAGCATCAGGTCATGATCTCAGGGTCCTGGGATTGAGCCCCGTGTTGGGCTCTGTGCTCAGCAGGGAGTCTGCTTGTCCCTTTGCCTCTCCCCCAACTCATGCTCTGTCTCTCTCAAATAAATAAAATCTTTAAAAAAATTCAGCCCATATGATAAACAAATGCAGTCTATTGCTCTATTTTATGTTGTATATGTTCACTAATTCTTCAACCATATCCCACTCTTGGTGATTTATTGTAGCAAAGGTTTTGTAGATATTTTCTTTGATGCTAGTGTTTCCTCCTTTAAATGCAGTCGGTCCCAAAGACAGCATGAAGGGTAGACTAATAGGTGACTTCTTAAGTGGATGATTTGTAGTCTTCTGTTAAGAGTGACCCCACTTTAGGCATTTCTTCATAGCCATTAGGTTACTAGTGGTTACCTCTGATAAAATGGTATTGAAGAAGCAGGTAATTCACTCCATACTTGTTTATTTAACAGAAATGTTTTTTGCTGAAGACAAGAATAGTAAATAGAAAGTTATTACAGTAATCTTTATTGGGGGAAATGATGGCCTAAACCCCATTGGAGGGATGGGCTCTATCAAGAGATTTTTAAGAGCTGGGATTGGCAGTATATTGCTGATTGATTTGATGTGATGCTAATGAGGGTATTGGGAAGAAGGCAAGGATGGTGCCCCAGTTTTTTGCTTTCTGCCAAGTGAATGGTGGGAACACTTCACTAAGATAAAATAGGTGGAAGAACAGTGTTAATTGAAAGAAAATAATGAAAATGAGTTCAGTTCTGGTACCTGTGGATATCCAGGTGGCAATGCCAAAAGGCAGATGTATATACAGTTCTCAAGCTTAGCAGCATGATTTAAAATTCATATGTATATAAAGACATGAAAGAGTAAGAAATTGTGTATATTTAGCTCTTTTTGGATTTACTAGTACCCATGGGAAATAAAGAAAACAGGAAGAAATACAAGGCCTCTCAGACACAGAAATGAAGAGCTTCGGGGCCAAAACATCATACAGAGTGGCAACATTTCGGTCAGGTTTCCAACCAGGCTCAGTGAGACACTTGGTGTCATCACCTGGTGATTGATTTGGTAAGAACTCTAGAAAGGAGCTATGTATGGCAGATGTTGAGGTTTGGCCGTATGTCCAGATTAATTGTACTCTTATACATTCACTCTTGGCTTAAATGTTCTATATTAAGGTAGTTGAAGTCTTATGAGTTAACAATATTTCATGCATATCTTAATCTAATATATATGTAAATCAGTATGTCATCTGTAAACTCTGGAACCCATTTTATTGATACTCATTTATTTGTCTCCAGAGTACTTGAGATGACTTGGATCAGGAGCAAGTATAATAAATACAAATAAACTATGAGGACCATGACAAATATTTTTTAAAGTAGAAAACCAAAACCAGAAAGGAAACACATGTACCCTTGTAAGAGTTTACACAGTTGCTATAGATGGGTCTCACATTTAGCTTTAAATTTTCTTGGTAACTGGGCGCCTGGGTGGCTCAGTTGGTTAAGCGACTGCCTTCGGCTCAGGTCATGATCCTGGAGTCCCAGGATCGAGTCCCGCATGGGGCTCCCTGCTCAGCAGGGAGTCTGCTTCTCCCTCTGACCCTCCCCCCTCTCATGCTCTCTCTCTATCTCATTCTCTCTCTCAAATAAATAAATAAAATCTTTAAAAAAAATTTTTTTTTTCTTGGTAACATAAATGAAATAATATTCTTTTTTTTTTTTTTAAGATTTTATTTATATATTTGACAGAGACAGAGAGGGAACACAAACAGGCGGAGTGGGAGAGGGAGAAGCAGGCTTCCCTCGGAGCAGGGAGCCTGATGCAGGGCTCGATCCCAGGACCCTGGGATCAAGACCTGAGCCAAAGGCAGACGCTTAATGACTGAGCCACCCAGGCGCCCCAAATAAAATAATATTCTTTTTTTTTTTAAAGATTTTATTTATTTATTTGACAGAGAGAGACACAGCGAGAGAGGGAACACAAGAATGGGGAGTGGGAGAGGGAGAAGCAGGCTTCCCGTGGAGCAGGGAGCCCGATGCAGGGCTCAATCCCAGGACCCTGGGATCCATGACCCAAGCCAAAGTCAGACGCCCAACAACTGAGCCACCCAGGCACCCCTAAAATAATATTCTTAGCAGAAAAGATGAAATATATATATTATACCATAAAATCAGAGCTCTTTCTAGAAAGCACTACTTTCTAAGAGAAATTTCTCAAATGAGAGTCTACTTAACATTTTGTGGATAAAGTTCCATAGCAAATTCAGTCACAGATTTCATATGGTCACGTCTTGTAGCACCTTTGTAGGAGTTAAAAAACAAAATAATAACATGTAAAAATAAATGGATGCTTCTGACAGTCCAGTTGATCCAAGGTTGCTTTTGGCTGCAAGTAATAGAAACTCTGAAATGGGCTTACACAGTAAGGGAAGTTATTTCATACAAAAGGAAACACAAAGATCAGGCTGCCTACATCCCAAGGTTCATTGATTTATGGGATCCCCAATGTCATCAGCAATTTTCTGTTTGTTTTGCTAGAAGCCGCATCAGCTTGGTCCTAAAAACTCTTTTCTTTATGGGCACAGGATGGATGCCAGCAAATACTGGATCAACATGTGTCTTTGTTCACTCTGAGGGGAGAGATAGGCAACCATTTATACTCCTATAAAGCCTCTTCTCAGATCTCATTAGCCCAAATTGGCTTAGGCCTGAACCAATCACTGTGACAGGTTTAGACTAATTAACTGGGCTGAAGTGGATGTTGGAGAGTCAATTACAGTGCCTACCACAGATAGAATATAACATACTTAAAGGAATCATGAATGTCCTTCAAACAGTCTTCTATAAATCTCACTTATCTTAGCTGGAATTTTCATAAGATTAGGGTAGCACAAGGATTATATTTCTTATGAGGTCCTGGAGTCAAAATATCCTTAGCTGTGGATTGATGATTGATTCCTGTACTTCAAACCAGGTGAACAAGTAGATTTGTCATCCTTTGATGGAAAATAAAAGGCCTAACCATGACAATAAAGCACTACCCTACTTTCGCAGTGCTCAAAATTCTGTACCACATAGCATAGCCAAGGTGATTTTTGTCTAGAAAGTGTTCATAGGGGCGTCTGGGTGGCTCAGTCGTTAAGCGTCTGCCTTTGGCTCAGGTCATGATCCCACGGTCCTGGGATCGAGCCCCGCATCGGGCTCCCTGCTCAGCGGGAAGCCTGCTTCTCCCTCTCCCACTCCCCCTGCTTGTGTTCCGGCTCTTGCTATCTCTCTCTCTGTCAAAAATAAATAAATAAAATCTTAAAAAAAAAAAAAAAGTGTTCATAGAAGGTGATATTGCCAGTTGCTCAACATAGTCACATAAACACACACAAAACCCTCATTAACATTCCTGTAGAGCTTCTCATTTAGAAAGACAAAACTTCCCTGTCAACTCGGTCTAGTTAATAATTTAAGTAGTTGTTACTTGTACACCTGAAGAACTAAATGATTTAGTGTGCTACATGGGATTACCAGATATGAGTAGATTAGGTTTGCATAATTTCTGATCCGTATAATCTTGATTGAATAGTTAACTGTAAGTAGCTGGATAGAAGACCAGTTGTCTGATGTGTCCTCTCCAGATTTGTAACAATAAGATCATTTAAAAAACACTAGGATACTTATTTTTCTATTCTTTATGGCCAGGGGTGTGCATCTGGTTTATTTAGGAGCAGTTTTGCATTGAGATTCAAGTTAAAAAGGAGCCAAAAAGCACAGCCCTAATTTAAGAAGCTAAGATGATCTGATCTCTTGGTGGTTATGTCTGCCAACTCTGATTCACTTCTAATATGGAAGTATGTCCACATTAATAACCAAGTATGTATAGAGAGTATGTCCACATTAATAACCAAGTATGTATAATTTAATCTGTAACAGATTCTTGTCTAAAGAGTCAACAATGCTCTTGTCCACGATAGCTACAGATAACATACATTGCTTTTAGCAGAATTCTCCACAAGATGATGGGTGATAACCATAATGTTATAATTATACCTGAAGTCCTCTCACTTAAAGCAGAGGCCTAGTAAACCTGCATCTGGTAGTTAGATAATAAAGACACTAGCATACAGTTTTAATGACCAGTTCCTGCAAACTGATGGTCTCTTGTGAGGAATAAGAAGTTTCCAATTTTGAAAATGTGTAGTTTCTGTCAGACAGTAGGCAAGTATCAGAACCCTAAATTCAGGGGCGCCTGGGTGGCTCAGTCTAAGTATCTGCCTTTGGCTTGGGTCATGATCCCGCGGTCCTGGGATTGAGCCCCACATCGGGCTTCCTGCTCAGCGGAGTCTGCTTCTGCTGCTCCCCCTGCTTGTGATCTCTCGTGTGCTCCCTCTCTCAAATAAATAAAATCTTAAAAAAAAAAAAAAACAACAAAAACCCTAAATTCAGAGCAGGCCTTAACACATCATATGGCCAAAGATCTTCATCCCGTTCCTTTAAAATTTTTTTAACAAATAATATATAAATTACTCATTAGCCCAACACTTTGAAAAATACAAAGAAGTAAACAACTGACTTCCTTAATCCCTGCTTTCAGTATCCACCCACCCCCCAAAAAAGCCTATTCTCCCCTCCAAAGGTAGCAGATGTATCCACTTGTATCTAGATATATTACATGTGCAATACTTATATGTCTCCATGTATCATATTTTATATTTTTCAAAAATGAAAACATGATATAAATACTCTTCCACAACTTGTTTTTGTTTCTGTCACTTAATAATCATTGACCTCTTTTTAGGTTAGTTCATGTAGCATTACCTCATTCTTTTAAAAGTCAGCTACGTACAATAGTTCATTGACCGAATGTACCATATTTATTTAAGTATTGTTATTTATATAAAGATTGTTTCTAACTTTTCATTATTTCAAATAATGCTGCCATGAACATTCTGTAAACCATTTTTACTCCTACTTTTGCTTCTGCAGGTTGTAATATGTGTATCTTTCATTTTAATAGACACTGTCAAATTACTCTTAAAAAAGTTATACCTATAGATATCCCCATTATGTAAATGGAATTATCCAGTTATAATCTCTCCAGGACCACTCTACGCTTTTTTTTTTTTCTTTTAAAGATTTCATTTATTTATTTGACAGAGATAGCGAGAGCAGGAACACAAGCAGAGGGAGTGGGAGAGGGAGAAGCAGGCTTCCCGCTGAGCAGGGAGCCCAATACCGGGCTCGATCCCAGGACCCTGGGATCATGACCTGAGCCGAAGGCAGACGCTTAATGACTGAGCCACCCAGGCGCCCCTGTTTTTTTCTTTTTTTGTATGGTAGTGAGTTTTATGTAGAATTAGACCCTGTTTTCTTCCACATGATGTTTTAGTGTCTTTTTGCTTCCTGGTATTCTTTATCAAGGGTGGGGAAGGCGAGGTCTACTTTGCTTAAACCTGGGCAGCCTAAAGCCAGTCCAGTCTTTCGATAGTCTGTTGATAAGAGATGGGAAAAGACTTTTATTGAAGCAATCAAGAGGATCCTTAGACAATAGCAGACCCTTCATTCCATCTCAGTTTTCTTATCTCTTTGATCTTAACCATTCTGGTTATCAGGGCAGGGCCCCTGGCTGGCTTAGTTGGTGGGGCATACAAATCTTAATCTCAGAGTCATGAGTTGGAGCCCCACATTGGACCTGGACCCTACTTTTAAAAAAGAAAAAAGTACAGCATAGTGATTTGACAACTGCATACATTATGAAATGCCCACCACCATAAGTGTTGTTATCATGCATCACCTAACCATTCTGGTTATGGACATAGGTATCTCAGGAGGAATTATATAAAGGGTTAAAGTGTGGAGAAAAGGACCACTGTCAACACGCTCTAAAGTACTTAGCCTGAAGATAATGAAAAGCAGGAAGGTGCTCAGTATAATGTAGTTTATTTTGCTGGCTTATTATATAGATGCTATAGATATATATTTATACATGTACTGATTTTTTTTTTTTAAAGATTTTATTTATTTGACAGAGACACAGAGAGAGAGGGAACACAAGCAGGGGGAGTGGGAGAGGGAGAAGCAGGCTTCTTGCCAATCGGGGAGCCCGATGCGGGGCTGGATCCCAGGACCCTGGGATCATGACCTGAGCCAAAGGCAGGCCCTCAACGACTGAGCCACCCAGGCGCCCCGTACTGATTTTTTTTTTAATTTACGTTAACATTATGATATTTCGAAGAATAAATGCTCATTGTGAGCCCCCCACCCCAACAAAAAAAAAACATCGCTCTGGCTAAAACCCTGGCAGCCTATCCCAACAATTCTTATATTCAGGTCTCTAAAGATAATTATCTCCACTGTCAAGTATGTAGAATAAGTAGAAATCAAAGAAAGTTCACAAAATAATAGACATTTAGACCGACTAGTATGGAGTGGTAGAAGGGACTTAAGCACTGAGGCTTATCATTCATCTTACTAGGGAGCCAAATCAAGACTGGAAAGACCAAGCTCTTTTTACTTGAATACAGGAGCATAGTGGCTATATTTGTCTTCTCTCTTTTTAATGTACTGTAGTGTCAAAATTCAGGTGAAAACCTAACTCATTTGGGATCTTGATATTCAGAACCCCAGTCAGTACATTCTAAGAATGGAATTAGGATTGCTGAGATGTGTGCTTCAGAGAGTCTCCTAGGTGTGCATTTGGCCTCCAGCCTGATGTTTCATGTCTGTCTGTCTATAGTGCTTCCTTTTGTGGAGAAAAGTTTACTATAGTCTAACTAGGATCATTACCTGTAAAGCTGCTCGCCTGTGTCCCCCCAGGTGTAATAAAATATTTATACAAATTGCTCAGGAGTTAGTGATGAGTTTGCAGAAACAGGATCTTTAGATTATGAAATTCCACATACAGGTACGATATAGCAGAAGACAGGAAAAGGCAGGGGCATTTCAGCAATTCAAGAATGTTTGTTGCATAAGAAAAATTTACTGTTTTAGGAATTGAGGTACCTAAGTTGGGGATATCTATATTTATTTGGGAGTGGTTAGTAATCTGTACTGAAGAGGATGGGAGATTTATTCTATAAAAAAATAGTCATCAGGGTGGTAGCTGGACCACCTCAAGGGAACAAGAAAGGCATCCAACCTTTCCTTCTATGGACAGATGTACAAAATGTGATATGCACATACAGTGGAATTTTTTTTTAAAGATTCTATTTATTTATTTATTTATTTTAAAGATTTGTATATTTATTTTAGAGCATGAGGGGGGCAGAGGGAGAGGGAGAGAGAATCTCAAGCGGACTCCCCACTGAACATGGAGCCTGAGGTGGGGCTTGATCCCACAACCCGAGATCACCACCTGAGCTGAAACCAGAGTTGGCTGCTTAACCGACTGTGCCACCCAGGCGCCCCAAGATATTTATTTATTTATTTATTTATTTATTTATTTATTAAAGATTTTATTTATTTATTTGACAGAGATAGACAGCGAAAGAGGGAACACAAGCAGGGGGAGTGGGAGAGGGAGAAGCAGGCTTCCCACTGAGCAGGGAGCCCGTTTGGGGGCTCGATCCCAGGACCCTGGGATCATGATCTGAACCGAAGGCAGATGCTTAATGACTGAGCCACCCAGGTGCCCCAAGATTTTTATTTATTTAGAGATGCCCCAAGGTTTATTTAATTAATTAATTATTTTTATTTTATTTATTTAAGGAGGGGCAGAGGCAGAGGGAGAGAATCCCAAGCAGACTTGCTCTGAGCGTGGAGCTGGATGGAGGGCTCAATCCCATGACCCCAAGATCAAGACCTGAGCCAAAACCAAGAGTTGGCTGCTTAACTGACTGAGCCCCCCAGGCGCCCCTACAGCAGAGTATTATGTAGCATTAGGGAAGGAAATTCTGAGACATGTTACCTCGATGAACCTTAAAGACATTATGCTAAGTGAAATAAGCCGGTTACAAAAGGACAAATACTGGGGCGCCTGGATGACTCAGTCTGTTGAGTGTCTGACTCTTGATTTTGGCTCAGTTCATGATCTTGGGGTCGTGAGATCGAGCCCTGCAGGCTCCTCAATCAATGTGGAGTCAGCTTAAGAGTCTCTGTCTCCCTCTCCCTCTGCTCTTCCATCTGCTCTCTCTCTCTCTGAAATAAATAAATCTTTAAAAAAGCACAAAAGGACGAATACTATATGATTCCTCTCATATGAAGTACCTAGAGTAGCCAAATTTATAGACAAAGAAAGTAGAGTGGTAGTTGGCAGGAGCTGGCGGAAAGGGGAAGGAGGAGTTACTGTTTAATAAGTATGGAGTTTCAGTTTGGAAAGATGAAAAAGTTCTTGAGATGGGTGATGGTAATGTTGCACAACAGTGTGAATGTACTTAATGCTACTGAATTGTACACTTAAGAATGATTAAAACGGCAAATTTTATGTTATGTATATTTTACCCAAATAACAAAAAAGTTTATTTATTTTTTTTTTTTAAGATTTTTTTAAGATTTTATTTATTTATTTGACAGAGAGAGACACAGCAAGAGAGGAAACACAAGCAGGGGGAGTGGCAGAGGGGGAAGCAGGCGTCCCGCGGAGCAGGGAGCCCGATGTGGGACTCGATCCCAGGACCCTGGGATCATGACCTGAGCCAAAGGCAGATACTTAATGACTGAGCCACCCAGGTGCTCCAACAAAAAAGTTTAAAAAAAAAAACCCACAAATATTTACAAAATGCACATTACTTTTTGTCTGATGTAATTATTTTTTAAAGTTTATTTTTTATTTTTATTTTTTTAGAGAGAGAACATGTGAGTGGGTGAGGAGTGGAGAGAATCTTAAGTAGGCTTCACGCTCAGCGGGGAGCCCAACGTGGGCCTCAATCTCATGACCCTGAGATCATGACCTGAGTCACCTAGGCGCCCTTGTCTGATGTAATTATTAGCTGAGTTTATTCCTAGTTCCAAAAATGTGACTGATAGGCTCTAATCACTAAGCAACAAAATTTTGTTCTTTTAAGCTAACTCAGAAGGTTTTTATGCTTAAAGTAATTATGGAAGAAAAAAATCTGGCCTTCATTCTTCTCCAAATTAATGCTTCCTGACCTCCATTTTGTAACATCCTAGGTATCTCCGGTTATCTCAAGGAATTTATAAAATCCTTAAGGCAAAATTAATTTACTTAAACCTTTGAAGCACGAGCTGTATTACAGTTGTTGTGCACTTGCAGAAGAGTTTAGCTTATTATTCAGATCAAAATGACCTTTAAAGGGTGCTCATGAGTAAAGAGGGCTTTAAACAGATGTGACCCATTCACTTATTACGAGGATGCTCTGACCTGTTTTTACAGGTGGCTTATAGTGTAGAGAGTTATCACACTTTAAGCAAATCAATTATTTCAAATAATAATGCTTCAAAATAAATATTTAACTTCTGTAGGTCTGAGAAGAATTCTAGGCAGTGTTTCCCGACAGTGATGAGTTTTATAACTTCCTAAATTAGAATTACATGTATAGAGATTTAATATAGTTATTCATTTTTTAGGTGTTACTATATTTAATCTTTTTTCCTTCATAACTGTCATATTCTTTGTAAAGTTAACACTCCCCTAGTCTTTTGATAACCAGAAGTGTGAACATTGTTTTTTTTTACTTTTTAACAAATTGTATCAGTTAGAAATATTTTATTATCCCTTGATATAAGTAATCGAACTTACGTGGTACTTATACATACATTCTCAAGTAAAAGATTTCTTTCTCCCCCAATGTTTTATATGGGCAGTGTTATGTTGTAAGTTGCTCCCATTTTTTGTGTTTGTTCAAAAGAACTTTTCCCTGGGGCGCCTGGGTGGCTCAGTCGTTAAGCGTCTGCCTTCTGCTCAGGTCATGATCCCAGGACCCTGGGATCGAACCCGCATTGGGCTCCCTGCTCAGTGGGAAGCCTGCTTCTCCCTCTCCCACTCCCCCTGCTTGTGTTCCCTCTCTTGCTGTGTCTGTCTCTGTCAAATAAATAAATAAAATCTTAAAAAAACACAAACTTCTCCCTTTTCATGCATTTATTAACATAGGCATTTATAGGTAAAAATCAAAAGAAACTACTTATCATATAATAAAGTTTGTCTCCCTCTCTTTTAGGATATTTTCTTTTCTGGATGTTGTTACTTTGTGTCGCTGTGCTCAGGTCTCCAGGGTAAGAATTGTTGATGATTATAGGGGTCCCCCTTCCTGACGCTGATGATATCAGCCTCTGTATATAGTAGGCAAACCGTTTCCTTCAGATGTTAGTTGGTTATGTGTCAGAGGTTGGTATTTAATGCATGGCATTCCCAAACCCATGTAATTCTGCAGTAGGATTCTACAATATATACTGTCTCTAACTTTAATTTTTTGGAAATCTTAACTATTTATATAATGCAAACAGGAAACATTTTCTTTTTTTTTTTAACGAAACATTTTCAAGGAAAAGGTATTAAACATGCAAATCAAAAAGTTAGGCTCTACTCAGAATTCTAATAAAATAGTGTTTCATTATGTTTTTCTAGTTCATTTTATATGCACACACACACACACACACACACACACACACACACGGAAGGCTCAAGGCTCTAATTCTCATGTTTTTTCCCCATATTGCTTCCCTCAAAATTTAATACCTAGAATATAATTTATTTAAAAATTATAGGGCAAACCAGATTCCATTCTAAAGTCAGTTTTTAATTTCACTTATCTATTTTTGTCAATTGATATTGTTGTGACAAAACTGAAATATCATAATCTTATTGGCTGCCACTAATATAAAGAATAGATTCTGTGTTGTGGGAAAATTGCTTTCTCTTTTGTAATACAGATCTGTAATGATTAACTTACGTTGAATGGGCGCATGCAATCATCACTTTTTTTAATAACTGGACAATGGCTTTTTGCTTGTTCGTTTAATAAACATTTATTGAGAAACTACTGTGTATGAGATACTGTCCTAAGTGCTGGATATGGAACAGGGTTATCCCATATTGTGTTTATCTTTGTAGGTGTGCACAGGTTTTCAAATAACCAACACTACTCCCCTCAAAAAACCCCACAAAACTTGCCATAGAAAATTCACCATGTCTTGCTAACTTTAATATAATTTCTGCATCCCAAAAGCCATACTAAATCTTTGTATCAGCTACTTTGGAAACAGTCAGTAGTATTTTGATGATTTTTCTTGATGACTTTTTTATCCCTTGTATTTGTGCTATGGAAATGGCTGGTACAAATGAATAGAGTTTCCTTAATATCTTCATATGGAGCTGAGGTCATCATTGAGAAACAGTATACCCAGACTCATGTCTAAACCTTTTTGTTAAGTTGCAGTCTCATCTCATGGGTGTTGATTTTAGTGAATTTTAATTGTTTTCATTTGCAGGTTCCTCTTCCCTATTAATGTTTTAACTTAAAGGAAAGCACACCACCAGTTTTTGTTAAATCTGGAGAATTGGTACATCAGTACTTATGCGATGATTGTTTTCTGTACTTGAACTACTTAATGAATTAGTTTTTTTCTTAAAAAAAGACTCTAGAAAGGAACCTGTGATTCCTAATTTTAGTCTCAGTTTGTTATGTTTTCTTCTTATTAGTGAAAGGAAGGAAATGAGAAATATCAAATCAAACCAGAAGTATATTTACCTAAGAATCTAGTAAACATATGATCTTTTAAAAGTTTTATCTTTTGTCTCCCATGGTTAGCCATTTAAGATGCCATGAGACCACAAAAAGAAAAGGAACATTGAACTCCTGAGTAAACCTTAAAGATTTCCAAAGTAATAACTTTATTTACCCTCATACCCCTGACATATTTCTGGCTGATTGTGTGACACTTACCCTGGGGCTTGTAATCTCCTTTTTAGAATCTCAGTATTGACTCCATTTTGATGTGTTATAGTAAGAGATAATATTCTAAGTTTATAACTCAGCAATTTTAAAACTTTTGTTTATACTTTAATAGGGGAAACTTTTAAAAGCTTTCTCATTAAAATATGATACACAACAAATTAAGTCTTATTGGAGTCATTTTTTCTAATCCTAAAAAGTCGAAATTCTTGCCTCTCTTTAGCTTAACTGAAGAAATGTATGAGAAGTGTTAAACGTTCACTGTTTTAAAATTTCCACTGACTCAAGTTAGAGGGAAAGATGACCAGTTGAAAAACATGTCTCAGTGAGTAAATTGCTAATGAGGAAAGCAATAAGATTCTGTCATGTATATGGAGAAATGAGTGTCCTTTCTAAGTCCCATGTTACTATATCAGTTTCAGGTCTGACCAAGTGATTATGGATAGCAAATATGTATATTGAACATAGCCATATTCAGAGTACTTTACTCTTTCTTTGGTTTCACCTCATCTTGCTCCTAGTGGAAGGATTGGAGTAAGACACTTGTTTTTCATCAGCAGAAGTATCTCATTTGGAGATTAGAAACTAAATCTTCCGGTTAGAAAAGAGATTCTGGCTAATATACTTATCACAATCTGTCCTCTCCCAACCCCCCTAGCTTCTAGTTTCTATATCCACTCATTTATGAGATAATCTAATTGGATAAAATATCAATCAGAAACAAGGCAGACCTTTTGGGAGTTAATGGTGGTGGGCTGAGAAATTTTTTGGTCAATTTCAATCATTGGTTTGAATTGTGAACTTGAATATTGCTGGTTTTCCCCCTTGAGCTTCTGCTCATTTTGTCTCTTTTTCTTCAAAACAGGCCTGGAATGTTCTGGCTCTGGATGGCAGTAACTGGCAGCGAATTGACCTGTTTGATTTCCAGAGGGATATTGAGGTATAATTATGTGGTGTGTGGCCCCATTTCTCATGTTAGAATGTAATTACAGCATGGAACAGATTAGCCCCAACCAGATAAATCTCCTTTCCCTGGAGAGAGAAACTATTAATTTCAGTGCATCTGAACTTCATGGGAACCTGCAATGTTCCCAACAAGCTTGCTCAGATTTTGAGAATAAGCAGAGCTATTTTACTGATGGAATACTGAATTATTTAGTATTAATAGGACTAAAAATTTTTGTTTTTATTTTCGTGGTGGAAATGTGAACGTGTGCTCATTTTTAAGGAAGTCTTTTTATATTTGCTTATTGAAGAATGAATAGAGTTAAGAACTTGGAGGATGATATTTGTTTAAATTCTTTTTTTTTTTTTTTTTTTTAAGATTTTATTTATTTGACAGAGCACAAGCAGAGGGAGAGAGAGGGAGAAGCAGGCTCCCTGCTGAGCAAGGAGCCCGATGTGGGACTTGATCCTAGGACCCTGGGATCATGACCCGGGCCGAAGGCAGCCGCTTAACCGACTGAGCCACCCAGGTGTCCCGATATTTGTAGAAATTCTAATTGAGATGAGCATTTGGTCTTTGGGGAGCCTAGAGACAGTTTTTGTGGAGAATGAAAAAAGAATGAAGCCAAAGTCATTTAATGAATTATTTTTGCTGGGGAGAAATTTTTTTTTCCCTTCAAACTTCTTCCTCATAGTTCATCTCTTAGTATATAGCCTATTATCTCTAAAACAGAGAAGGATAATGGCTTAAGCTTAGATTATTTTAACATGAACCTGAATTCTGTGGTCCTTGGTTTTCTTGTCAGTAGAGTGGAAATAATAGCTTCCTCGTCATATTATAAGGATAAAATGAGATTTAGATTTAAAAAAATAAGTTCGAGGGGAACTTGTCTTGAGTATCCATATAAGAAGTTTTTCAAAAGCCTCACATGAACTTTCCATTAGAAATGGAACTTTCCATTTCTACAGAAAGTACTTTTAAAATAATACCCACTGACATTATGCTGGACTCTTAGGTTTTTCACAGTTGTCTGATCTTCATGGATATAAATATTTAAAGCAACATGACCCACAAAATCATTCAGCAAGCTTCTGTTAAGTGTTTGTTGAGTCTCCGCTGTATTTAGAGTGCTATAGTAAACACTTTGGAAAGGATTCAGAAGTAGTAAAGATAGCTAATGTCCTTCAGTAGCTGCAGTTTAACCCGGAGGTCAGTCTGCGTTAATATAGTGGCATAAGAAGAACAGAGCACCATTTTCTCAACTGCAGAGTGTCTCACAAACCGAACAAAATAAACAATACAGGGTGTAAACCTGTTTCAGGTAGATGAGTTGATCAGGAAAGATTTCTCAAAGTAAGTTGAAATTTCTTTATTGAATTAAGTTTTGAAAACAAGTAGAGGGGCACCTGGGTGGCTCAGTTGGTTAAGCGGCTGCCTTCGGCTCAGGTTATGATCTCAGGGTCCTGGGATCGAGTCCCATATCAGGCTCCCTGCTCAGTGGGGAGCCTGCTTCTCCCTCTCCCCATGCTCATGAGCTCTCTCTCTCTCACTCACTCACTCTTTCTCTCAAATAAATAAAATCTTTAAAAAAATTTAAAAAAAAAAGAAAAGAAGTAGAAGTTCTCTTCAAAAACAATGTGGTACCTTATTGTTCTGTTTTGTTTTGTTTCTATCTTTTTTTTACAGGGCCGAGTAGTGGAGAATATTTCAAAAAGATGTGGGGGCTTTTTACGAAAGTTAAGTCTTCGTGGGTGTCTTGGAGTAGGAGACAATGCATTAAGGTAAGAACATAACTATTGATTAATTGATCTTCTTGGCTGAAGTAAAGAACAGCACCATCTCACCCAGAAAAAGCTAAAATAATTTTTATATTCTTAAGCTCTTCAGAACCCAAACACACATACATTGCTTATAACACTGGGATGTATGGTTTTGGGATGTATGGTCTTGAGAATAAAACAAGAATAAGTACTCCCCACCAAAAGCCAGATTCCTCATATCATAAATGACTCTTTTGGAGCCTTGAGTAAGTTCGGGTAATTGTAACCTTGGTTGGCACAAAGATCAATGTTTAAAAGTTCATGGTTGGGGTGCCTGGGTGGCTCAGTAGGTTGAGCGTCTGCCTTCAGCTCAGGTCGTGATCCCAGGGTCCTGGGATCGAGTCCTGCATCGGGCTCTCTGCTCGGTGGGGAGCCTGCTTCTCCCTCTCCCTCTGCCTTCTGCTCCCCTCCTTGTGCTCATTCACTCTCTGTCAAATAAATAAATAAAATCTTAAAAAAAAAATTCGTGGTTGAAAATGAATTTATTTGTAAATGTGAGCTTGTTTTGTACAAACATCCAATATTACCAATAATAATATCTTTTATTTTTTTTTTGTAATGCCTAGAATTGTGCCCATTTCTTTTCAAACCTTTAACTTTGTTTCTTTCCTGTGAAGGACCTTTGCACAAAATTGTAGGAACATTGAAGTACTGAATCTAAACGGATGTACAAAGACAACAGATGCGTAAGTATTTTATGTATTAGAAGGGTAAGTCATAGCCCCTTGTGTCCTGCCTATACTAGCTTTAAATGTGGGTTATTAAATATATTTAGCGAATTTCATTGTAGTCTTACAGAGGAAAGATATTTTATTTTATTTTATTTTAAGATTTTATTTATTTATTTGACAGAGAGAGACACAGAGAGAGAGGGAACACAAGAAGGGGGAGTGGGAGAGGGAGAAGCAGGCTTCCCGCCGAGCAGGGAGTCCGATGCGGGGCTCGATCCCAGGACCCTGGGATCACGACCCGAGCCGAAGGCAGACACCCAATGACTGAGCCACCCAGGCGCCCCAGGAAAGATATTTTAAAAGGAGAAAACAACATTAAAATAGAAATGGCATAAGAAACTTATTTTGGAATCTGGCCCAAATTCTATCTTGATATTTAAAGTGAAACTTAAGGGACACCTGGGTGGCTCAGTCAGTTAAGTGGCTGCCTTCCGCTCAGGTCATGATCCCAGGGTCCTGGGATCGAGTCCCTCATCGGGCTTCCTGCTCAGCAGGGAGCCTGCTTCTCCCTCTGTCTGCCACTCCCCCTGCTTGTGCTCTCTCTCTCTCTAATAAATAAATAAAATCTTTAAAAAAAAATAAAGTGAAACTTAAAAATTATAGACCATGGGTATGCAGTAGGGTTATTAATAATATAAATTACTAGGACTACTTATATTTCAAGAAGATACTAGTAGCTTTCATTCAAAAGACATGGTAAATAGGGCCTCCTGGGTGGCTCAGTCATTTGGGCATCAACTTTGCCTCTGGTCTGATCTCAGGGTCCTGGGATCCAGGCGCCACCCCCCACCCCGAGTCGTTGGGCTCTGTGCTCGGTGGGGAGTCTGCTTGTCCCTCTGCCCCTCCTCCCCGACCGTGCTCTCTCTCTCTCTCTCTCTCTCTCTGTCTCAAATAAATAAATAAAATCTTTAAAAAAACCCACAGTAAACAGATAATTCTATAAAATCTTAAACACATAACTGAGCAACTTGTAATAATATTGAGAGCGTTTATTAAATGACCCTTTAAATGTACTGTGTCTGTCAGTTACAGTATAAATGAAATAAAGCACTCCTTCATCCTTGGGAGCTTACTATCACAGACATAATAGACACGGAAGGTAGACATAAAAAACAGCACGCCCCCCAAAAATTAGTTCCAGGGTATCTATTGGTAATAATTAATAATATGTATCAAATAACATTTACAATCACATAGGGAAATTGTTGCCTGTTGTGAGGTGAAGTGAAGCCAATGAGGAAGCATGTTTATACAGGGTGGGGCCAGGATTATTCAGTGAATGTTCCTGTTCAAAAAGGCCTCATGAAGGAGGTGGGATCTTTAGAATTGTTTTAATGAAGGAAAGTGAAATACACTCCAGACACAGGGTACAGTTTATTTCATTCCTTTCTTTGAGGTCACAATATTGTTCACTTTTAATATAAGACAGTGTCTGAAAAACAAGAACTACAGTTATTAATTCTACTATGGTAGAATTACAAGAATATTTGTAGTAATAAACAAGTATTATTTCTGTGGATTGATTTGACCCTTTAACATGAGAAATAAATATAATCCCTCCCCTAACCATGACTTTATACCAGTAGCCTACATTTACTTTAGATAAGTAACCTGTTTATTTTTTTCTTTTGAATACTTAATGTTACAGAGATTAAGAATTTTACCAATTTGGGATCTAGAAGAGTGACATACAATTTACACTTTTTTCTAGGAATCTATCCTACATACCAAAGATAAACTGACAAAAATAGAGTAAAATTTATGTACAAGGCTATTCATTTTTACTGTTTGTAATAACAAATACTGCCATATTTTTAATAGCAAAAGACGGGAAACAATCCAAATGTCATTCCGTAGAGGACTGTTAAATAAATGGAATGAGGAAATATATAGTATTCTGGAGTGACCTCCAGGACATACAGTTAAGAAAGCAAACTGCAGTGTGGTGGGGGGGATGGGGTGACTGGGTGATGGACACTGAGGAGGGTATGTGTTCTGGTAAGCGCTGTGAATTGTGCAAGACTGTTGAATCTCAGATCTGTACCTCTGAAACAAATAATGCAATATATGTTAAGAAAGAAAAAAAGAAGAAGAATGTAGCAGGAGGGGAAGAATGAAGGGGGGGAAATCGGAGGGGGAGAAGAACCATGAGAGACGATGGACTCTGAAAAACAAACTGAGGGTTCTAGAGGGGAGGGGGTTGGGTGGATGGGTTAGCCTGGTGATGGGTATTGAGGAGGGCACGTTCTGCATGGAGCACTGGGTGTTATGCACAAACAATGAATCATGGAACACTATATCTAAAACTAATGATGTAATGTATGGGGATTAACATAACAATAAAAAAAAATTAAAAAAAGAAAGCAAACTGCAAAAAAGTTTGTATAAGATACTTTTTTGTAGGGATTCCAGGGTGGCTCAGTAGGTTAAGTATCTGCCTTCGGCTCAGGTCATGATCCCAGGGTCCTGGGATCGAGTTCCGTATCAGGCTCCCTGCTAGGCGGGGAGTCTGCTTCTCCTTTTCCCTCTGCTCCCTCCCGACTTGTGCACTTTCTCTCTCTGTCTCAGATAAGTAAATAAAATCTTTTTTTTTTTTTAAGATTTTATTTATTTGGCAGAGAGATAACGAGAGAACACAAGCAGGGGGAGTGGGAGAGGGACAAGCAGGCTTCCCACCAAGCAGAGAGCCCGATGTGGGGCTCAATCCCAGGAACCTGAGATCATGACCTGAGTCGAAGGCAGACACTTAACAACTGAGCCACCCAGGTGCCCCTGTAAATAAAATCTTAAAAAAAAAAAAAAAGATACTTTTTGTAGGGCCCTTTTAACATAAGCATGTTAACTTTATCACTCCTATAAAAAAAAAAAAAATCTTAAAATTATCAAATAACCACTGGTTAGTTCAGATTTTTGCCTGTTCTAGTGACTTTAGAAACATAATATTTTAGGGGCGCCTGGGAGGCTCAGTTGGTTAAGCATCTACCTTCGGCTCAGGTCATGATCCCAGGGTCCTGGGATCGAGTCCCGCATTGGGCTCTCTGCTTGGCAGGGAGCCTGCTTCTACCTCTGCTTGTGCATTCTCTCTCTCTCTCTTTTCTCGGACAAATAAATAAATAAAATCTTAAAAAACAACAACAACATAGTATTTTAAGCACAATATCAAAGAAAAAAGACACAAACTTTAAAAAAGCAAAGATGGAGGGGTGCCTGGGCGGCTCAGTTGGTTGGGCGACTGCCTTCAGCCCAGTTCGTGATCCTGGAGTCCTGGGATCGGGCCCCGCATCGGGCTCCCGGCTCAGCGGGGAGCCTGCTTCTCCCTCTGACCCTCTCCCCTCTCATGCTCTCTCTCTCTCTCTCAAATAAATAAATAAAATCTTTAAAAAAATAAAAAATAAAAACAAAAAAGCGAAGATGGAGACTTCTGCTTCTGCCATGACAGTAACTGCCCTCCTGCCATCAACAACTATAAAACTATACAAAACATAGCAAAGAACCAGTTTGAGATGTTGGACAATATGCAGCACAGGACGGAGAAACAAATCAGGTGAACCCTATGACTACCCTGGCTTTCTGCGTGGTGGTATTTTCCAGATGATGGTATAAGGAGAAGGAACTCTAGCAGAGAACAAAGTTCTGGCTGATTTGAAGAGTAAGAGATCAGAGCTCAGGGAGACGAAAGTGGAATTTTTGTCTCGAGATGGCGGATCTACTCAAAAAGAGCTATAGAAATCTACATCGATTTGGCTGAATAGTAAAGTGTAAATGCACATATTGAGACCTTACAAAGCCAGGCAAAGAGCATCTAATAAGGAAAGAACAATTACTGGGAAACTGTAAACTGAAAAATTGCCAGAGCTTAAATAAGGCTGAGAAAAGTTCTGACTACCTCAAATGGAGAATACCTCGGGGCATTTAATAACAGACTTCAGAAAGGTCACATCTTGGTAGTAAAGCTAGACTAGACCTGTCGCAGTAAAGGTTAAAAGAAGAAAATTTAGAATCAAATTGATCCATAACTATTTTAGCTATCTGCTAAGTTGAAATTCAACGTTCTTTTTATTTTTTATTTTTTTTAAGATTTTGTTTATTTATTTGACAGAGACACAGCAAGAGAGGGAACGCAAGCAGGGGGAGTGGGAGAGGGAGAAGTAGGCTTCCCACGGAGCAGGGGCTCGATCCCAGGACCCTGGGATCACGACCTGAGCCGAAGGCAAACGCTTAACAACTGAGCCACCCACGCGCCACCTCAACATACTTTTTAAAGGTGACAAAACCTAGACACTCAGCATACAGAATTTCCAGCATTCGGTGAAAATTACAAGACATGCAAAAAAGCATGAAATGATACCAGATTAGAAACAGACCCAGAAATGATAGAGATTAAAATGGACCAATAAAAAGTTTAAAAAAAAAAACAAGTACAAACATGCTCAAGAATTTACAAGAAAACTTAAAGATAATATGGATGTGGAAGTAAAAGGATGAGAAAGGCTATACTATCACAATCACTAATCACAGGAAACTTGGAGTGGTTATTAATATGAGATGATGTAAACTTCAGGAAAAAGTGTAGATGGTAGATAATAAATAGTAAAGATAAATCAAGTAGACCAAACACCGGTAAAGCTCTAGAAGACTTGAGCAACACTGTCAATGAACGTGTCCTAATATCATCCTTCAGAATAACATGGGTGAAAAAATAGATTACAAAGAAAACTAAAATATATGTTTTGCTGTGTGATAATGAAAACACAACATTTGAAACTTGTGGACTGTACCAAAGGCAATACTTTAGAGAAAAATGTAGTTTCAAATGCTTATGTTAGAAAAGAAAGGTTTAAAATCAAGGATCTAGGGGCACCTGACTAGCTCAGTCCGTAGAGCATGTGACTCTTGACCTCCCAGTGGTGAGTTCGAGTCCCATGTTGGGCGTGGAGATTACTTAAAAAAAAAAAGATTAGGTTGAATATCAATAAAATAGGAAACAGAAAAACAGTAATGAAACCAAAAGCTGGTTTTTTGGGGGAAAAAATCAAAATTGACAAGCCCAGACTAAGAAAATAAAAGACATAAATTACCAAAAGCAGGAATGAAGAAGAAGACTAAATACTTTACCCAAAAGATAGAGATTAAAGGGATTATCAGGGAATATCATAAATGACTTTATTTTTATTTTTTTAAAGATTTTATTTATTTGACAGAGAGAGAGATAGCTAGAGACAGAACACAAGCAGGGGGAGAGGGAGAAGCAGGCTTCCCGCCAAGCAGGGAGCCCGATGTGGGGCTCAATCCCAGGACCCTGGGATCATAACCTGAGCCGAAGGCAGACACTTAACAATTGAGCCACCCAGGCGCCCCCATAAATGACTTTATGCTAACAAATTAGACAGTCTAGATGAAATGGACAAAGTCTAATTCAAATAACCAAATTAGACTTAAAAAAAAAAAAAAAGGCAATCTGAATAGATCTGTAACAAGTAAGTTCAGTGAATAATTCAAAAGCATCCCATAAAGAAAACCCCAGGCCCAGATGAGTTCACTGGTGAATCCCATCAAATATTTAAAGAAGAGATAATACCAATCTTCAAACTGATTCATAAAATGTAGTATGTTATAACTCATTCTATGAGGCCAGTGTTTTTCTGCTACCAGAGACATCACAATAAAAGGTAATCTACTGATCGTGATCCCTCAGAAACAGAGCCACAAAAATACTTTGACAAAGTGTTAGCAAACTGAATCCAGCAACGTATGAAAGGATTTGGGATCATAACCAAGTGGGATTTATCCCAGAAATACAAGTATGGCTTAATATATGAAAATCAATTAATATAATATCTCATAATAATTAGTAGAATAAAGTAGAAGTCAGCAGACTTTCTGTATGGGGCCAGATTAAGTAAATATTTTTAGGGCTTCATTGGCCATACAGTTAGCTGTCACAACTCCTCAGCCCTGCCAGTGTTTTCCAAAGGCAGCCATAGCCTATACGTGAACAAATAGGCATAACTGTGCTCCAATAAAACTTTATTTCTGGGCAATGAGATTTGAATTTCATATGATTTTCACATGTTGCATGATGTATCTTTAAAAAAATTTTTTTTCGGGGCGCCTGGGTGGCTCAGTCGTTAAGCGTCTGCCTTCGGCTCAGGTCATGATCTTAGGGTCCTGGGATCGAGCCCCGCATCAGGCTCCCTGCTCAGCAGGAAACCTGCTTCTCCCTCTCCCACTCCCCTGCTTGTGTTCCCTCTCTTGCTGTGTCTCTCTCTGTCAAATAAATAAATAAAATCTTTAAAAAAAAAAAAAAAAAAAATTTTTTTTCAACCATTTAAAAACATCAAAATCATTCTTGACTTGTGAGCCATATAAAAATAGTCAGCTGGTGAGATTTATTGCCTCCTGGAATAAAGGACAAAAACCACATGATCATCTTATTGGGATTGGTGGCCTCTAAAATGGCCCCCAAGTAACCCCTGCCTCCTAGTACTCACACCCTTGTGTAATCTTTTCCCTTGAACGTGGACTGGACCTAGTGACTCATTTCTAACAATAGAATACTGCCAAAGAGATTGGATGTCACTTTGGAGATTAGGTTACCAAAAGACTGTGATTCTGTCTTGCTCTGCTTTCCCTCAGGGCTCCAGCTCTGGGGGGAGCAAGCTGTCCTATTGTGAGTAGCTCTGTGAAGGGGTCCATGTCACAAGGAACTGAGGTCTGGCCAACAGCCAGCAAGGACCTGAAACCTACCAAAAACCAAATGAGTGAGCTTGGAATTGGATCTTCTGAGGTCTGCCAACAGCCACCTAAATAAGTTTGGAAGGGAGTTTGCCCCCAGTTAACCTTTGAGGTGAATGCAACTGTGACCAGTACCTTGATTACAGCCTTGCGACGAATCCTGAGTCAGAGGCACCCTGCTAAAGCCACCTGGGCCTGTATTCCTGTCCCACAAAAACCTGTGTGATAGTAAATATTTGTTGTTTTAAGCTGCTTAGTTTTGGGGTAATTTGTTAAGTAACAGTAGATCATCAGTACATCATCCGATACAGAAAAAAACACATGACAAAATCCAGCACCCATTCATAATAAAAAAAAATTCTCAACAAACTAGAAATAGAAAGGAGTTCTCGCAATCTGATCAGAGGCATCTACGAAAAACCTACTGCTAACCTCATACTTATTGATGAAAGACTGAATCCTTTACCCTAAGATCAGGAGCAAGGTGAGGATGCTAAATGTCACCATTTCTACCAACATTCTGTTGGAGATTCTAGCCAAATGCAATAAGCAGGAAAAAAAAGGGGGGGGGGGCATACCGACAGGAAAGAAGTAAAACTGTCTATATTCTCAGATGACATAGTTGTAAAAGAAGTATCTGAAAACGACAAAACATTACTGAAAGAAATTAAAGACATGTATTAAGAGTATATAGAGAACTCTTGGGCGCCTGGGTGGCTCAGATGGTTGGGTGTCTGCCTTCGGCTCAGGTCATGATCCCGGGGTCCTGGGATCGAGTCCCGCATCGGGCTCCCTGCTCAGTGGGGAGCCTGGTTCTCCCTCTGCCTCTCTCTCTCTCTCTCTCTGTCTCTTATGAATAAATAAAATCTTTAAAAAAAAAGAGTATATAGAGAACTCTTATAATCAATAATAAGTCCAATTAAAAATTGGGCCAAACACTTAGATATTTCACCAGGGAAAGAGATGAATGGCTAATAAGTACAAGAAAGGGTATTCATTACAGAACTGCAGCATAAAATCACAGTAGGATTACAATCCATACCCACTAACATGGCTATAATCAAAAAGAGAGTGCCAAGTATTGGCAAGGATGTAGAGAAACTGAGACCTTCATGCATTGCTGTTGGAATGTGAAATAGTACAGCCACTTTGGAAAGCAGTTCAGTAGTTTCTTAAAAAGTCAAACATAAACATAGTGTAGGACCTAACAGTGCTAACCCTAGGCATCTATCCAGAAGAAATGGAAACATAGGTCCACACAAAGACCTAAGACACATATCAGCCAAATAGAATGTATGGCTCCTATTTGGATCCTATTTGAACAAATCAACTCGACAAAGGCATTTATAAGACAATTGAGGAAACTTGAACACAGACGGGTTATCAGATATTAAGGAATTAAAGTCCTTATCTATTAGAAATATGTGCTAAAATATTTATAGGTGAAATAATATGTCTGGGATTTGCTTTAAAATACTGGAACAAAAAAGAGGGAAATAGATGAAATAGAAATAATAGAAATTAACAAATGTCAGAGCTTAATGTTGGTACATGTGCATTCTCTATTATTCACTCTTGTATATATTTGAAATTTTCCATCGTAAGTTAAAAAAATTAAACTGAGAACATGATCACTGTGGAAAAAGAGCCTTTAGGGGCTCCTGGATGGCTCAGTCGGTTAAGCATCTGCCTTTGGCTCGGGTTGTGATCTCAGGGTTCTGGGATTGAGCCCCGCATCGGGCTCCCTGCTCAGCGTACAGTCTGCTTCTCCCTCTTGCTCTGCCTGTCCCCCCAACTTGTGCTCTCTCTGTCTGAAATCTTAAAAAAAAAAAAAAAAGCCTTTAAGAAATTCATAAAGGAGTACCTGGCTGGTCAGTTGGTGGAGCATGTGACTCTTGATCTGGGAATCATGAGTTTAAGCCCCATGTTGGGGGTAGAGATTACTTTTTTTAAAAAAGAAAAAAAACAAGGGCACATGAGAGGCTTAGTTGGCTTAGTTGGCCGACTCTTGATTTCAGCTCAAGTCATGATCTCAGGGTCCTGGGATAGAGCCCCATGTCGGGCTCGCACTTAGTGGAGTCTGCTTGAGGATTCTCTCTCTCCCTCTCCTTCTGCCCCTCTCCCTACACACGCTTGCTCGCTCTCTCAGAAATAAAATAAATAAATAAATATTTTATTTATTTATTTATTTATTTATTTTTAAGATTTTATTTATTTATTTGACAGAGAGAGACACAGTGAGAGAGGGAACACAAGCAGGGGGAGTGGGAGAGGGAGAAGCAGGCTTCCCGCTGAGCAGGGAGCCCGATGCGGGGGCTCGATCCCAGGACCCTGGGACCATGACCCGAGCCGAAGGCAGACGCCCAACGACTGAGCCACCCAGGTGCCCCAATAAATCTTTTTTTAAAAAGTCATAAGGACAAGTAGGTAGTAATATTCCATAACTTAGCTTGTTCAAGCCCGATACCGGTCTGTCCTCAGTACACCTTGCAAAAATCCACCCATTTCATTACTGCCATGCAAAAGGTTATCTTGAGCAGAGATTTAAATGAAAGAGCAGAGGGGCGCCTGGGTGGCTCAGTCGTTAAGTGTCTGCCTTTGGTTCAGGTCATGATCCCAGTGTCCTGGGATCGAGCCCCACATCGGGCTCCCTGCTCAGCAGGAAGCCCGCTTCTCCCTCTCCCACTCCCCCTGCTTGTGTTCCTACTCTCCCTGTCTCTCTGTCAAATAAATAAAATCTTTAAAAAAAACAATAAATAAATGAAAGCACAGAGACAGAGCTTTCAGTCTTCATGTTTCACCACTTGCTCCCAAGTTTTAAGCTAGCTTTCTGGTATTTCTGTATTTGCAAAAAGCATATAGGTCTCCTATGAGCACAGAGGTAGTTTGCTGTTAAACATTTCCAAATGAGAATGAAGCATCATCATCCCCTCGTGCTAATTCTCATACACAGCACAGCCTTTCTTCTTTGTGAATGGCACCTGCCTCTTCCTCAATGTGAAAGGTCCCAGGATTTATAACTGCTTTTATTTGGGGTATGGAAGTTTTACAGTTCATATGTATACACATGTGCTTAATGAGAATTGTGTATGATTTACTAAAGATGTGTTCCTGTGTGTTTATTCATTATTTTCTCCTTTTTCCGTTTTTCAGTACATGTACTAGCCTTAGCAAGTTCTGTTCCAAACTCAGGCACCTTGACTTGGCTTCCTGTACATCAATAACAAACATGTCTCTTAAAGCTCTGAGGTAAATGTCTTATAACAAGAGTATCCAATAATCAGAACAAATACTGATTTTTTTTTTATTTCAAATGACTGAAATAAAGTTGGAATTGAAGGAAACTGTGTTTTATGGATATGTACTAAAGTTCAGAATAGATCTTTTGTTTTATCACTTGCCCAAATTACAGAATACATTCAGGTGAAATGACTAGAGGTAATTAGGATTTCTGAATGGACTGGTATAGCGTATACACGAATGATTAGATTTCTATGAAGGCTTGGTTGCCCCCACTCCCCAGAACGCCACATATCATTATAGCTTAGTGATCAGAACAGCACTCTGGAATCAGGTGATTAACCAGGTACCTTGAACAAATATAACCCTTGTGAGCTTTTCCTTATCATCTCATAGTCCTGTTGTTAGAGTTAAACAGTATTATTGTTTGATAATATTAGGCCAAACCATACAAAGTTGCCAGTATTTGACAACTTTTGGCTTCATGTGGTTCAACCTAATATATATAAAGTGCTTAGGAGAGTTTCTGGCATATAGTAAGCACTCAGTAAGTTTTGTTTTAATATTAATGTATTTTTTTAAAGTACGTTACAGAAGGTGTACCTTAAATGGAGGGTGAAATGCCCATTCTCTTTGTATCTTTACTTTTTTATCAGTCTTTTACAGGTAATTATGGTCCCATGTATTGGTTATGCTCATAAATAATAAAAATTAAGCTATTAAAAGAAGAAATATAGATTTAGTTGAGTATAAGTAATCTAAAAAGGGCTTCTAGACCTTCCTTATGAATACTGAGTACATATGTTTCTAAGGCCATTTGCCGTGTGGGATAATAAATAGGATAATACAACAGCATTTATGGTTTATATATTTTCACATAAATGATTTCATTTATTTGAAAACCATGTGAGGCAGATAGGACAGACACTTATAGATAAGAAAATCTAAAACACTTTTGAATGCCAGGTACTGTGATTGAACCTCACTGAATAAGGTATTGTTGCTGCCCTTTAGCTGCTCAGAGTGTAGTGGGAGAAAAAAATAATAATAAACATGTTGTCATACTACAGTGTTATAAGAAGTGAGTGCTTCCATTTGGGAAGAACATAGGCTATGGCTGATCTTAGATTAAGAGAAGTTCAGGCAGGTTTCCTAAAGTGACTTGTCTGAAGTCACACTATTAATGTTGAAGAATGGACTTGAACCAGGATCCGCTGCCTTCATTTTATAAAACAATTAAAGCAATATTTTCCAAAGAATGTCATAGAGCTTGGGATTCCTGCATAGTTCAAATGTGAAATCAAAGATGATACTGATATTTGATAGAAAGCAGAAATCAAACACAGTATAGCCTAAATTTAGCCTATGGAGACCGTACTCTAGAGACTTCACAGATAAGGAAAATTTATAGATCCTTCGTAACTTTTTAAATAAGAATTTAAACGTCTTCATTATTACTTTGATAAGTAATGGAATTACTTGATAAAGAATCTGAATCTAAACTCTTCACAAATTACTCTGTTAACTTGAACAGGTCACTTAGTTCCCATTTCCTTTCCCGAGACCATTTAAACATGTGATAAGTGCATAAAGAATATATTTGAAAAGGATAAACCTCCCTAACAGTCTAATATATCTGAAAAACAATATTGTGCTTTGTGTCGAACCATGAGAGACTATGGACCCTGAGAAACAAACTGAGGGTTCTAGAGGGGAAGGGGGGTGGGAGGATGGGTTAGCCTGGTGATGGGTATTAAAGAGGGCACGTTCTGCATGGAGCACTGGGTGTTATACGCAAACAATGAATCATGGAACACTACATCAAAAACTAATGATGTGATGTATGGTGATTAACATAATAAAAAAAAAATTTTGTGCTTTGTGCTTGTTAGTTTAGCTGGATTTGAGATAGCCCTCCTAGTGATACAATCCCACCTGAACTCCACCAACATTGATAAATATGCATTGTTGTTGTGAGATTGCCTGTATTCTAAATCTGTGTTAAGTAAATGAGTATATCCTTGTGGGAAAGCATGGGGCTGTAGCCATTCCCTGACTAAACAGCCAGTAAAGTGAGACTTTGGTGCCTTTGGAAATGGATTTAGTCATATATTTGTTTCATTTTGTTTTGTCCTAAGTGAGGGATGTCCACTGTTGGAGCAATTAAACATTTCCTGGTGTGACCAAGTAACCAAGGATGGCATCCAAGCACTAGTGAGAGGCTGTGGGGGTCTCAAGGCCTTATTCTTAAAAGGCTGCACACAGGTAATACTCCATGTAGTGCTTGTGAATTTTAGAAGAACCGTGAACTTTGAAGGCAGCCCAAAGATGTTGGCTGGAGGAATATGTAGTTGTATATTAATGACCAAAGATACATGCTTACCAAAAATTAAAGTGTCTTCCTTAGAGTAAAAAAAATATGAAAAGAATTAACATCTGACCAAAGATAAAATTTTTGAGGGGAGGCAAGATGGGGAGACAAAATCACACTGAACATGCACCATAGGCAGGAAGCATCTTAAACAATTTAATCTGAGAAGGAAAGTTGCCATGTTGTCACTGCCTGAGACCTTGAACTGGAGACACAGGGAAAGCAGTCTTAGCAATTTTCACTAGTTGTTTAACTACCAGGTTAAATGTGCCAAGTATACAGAACCTGCATTTTATAGTGTTGGTGTTCACTTCCTGCCAGTCACATTACAAATCCCAATGTGTTTTGTCATTAAAGATTTTACTATCTTCGTATTTTACTGTTATTTAAAAAAAGAATTGACATGGCAGCATCTCGAAGGAAATAATCAAAAGTGAGTTTAGAAGTGACTGACAAAGTAGGGCTAAGCTCTTGTGACATTATTTTATTAATGGTTACTGGAACCATGCCTTGGATTTTGTTAAAAGTGCTCTTATTCCATTATTACTGTGTTATGATTGTTTAAAAAAAAAAATTCCTGTAAGGTACACACTACATACTAAGATCGGCTATCATTCCTGTTAAAAAAAAGCTTTTTTTACCAAGCTTAAGATGAAGCTTTGTGTTTGAAAGTTAGAAGATGGTGGTTGTACATTATTTCATTTAGAAAATATAAAAATTCATTTTGTTTTGAAGCTAGGTGTTAAACTGGAATAGCTCTTCTACCCCAGAGAATGGGGCAGTTGTGCCCTTCCCTTGACATTCCTTTGTTGTTTAATTCTTTAGAATCTTAATAATTGTTTTTTTTAATCCCGAGAGATTAAACAGTAGACTTGTTAAGAAAACAAAAATGAAACTGTAACCAAAATTTTAAAATAAAGTTTAAAAAAAAAAAAGTGCCCTTATTCCTTCACCGTGATGGGAGGAGTTCCATTGTTTGAAACAGAGCTTTGAAAGTAAGACTGCCTTAAAACAACAGCTTGAGCTTCTGGTTATTTATGGAATCCTGAAAAATATTGATTGGAATGCACCATTATAATCAATTACTTGCCATCTGTTCTCAGCACTGTACGTATGGCACTGATCTTCCAGCAGCAGATAAACCGGATTCCTTTCTCAGCTTCTGCTCCCCAAAGTTTGTTTTTAAAAAAAACTTTTTATCTAGGAAGTATAGAAGTGTGAAAATTATTTTAGCTTCATAATCCCTGAGCAAAATGCTGTGAGGCGTACTTAATTTTTATCAGAAGAAACATCCATAAACATTAGGCAGTGTTTATTTTATCTTTTCCTTGATTTGATGGTCATGTGAATTTGATGTGGTTGAAACTGATGAAAAATACTGATAACCATACTAATGACATGAATTACACCTTTATGTGACCAAGGGTCATTGTTTCTGGTTCACTGTTCTTTGAAACCTGGTTGGCTGTATTTAGAACATATTGATGAATGTGTATACTCCTAAATCTTTGTCCCTTGAAACAATGTTAGTAATCATTTTTTTCTGTCTTTCTAATTTTTCTAGCTAGAAGATGAAGCTCTCAAGTACATAGGTGCACACTGTCCTGAACTGGTGACTTTGAACTTGCAGACTTGCTTAGTAAGCAGTCCTTCCCACAACTCTTTTGTATTTGTAATTCATTGCAGTAATATTGTACAAGCTTCAGTCATCAAGACCAGTGGTTTTTTCCACTTCAGCCCTGGGGACACAGGAAACACACAGATGATTCTTTGCATGCTTAATGATACTCACTCCTAAGGTCTTTGACATAAGTCATATAGAAGATAGCTCATGCAGAATTCCAAATAAGCTAACTATAACTCCACCCCTTTTCTTTTCTGCTTTTTAGAAGTGAATTATTCACAGACTTTAGTACTTAGAATATTTTTGGTTAATTAATTGCAGTCATGCCAATGAAGATCTGTCAGTGAGTCATTAACGATTGGGAACCACTGATCTAAACAGATGACAAGCAAAATGTACTCTCTAAATTATTTCCAGGTAGTATTTGTAGTTCACATTGGGCTTGTTTAGACTGTCAGCTTTTTTGTGTCTATCCCCAAACCCCTGCATTTTGCTCAGAGAATTTGCTAAAACTATTCAGGGTCCTAGAACACTGACAGTACACTTTTAGCTTTTCTCTCTTGCCTTGAAAATTACAATTATGTGTTGCCTTGCAGTGAGAGCCTCTCATGGCAGTGAAAAAGAGTTGATGAAGGTTTGCCTTGTTTTTGCTAAAACTTCTGCTCATTAGCCCCTCCCTTTCTTGTATGATCACCTGAAACTTGAGACCATAATGGTTGTTTAGTGACACATAAGGGAGTGGGGGGATGGGTTAGCCTGGTGATGGGTATTAAAGAGGGCACGTACTGAATCGAGCACTGGGTGTTATACGCAAACAATGAATCATGGAACACTACATCAAAAACTAATGATGTAATGTATGGTGATTAACATAATAAAAAAAAGAAACATAAAAAAAAGTGACACATAAAGGGCCACATTTTGTGCAATTGAAGCAACCTCCCCTTCCAGCCCTTAAGGGATGGTGCTGATAATGATCTACTTGGGAGGCTCCTGAAGACTGAGTTAAAGGAATGACATTCCTTTCAAGTCTGATCACCGCTTCCTTTTAATTCTGATTGCCATAGTTGCTAACTCTCAGAATTTGCCTCCTATTCATTTATGAAACCGAAATATTTGGCCTGACAGGAAGAGCTTACACAACTGCTGTAAACATGAAACCATCATCTTACAATGATAGGAGAAAACTATTCTCGGGGATCTTTGGATCTTACGTGTATGTATCTACACACAGATACACTCTGTATGTATTTGTGTGGATATATGTTACATACACATATATGCCATACCTACCGTTTGCTGTTTTAGTTTCATTTCCTTGACCCTTCCAGCAGACAGAAATCACAGTCGGTAAGCACAAAGAACCAGTTCTATCATCTGTTTATTTTACTCTTTCCCTTCTTCACCCAGATCTTAGGATATAAGGCATTCCTTCTGTAGAATGTGATGCAATGATCCTCATTCCTAAGACTTCACGTTTCTGCCCCAAAACTGTTGACGTGACCAAAGTACATTCTCAGTCCATTCTATTTTTCTTGACTAAGTTGAAAACATAAAAGTTTAGTAAATTTTATTCTTTTTAAACTTTGAAGAATTGTTACGTATGACTTTCCTCCTCTTTCTTCTTCAGTAATCCCTTATGGACTTGAAAACACTAAGGAACAGGCAGCAGAGCTCTACAGTACTTTCCTAATACGTGACACAAATTCTCATTGGCCTGATAAAGGAATTTAATTGAATCTACCCCATGATGCACCTCATGCTGTTCCCAGCCCCTTACGTTAAAAGAATCCCGTTATAGCTTCTTCCCTTTACACCAAAAATGAGCACAGGGATGCTTGGCTGGCTCAGTTATGTGACTCTGATCTCAGGGTTGTGAGTTCAAGCCCCATGTTGGGCGTGGAGCCTACTTAAAAAAAAAAAAAGAAATGAGCGCAGATTCTCTCACAAGTAAATCAAAAGGAACTGAAAAGGAGAAACAGTGTGTTCATTTTCTTTTAGGTCTGCTACCTGATTAATATTAAATCGGTTTTATTTCTTTTTGGTGCTTATTTTCCCAGGTAACATTTTTTCCTTCTTTTTCTTCTGCTACGTTACTAATACCTGTGGGGGTTTTTTGCTCTTATTTTTTAGCAAATCACAGATGAAGGTCTCATTACTATATGCAGAGGGTGCCATAAGTTACAGTCCCTCTGCGCCTCCGGCTGCGCCAACATCACCGATGCCATCCTGAATGCCCTAGGTCAGAACTGCCCGCGGCTTAGGTAAACATCTCTTGTTCAGCTCAAAAAACCAGGGAAAAGGAACAAACGCCTTCTTCACCCAAATGTATTCCTTGGAACTTTGAGATTTTTAAGGGAGACGCTACAAGTCTACTACCCTTTTAGATGCTAACCTGTTTGCTCTGTACCTCATTTGATTACATGTAATTGGCTTAAACCAAGGGGTGATAGTTTCCTACTTCTTGCTCTGCATGCTAGAAAAAAAAAAATTTAAACATTTTATTTCATTACGTGAGAAATGAAATAAAGGCATTTTCTCTTATTAATACTTCCATATAATTCCTTTCTGAAGAAAGTTTTTAAAGTCCTACCCTGTGGTTATTTACCTTGTGGTAACGATGCCAGGTACTTAGCAATCAGTATTTAAAAAGAAAAACCAGCCCTGCAGGAAAACTCCTTTGTGCTCGTGGTCTTTTAGAGCAAGCCTGATTTCTCTATGGTTCCTCCTCTTTGCCTAAGTATAGGATTGGCTGAATATTTACTAAGAATGCAGTGTTAGCATACACATGTTTTCGAAACCCACGTTGGTTCTGTAAAAGCACACAGCGTGCTATTTTGTAATAAATAAGGATGATCCCCATACATCTTTTTTGTTTTTAAAACAGAACTTTTATTGTACTTATGTTAGATATGTTAACCATTGTTTTAAGTGATTTGCAAATATTAATTCATTCAGTCCTCATAATAGCATATAAACACTGTTATTATCTCCATATTACAGATGAGAAAACTGAAGCACAGAGAGGTCAGGTGACCTGTTCAAGGTCTCACAGCTAGTGAGTTCAGGAGCAAGGATTCAAACTCAGGCAGTCTGGCTCTAGAGCCCAGGAAACCACATATAATAATCACTATAAACCCATATAACTTTATTAAAGCTTTTTGTTATCACCTGGCCAGGGGCCTAACCATAGTTATTAAAAGTTGACTGGATTATCAAAATTCCTTGATAGATCATAAACTTGGTCAAAATTAATAATATCAGAGGCCTGGGGCTAAGGAGGTAGCCAGACTCCTCCCTAAAAATACTATGCGTTACCTTTTTCTCTTTTAAAGCGAGTGTTCGGCTCCTTACTCCTTCATGGTTTATTTTATTGTTCGAACAGAAAGGCTCTCAAATATGATAATCAAAAGTTAGGTTCAGTCAGATCATGCTTTTCCATTAGAAATTTTTCTGATTGATTGGTAGTTGATAATGATTTATTTTACTGTAGCTTTATTTGTTTCAACTCACGTAGTAAGTAATTTGTAAGCAAACATAAAGATATTATTTGGTACTGTTGTGCAGATGCCACCAAACTTTTCACAGAAAAGAGCCACTTTTGATTCCCCTGTCCTGTGGTTTTAGTATTTCGGTTAGTGCTTAGCAGTTCCTGAGTAGGAGAGTGGCTGCCAGCTCAACCCCCCTCTGCACTGGGCCTCCCTGGGAGCCTGTGGGAGGAGGCAGGAAGCTCAAGGGCATTTTTTCATAAGTATGGAATTTCATACTTGGGACAGGCCTGTAATTAACCAGTCCCTTCATAGCATTTCTAAAAGCTATTTAAATCTGAGTGAACCTTCACGTAAAATAGGGAAAGAGAATAATTTTCTTGAGCAACAGATTAATTGAAACAGAGTATTTAGCGCCATTTCCTTTGTTTTCCAGGAGCAGGCTGCCCTCTGGGGGTAAGCAGTATGCCATCAAGGCTTTTTAAATGCATTTTTCATGCATTTTGGCATTGACTACAAGCTTCTATTACGTTCTTCTGATTGCATCACCCTGAAATGTGGTGGTATTTACAGGACCACTTTATGATGACTCCATGACAATGAATGGCAAGATCTGTATCCAGACTTGCTTAGCTGTTTATGTCACTATATGATGCAGTGCTTAGGGAATAGGAGGTTATTTTCTTAAATTCTTGCTGTTCTAATAAACCCAGTATTCAGGGAACAAGGGGCTTGACTTTCACTTTGCTTTTTTTTGAACAGAATATTAGAAGTGGCAAGATGTTCTCAATTAACGGATGTAGGCTTTACCACTCTGGCCAGGGTAAGTATTTTCTCCAGGTTCTGTAGGTTTGGTTTGGATTTTTTTTTTTTTCCCAGAAGAGTGAGCACTGAGGGAAAAGTGGAATGGCGGCAGAATGGAGGGTGTGGGGTGTGAGGGCACTTCTTGTGGCCGGTGGGCCTGAACATTCTCGTGCTGCAGCTGCAGGCCCATAGAACACAGACTGCTCTGGAAACACAGACGTGCATTGGAGAACATGATGCTCCTTCTTTAGACTTGATTTGCCATGTTTTCACTGATGGTAAACTAGGGAGGGCCTTCCTAGTGCTTTGTGAAAAAACTTTCTTGGTTGTTCGGTATGTGACTGGTGGGTGAGAGTAACATTGAAGGAAACATATGGGCCTGATTTTAAATGGAGACGGTTTAAGAGATTTTTTTGTGTTCTCCAGAATAAATACTTGGAATGGTTTATAAATCACTGTATAATAGTAGTATTTAAAATTATACTGTCTTTAACTAGTATGTAATGGAATATGGGGAGGAACATTTGCTTTCAGGCAGATTGATGGAAGACTAATGGGTTGGGGGGGGCAGTGCATGGCATAACTCAGTGAGGACACAAAGCTTACCTTCCATTCTTCCAAAGAAATCATTTTCATGGGGCGCCTGGGTGGCTCAGATGGTTAAGCGTCTGCCTTCAGCTCAGGTCATGATCCCAAGGTCCTGGGATCAAGTCCCGCATCGGGCTCCCTGCTCCTTGGGAGCCTGCTTCTCCCTCTGCCTCTCTCTCTCTCTCTCTCTCTCATGAATAAATAAATAAAATCTTTAAAAAAAAAAAGAAATCATTTTCATTAAATTATTTATGGTTGGAGTGATCTGTATTATCTTGGTATTAGTGTTCAGAACATTTATTCCCTTGGACTTACAAGATGTTAGATACTTCAAATGTAGAATAATTGAGAAATTTCCACTGTGATCAGGGTCTTTTAAGATGTGTGATTAATGAAGGCAGAAAGTGACGTTAGAATGACAGAAGATTTTGTCAGTGTATTTAATACTACTTCTTAGTTTTCTGGCTTTAAATTTTCCCATGTTTTAAATGTTCATGTTATAATGTTTGGTTTTGTATTCTGTAGAATTGCCATGAGCTTGAAAAAATGGACTTAGAAGAGTGTGTTCAGGTAAGAGTGTGGATCTTTACTCAGAAATACAGTATCATAGGGACGCCTGGGGTGGCTCAGTTGGTTGGGCTTGGTTTCAGCTTGCAGAGTCGTGGGATCAAGCTCAGCGGGGAGTCTGCTTGAGATTCTCTCCCTCACCCACCCCCCTTTGCCCCTCCCCCCTAAAATAAATAAATCTTAAAAAAAAAACAGTATGATAGAAACTTATAAAAAAGAAAAAGAAACTTACATAATACATGCACATCAAAACATTCAGTTCCCTACTCTAATGTCATGTAGTGCCTGGCAGCACTGCTGATTCTTCCTTTATTGAGGTGTCCTCCAGGCATCCTAGGCAGAAGTGCACGGTATACATGGTAAGGAACTAGGAAAATACATGCCATCAATAAGGTTACCAGTGGAAAGAAAGAAGGCCCAAGCATTCAGGCCATAAAGATGTTAAAATGTTTCCTTAAACCTACAGGGTTATAATACTAGTAAATAATTAAAGCCCCATCACATGGACAATATAGCACTGCCCTTTTTTTTTTTTTTTTTAAGTTTAATGAGACCATGGACTCCTTACATCATTAGCCCTGGAGATCCAACTCTGCCTTTTGGACAGACAGACTGACCAAATACTGCCTTAACAGCAATTCTTTTATTACCAATTATAAGAGCTTTAAGATTACTAGTTGATCAGAGAGAAATTTTGAAGGGGGACTCCTAAAAAGAAGATAGATTAATAAAAATTTTTTAATGGTAAAAATAAAGATAACTTCTAGTAACTGTAGGGGTCAATGTTTTCTGAATTACTTGTTATCCAGACACTCTTTAGCAACTATTCTTACTAAACTAAAACTTGGGGCACCTGGTTGGTTCAGATGGTTGAGCGTCTGCCTTTGGCTCAGGTCTTGATCCCGGGATCCTGGGATCAAGTCCCGCATCGGGCTCCCTGCTCCTTGGGGAGCCTGCTTCTCCCTCTGCCTCTGCACCTCTCTTTCTGTCTCTCATGAATAAATAAATAAAACCTTTAAAAAATAATAATAAACTAAAACTGTTCACATCCATCTACCTCTTGCATATGCCTGAGTGTCCTGTGTGTCCTCTCCAATGTTACTCCCTCTCAGTGATGTGCACACACCTTCCCTCCCCAACCTTCCATCCCCCACCATTTCTTAGCCCCTGTGAAGCTATGTATGTTATAAGCATCATCATCATTTCAGAGTTGGAGGAGCATTTGAAAAGAAGCACTGATTTACTTTCCAGCCTAAGATAACTATAAAAGACTGTTCTTCCTTCAAGAGTTCCTCCTTCTTTAATGTTCATAGTTAACCCAGATTCCAGCAGTGCCTTTTCTGTCACCTTCGGGAAAATACCTCACACCCAAGATACCAAATCAGAGTTGTGGCATGGCTTATAAAATATAGGCCAAATATACTTAAAATTTGAGGGTATTTTCACATTAATTTTTTTTTCACATTTGAGCAGCGTTTTTCACATGGAGCAGCATCTTCTGATTCTTTTCTGTGGTGGTTCTAGGGAGCTAAAGTCCAGTGGGTAGAAGTTACAAAGGGACAGATTTTCATTCATTTCAAAAACAAAAGAGAACTTTCAACAGACCTGTTCAAAGATGAAGACTACAGATGACTAGACGTGTTCAAAGAACAGGTTCAAGTAGCCAATGGGATTTCAGTCTTAAGATTCTGTTATTTTATGATTAATATCAGGATATCAGTTTAGAATACAAGTGTACTCAAGAATGAGGTACAGCCATGAAGCTTTTTTGGAATTATACCTATAATAAATTTATGTGTTTCTTTCAGATAACAGATAGCACGTTAATCCAACTTTCTATACACTGTCCTCGACTTCAAGTATTGGTAAGTTTGACTTTTTAAAAGTTTTATGTGTTCATTGGATTTAATCAAAACCCAGCTCTTACTTTCTTCTTGGTGTCTGGCTACCATTTGGGGAAAGCATATTTCTATAAATTACCAATTTATAGAGGACCAAGGGATTATGTATCAATACTTGGAGGTAGAAAAGTGACATGGAGAGTATGAGTTCTCCCTCCCACATGAATTACACTTCAGCCTGAATGATGTTTAAATTTCAGAGATCCAGGAGACAAGATGGCCCCAAATAAAATTTGCCTCACCTTGCGACTAAATGATCCTGTAAAACAGAACTAATCAAGGCTTTACTAGGGGTGTTCTCTGCTACTGTTTCCAGTAACACTGTGGGAAAGCATTCTGCTTAACTATTTTGTGTCCAGGCTCATTTTTTGTGTGTGTTTGGTGGTATGTTACTGTCCAGAATTGGGACAAGGGGTTCTGAGTTTCACGTGGAGGAACCAGGGATTTATGGAAAATTGATAAAGGGATTTGTGTGAAGAGATGACCACACCTGACAAGTGTATGAATCATCTTCAGTTAGTTAACTGTATTGACATTCTCCTATACCAGGTATTCAGTATTTAGTCCAAATTCCAGAAAGTTTTGTTCAAGAAAACCTTGAGCCCCTCTTGTCCCAGTAGAAAAGTGCTAATTTGTATGTGGGGGTGGGTATCATGTTTTGTTCATGAACTAAAAGTCATTGCATGAATTCACAAGGTATGTTTAGATTCATACACAGAAGGACACCTGGGTGCCTCAGTCGGTTAAGCGTCCAACTCTTAATTTTGGCTCAGGTCATGATCTCAGAGTTGTGAGATTGAGCCCCATGCTGGGCATGGAGCCTGCTTAAGATACTCTCTCTCCCTCTGCCCCTCCTCCCCTCCCCAAAAAAGAATCACACACAGAAACGTCAGTCATTGATATTCAAAAGCAGAACCCCAGGAACTCTAGTTTGCTCCTCTTCGTTTCACCACATGGATCTGGTGATGGCTCCATATACATCACAGTCTAATCCAGAAGATGTCCTTTCTGGCTGTGCACAGGCCAGGGGCTAGAAGAATGCCGTGAGATGTCTCAGTGTCCTCCTTGTTCTACTTGGCTGCAGAGTCTGTCTCACTGTGAGCTGATCACAGACGATGGAATTCGTCACCTGGGGAATGGGGCCTGCGCCCATGACCAGCTGGAGGTGATTGAACTGGACAACTGCCCACTAATCACAGATGCTTCCCTGGAGCACTTGAAGAGTTGTCACAGCCTCGAGCGGATAGAACTCTATGACTGCCAGCAAATCACACGGGCTGGGATCAAGAGACTCAGGGTAAAGACGGCTGCGCACTCCCCAGCTCTGGTGCTCTCAGCACCTTTCCTTCTTTCTTTTTTTTCCCTCCTCCATTTCCTTTTTGTTTGTTTGTGTTTGTTTTTGTTTCAGATTTAGACTTCTGTGATTTTTATATTTACTTGGACATTCAGCAAAGAGGAAAAAAAATGGAGAGCAAACCTAAGGGTAGTTTTTACCTGTTGTTCCAGATGGGAATTTAGTGGGAAAATACCCACTGAGGGGAAGAAAGTAGGCCTCCTCCCAGCAGAGTCTCCTGTAAAGTCCAGGGATTAATAACATGCCCAGAGTCAAAAACACATGCCAGATTCAGGAAAGAAAGAAAGAATATAAAGAAAATACTTAGTTAAATGGGATTTAAGAATTTAATTTGTATTTCCTTTCACATCAAACTCTTTTGCTGGGGTTCTTATTTTTTAAGACAACAAATGGATTAAGTAGGGGTTTTTTTTGTTTGGGTTTTTTTGTTTTGTTTTGTTTTTACCTTTTAGCCCCATTCTCCATACTAAAGTGACCCATGCATAGTCAAATAACTGGAAGACAGGTTGCCAGCAAGGAGGTTATAAAAGGATGGATGAATCTATATGTTAGGTTATTCAGCTCAACAGACATTTATTGGAACATCTGCTTCACACCTGCTGTGGGAAAGGCACTGTGCTTAGTTAGGCCCTTACAACCAGTGTCTGAAAACATCCATGTTGGCCACATGGCATCTGAGTGCACAAAGGAGCACCAGACCTCATCTTGAGTTCCAGTTGGCCTTAGTTCCTCCTCTCCCTTCTGACCTAGAGGACTGAGAGCATACCTGCAGTGGGGAAGCCTTGCAGCCATATTCCTTCTACACCAAAAGAGAGCCGTAGGCCAACCAGAGCCTCTTCTATGGCCTCCTTGCAGTAGGGGTCCTAGACCTCCTTGGTTGTCCAGAATCTCTTCCATCTCTGAGTCCTCAAGACTTTTTATCTGTTCTCAAATCATCACTTAACATTTTTTCGTTTTAATTTAGCTATTTAGGTCTAGACTGTTAAATTCCCTAAGAGCAGGGTTTCTGTGTTGACCATCTTTGTACCCCCTATGTAACTAGCACAGTGCCTTGAGTGTGGTAGGAATTCAGAAACCATTTATGTACTAAAAACTAGCAGTATGTTTTAAAAGTGGATAATGAGGTTTTTAAGAAAATATCAGAAGAAACATTGTCCACAGTGACTTGGAAAAAATTATTTTAAGCTTGTATAGTTTCTTTCAACTCTGGGAATCCAACTAGCAATCCCTTTGGGACAGGTTAAGAGATTAGTATGACGTTTTCCCCCAGTTTTATTATTAAAAAGCAGATACCAAAGTTATGTGAGCTATTTAGTCATTTAGAATAACCTGGAATACTACAAAGCAGAACCCAGGTCTCTCAACATCCTGACCGGTACTCAGCCTCTGCCTTGCTTTCATGTTCACTCAGCCCCTGTGTTTTTTCTGAAAAGCAATGTTGCTCTTTCTGTTTTAGCCCTCTCTCTTAGTAATGTTTCTGTCTTGTTTCAGACCCATTTGCCCAATATTAAAGTCCACGCCTACTTCGCACCTGTCACTCCACCCCCATCAGTAGGGGGCAGCAGACAGCGATTCTGCAGATGCTGCATCATCCTATGACAATGGAGGTGGTCAACCTTGGTGAACTGAGTATTTAATGACACTTCTAGAGTTACAGTGGAGTCTCCAATGGAAGCAACCCCAGTGTTCTGGGCAAGGGTTACAAAGTGAGGGCAGCGTCCAGATCCCCAGAGCCACACATAACATGCAAACCCACCCTCACCCCCACCCACTCTAGTTCTGTGACCAGGGGACTGAAGCCCACGCTGGCTTTATCAAGTGGATTGGTAAAACTTAACCATTCCTGTTGGACATGCCAAGAAGAAAATCATAGGCAAGGTGGAGGGAAGGGGGCATTCCAGCAAATGCAGTGTTACTGCTCCTGCAGTTTCTTCATTTTTTGAAGGGGTTTCTTTGGTGATTTTGGAACAGCAACTGCAGTCCTCCAGGGTCAAGGAAAGCATAGAAAAACAATATATGTTGTATCCAGGGACCAGAAAGAAAAATTCTTTGCATCCTATAAATGGTAGCCATCCCTCATGAGATGACTACAGAGCTTCTGTGCTTCCTTGTTCCCATGCCAACATGCTGAGCATGCTCCCAAAGAAGGCTCATCCATTCCTCCTCCTGTGTTTTTTAGTATTTGGCCCAGAGGTTTCCTAAATGGTTGCACTGAAATCGCTGTGGTCCAAATGTGATTACTTACTCACTCAAATTGTCATTCTCTGTAGCACACTTGTGCACCTGTCTTTCGTTCTCTGTTGCTCCCTCCCGCACTCTTGCTCAGTCTGTCACCTGTTCATTGTCTGCTTACTCACACTCAGTTGTTACTCTTTTGCTGTTGTGTTTACAGTGTGCATTTTGGATGATTAGTTGGGGTTACCAAACATTTTTAAAAGAGACATTATCAATAAATATTTTTTTAATTCTAAATTTTACCATTAGGGGACCCTGCCTGAATCTTTGCCAGTCTGAAGGGAAACTATCACAAAACCAAGAAATGGTATGAGAAGAAATTGAGTTAAAACTATTTTGACGAAAACAAACTTTGCCTTTTGGTTTCTGTTATACCTTGTGATATATAATAATACGCATGATATGCGCAATGTTCTCCCTGCACATTTTTCTTCCCATCAGACTCCACTAACTTAATAAGGAGAGAGAAATGCATTACTAGTAAAGAGTGGAATGGCGAATCCCAAAACTGAGCCCAAAAGCACCCCCCACCCAAGCTCAGACATGTTGGATGTTCACTGAAATCTAGGTGTGAGCAGTAGCATCCCTGATTTGTGTCTGTGAGGTTGTTTTGTTTTAGTAGGAGTGCTGCTAGAGTTGCTGTGCCGTCCAGCTGGTCAGTTTCTCTCCCCGCCCCCCGACCCCACCCCCGTCCCAGCCTATCAGGGATGTAAGAACGACCCTAGAACAGGTGGTCAGCTGTATGTCAGTGTTGATGGTGTATCTCGAATGTTGGCACCTCAAAGGACCAGAACCATTTCAAAACCTATCAACCCTATCTTTCTTGTGCTCCGGACTTCCCATGAATGAAATACAGGGGTAACCAGGTGAAGGGTTTGAGAGGAAGCAGGGGGTTCATTGTCTCTGCCCAGCATGGTCAGCAGAACTGAAGGCAGGTATTCAGTGCCCATGACTCAGAGGCAAAGAAGAGGCTTCCTTCCTTCCCCCCAAAAGTCATAAAGGATGAGGGAACTAAAATGAGCTTCTAAAGTATAAGAAGTAGATTTCTAAACCCCAAAGTTAGAAACCTTATGTGGTTTTTAATAGGACACCTTTTTTTTTTTTCCTTTTGGTCTTTTAGGACATTACTGTGCAGTCTGCCATGATCTTAGATCATCTTCTGCATGATCCAGGCTGTTAAAAGGCTTGTTGTAATGCTGCAGGTGCTGGCTCTACATAAAGCATGACTTAGTTCTCCACAAGCAATTCGATGAAAGGACGCTAGAAATCTGTACTGTCCACCATTATTTTGCATGTTAAATTTATTTTAAATCCTATTTTTTATTAAGCCCTTTTAAACGCTCAAATTACTTTTATTTTTCATTCCCCCTTCCCCTTAACCTCTTTTCAAATTATCATGTGAAGAATATACTTAAATTTTATTTTTATTTGAGTATAGTTGGCATAAGGATATACCTTTTAAAGTGAGACTCACTCTCCTGGTTATACCCCACACGTACAAATATACACACTTGCACGCACACTTCCAGATGTGGTTAATATGCAGATCCCCAGGTCACTCGTTCAAACAAAAGTAAAAAGAGGAGTATTTAGGGGCCATCTGCTCTAACATATTAAGGTTTTTTTAGTATTGCCTGAACAAACTGACCATAAAACCCTGATTGATTAGTGAGTATGGGTTTAAATTGCCCACCAGTTGAGGACATTAAGGTACTTCTTTACTTAAAAAGTACATAAATGTAAAAGACCCTATTCACCAGGACATGAACATCTTGGAAATGCCATTTCTCAACTCAAAGAGTGGACCCACGTGCAGGTCCCTGTGGACTTGCTCAGGCCATCCCTACCTGTCTGGGCCAAGAGCACAGTCCAGTGAGAGAAAAAAGGAGTGTGAGCGCTGTGCTTGTATGTGGTCAGGCCTTGCTCCTTTCGCAAGAAAACTTCAGGCAGGCCCATCAAGTTTGGAAGGAAATAGATTTTTTTATGCCAATCTGCAACCTACACCAGCTGATGAAATGTACCAGGAATTTAAGAACCCAGAACATGGTAAGTTTTGGTCAGGTGGAAAGGGCCCCGCCATCCTGTCTTAATATCAGGGATACTTTTGAAAATTCAGTAAGGCTTCAGAGTTTAGGAAAGGCTTCTTGGCCCATTTGTCTGACTCCAGAGCCCCGGCCCTCTACGCCTTCTGTGATGAAGAAATACAAAGTGAATGGAGAGATTCGGGATAAGTCAGAAGGTACCCTCAGAGCTATTGCCTAGACCTGCAGGTAGCCAGGAGGGGTTATTGCTATGTCTGTGGAGAACGTTATTAAACATCCAGATCACCTCTTTTCCAAGCAGCCTTTCCCCCTACATTTTCCAGCATCATTTGCTACATCAGTATCTTTTCTGGCCTCTATACTGGCTCCATCAAGGTGATCCCAGCTTCTTCTTTTTTTTTTTTTTTTGGACTGCTCCCATTTTCTTCCTGTACTCATTCTTGTCTTCTATTTAAAGCCTCCGTCTCACTCCCAATGATGCTGCTGACTTATTCTCAATGTCTCCAGTCTAGCTTCCTCTTTGGGTCCTTGTCCTGATCTAAGCAAAGTCTCTGGGCAGCCTTGAATACAGTAACTGTTGTGTGGTTCAGGCCATTTTTCACCGGGTGGTCTTGGACGTTTGCTTACCAAATTTGAAATCACGCTGTTGGATATGTAAGAATATTTCTTAAATGGTTTTTGTAAATTTCCACATCCATTAAGTTGATGTAGCAGACCTATAAGTCAGAAATTTTACATTTTCTTTACAGCACATATTTTAGAGGGACACCTGGCAAATATTTTTATGATGCTTTATTTTGGGCTTTCCAAACCATTTGAACTGTTGAGTACAGCTCTAATGCTACAGCAGTCGGGTTCTTTATTTCTCCTAAATGCCTTGTAAAATGCTTTGTTACCGGTTTGATGGCCCACTCATGCCGTGGCGGGTAAACAGGGTACGCGGGAACTTGTCCTGGTCTGAAGTTGTAGGGAAGTGTGAGAGTGGCACTGGAAGGAAGACGGGGCTGCCTGCCTGCCTGTGTGGACAGCGTATCTTCAGGGAACTGTGGTTTTGAAGAAGAGGAACACTTGTGGATCATGGTTGACCCTTGGCCGTTTAATGTTTATTGTGCTGAAAGTCACAGGCTGCTTATGACAGGTGCTACCAGTGTGAGAGGAGGGGCTTAAAGGAAATGGGTCTGTTCTGCCTTTCCTTCCTTGTGTGCATGGTCTAAGATTAGGTTTCCATCCCCATTGTGCATCCTGGCTGAGGGACTCTTTCAGTGGTATTCTTTGAGCTTCCGGAACTTTTTTTTTTTTTTTTTAAGATTGCCTTCTTATCTGTCCACCAGTTCTAGGATCTTTAACCACCTCAAACCCAGGCAGTGTGAATGAGCTGAGACTTGTTTGAGACGAGGGGGAGGACTTTTGGTTGGAGGTCTTGAAGCAAACCCTCCCCTTTACAATGATCTTGGACCAAAGAACCCTAAAGCAGTAGGAGGGTGAGGGGAAATACGGAGTCTAAGCTTCTCGTCACCTTTATTTCTATCATAAACTTTAATTGTAATATTGGAAGATACAGAAAACTATATAAGACCATGTCGGTTGGCTATAATTAACCCAGGTAATTTGGGAATAACATTTGGCTCTATTTGCTATATCCAGGTGCCCTAACTGAACAGCTTGGTTCTCCAGCAAAGAACATGCTGCTCTAAGCTTGCCCTCTCACTTGAGACAAACTCTACTTGCCAGAAACTACCATTTGAGGCAAGTGCTTTTTCTGCATGAAGGGCTTCTGCAGCTCCCCCTCACAAGGCAAGTCTCTCTCTTTGTCCATTTTTATTCTTAGGAACATCAGATCTGCATCTCTGAAGGCTTTGACCCTTAGGAAAGTCCATAAGAACCTCTCAGCTGAGTCTGAGTGAATCTTTGGAGCCCAACAGAATTACACTTAATTTTCAGCAGGAAAAAAAAAATGTCTTGGGTAAGCTCACATGTGGGATATTAAGAGAAATTCCATAATGTGCTTCTTCCATCTCTCCCTCATGTGTTTTTTGAGTAAGCCCCCGGTGGAGTCTGGTTCGCAGGTGTTGAGTACCTCCTCAGCCAAGGTGTCTCACTGCCCTTTTAGGAAAAAGAAACATGAGCAACCAGAACTGTGTCAATGGACTCTTATTTTCTGTGTTTTTCAGTGTCTTGTTTTGAAGAATTGGGGTGGGGAAATGGTAATGAGATTGAAAGTAAAGGAGAGAATCGGCTCTGGAACTGGGGCACTTTGCTTCAGGTACAAGCATCTGTCCCGAATATATAGAAACACCTGCCTCACGCATGTGAGTAGATTTGCTTTCCTCTGCATCCCGTGAACTCCATGCCCTTCTCACCGGCACGGAGGGCTTCTGCCTACCACGCACCCGACCAGTCACCCAGATGGGGATTGGCACCCCCCAAAGGACCCCCAGTGCTTCTGGGTGTGGCTCCCCCCACCCAGGGCAGGAGCAGGTAGGCAGTGAATGAGAATCCCCACCCCAACAAGAGATGGGAGAAGAGAGGTGTCCAGACACATACCTTTTCTGCCACACCCCAAGAACCCAGGGAAATCTTTGAAGTGATGTCTTATTTATTGAAGTGGAAGAAATCTTTGCCCCACGACGAAGTTCCGCTTGTCACTGTTGCTTACTGCTTATTTTCACTAACTCAAATCTGTGTCTCACTGCTGCTCACACACATGTGTTTCTTACCTTAGCCTAACCCTTCTCAGCCCCTGAAGTCATTATTTCTGTGTTGTTTTTCTTTCTTTCTTTCTTCCTTTTTTTTTTCTTATGGCACTAGTGAACGACAACCGAAAGTCTTAGAAAATCCTAACTTGAAAAAGGAGTCTCTAACTGGCATGGTTTGATTAATTACTTTACCCCCACACACACACCCCCAAAGACTTGAATGATTTTCTTTCCTAGTGCTATATAATAGACCTGTAAAAAGAGAAACCTTTGCTGCTGCTTTTCTGGGTTTACATGTTTTTTCCTGCCCTTAAGAATCTTACCTGTGCTTCTCTGATGACTGTTACTTTCTAATAAGTGCAGGAAGGAGGTGAGCCTGAGATTTCTTCTCTTACTCCCCTCCTCACCCTACCCCCAAACTCCATGCTAACCTCTAACACACGCAAGCTCCGTGGGGCGGGGCTCAGGAGCTGCGTGGGGGGTCTTTTCTCCCCCTGCCGTGGCTCTGCTCTCGCAGCCAGCCCCTGAGGATCTGTGACTGCCCAGTCTGAAGGCTTGGAAGGGTTACGGCCGGGGGGGAGAGAGTCCTCTTCTGCCTTTTGCCTTCTTCCATTCCTGTTTAATGACTCAGCCTTCAGCTGCCTCCCACCCGGCTGCCTCCTTTTCCCTACCAGGAATTGCTTCCAGGTAACTTGCCTCAGGCAGTTCCCGGCTGCTCTCCTCAGCCTTGCCCACCTTCCCATGACCCTGAGAGCACAGATCTGTGTGGAGCTCAGCTGGGAGGACCACCCCTGCCTGTCAGACTCTGCCCGAGGATGGAGATGGGTGGGCAAATGGTGCTGCGGGAGAAATTTTTACCTTCAAACCAGGCTGTTCCATCCCTGCACTAACCCCCTCGGACCCCTCTCCCCCTGAGGGAACAGAAGGCAGAGGATGGTTGACTGGCAGGGTCTGATCCCAAACCTTGCTGTGGCCTCAGCCTCCTGCAGCCATTCGGCCTGCCCCGGAGTGCTTCAGCGTGCGGGAGCTGCTGCTGACTTGTTTCTCCACCAGGCCTGCCCCCCGCGCTCAGCCGCTCCCTGGGCTGACCCGGTCCCGGGACTCGGTGACTGAACACCAGGCTCCATTAGCTGTCCAAGTGACTGCTTCCACCCAATACTTTTGGCGCTTGAGGATGGGGGGAGGGAGGGTTATTTAAAATAAAATCCAAGGTGGCAGTAGAGGATTCCTTTTGCTTTAAAATCTTTGGACTAAAAGAAAAATGTTTTTTATATATAAATATATAAAGTAAATTGTTATGTAACTATTACTGTTTCCTGTATGTTCTAATTTTGTTTTATGATGTAATTAAAGGAAATAAGCTGTGAAGACTTCTCATTTTGCCGGGGAAATAGCCTGACTCAGAGCTGTGATTCTTAACTTCCTTGAACTCTAGAACTGCAAAGGCTCCCGAGGCTGAATGAAGGGGCTTCTTTTTGGCATCCTTGTATTTGTTTAGTATTCTTTAATTAATACCCTTTATTTATTAATAGGCTTAATACCTTTTTAAGAGCCTTTAATACCCTGAACTCCACCTGTCTCTGAAGACGTAATATAAATCAGAGTTTCTAAAAAACCTTTGTTTTAATTCATTTGACAGCAGCAATTCAACCTGAGTCCCCTATCTGTGCAGAGCATTGCCCTCACCTTGACTAGGAAGGAATGATGATGGAGTAGTATAATAGTTAAACAAGCTCCAAGCCGGAGTGCCTGACTTCCACCCGAATGACCTCAGCCAGTTGACCCTTCCATCTCCGTTCTTCATTGGTAGAGCGGGGATAACAGTACCTACTTTAGAGTGTGAAGATTAAAAAGATAATAATGACACATGGTAGATACTTGTTACCTGCTTTTATTCCCTTCGTGTCAACAAATATTTCAGGATCTAGTCTGTGCTAGAGGCTCCTAGGTTGAGAGATACACAAAAGTTAATGCAATGGGGTCCCTGTCCTTTTGATGGAAATGAGCAGTGGAGCCAAGTCAGCAAGCTGAATTTCAATCTCAAGTTATCTACCCTGTTGTGAAACACCCTTGGGGAACCCTGTGGAATTATAGGTCCCCTCAGTAATAACTGAGGTAAATGATCAATAAGGAATTAAGCAGATATTTTTAAGAGGGCACGTTGGCCTGTCTTCCACTCCATGCGTATGGGTTTTCTCTTTTCAGTGTTTGAAATTTCTTAAAGATTTATTTTAGTTATTATTAATTTTTTTTTTTTTTTTAGAGAGAGCAGGGAGAGAGAAGATCGCCAACAGACTCCTGATTGAGCGCTGAGTGCAGAGCGCCAACATGGGGCTCAGTCTCACAACCCTGAAATCATGACCCGAGTCAAAATCAAGAGTTGGAGGCTCATTCAGTTAGTTGAGCGTCGTTTGAGTGTCAGACTCTTGGTTTCAGCTCAGGTCGTGATTTCAGGGACATGAGATGGAGCCCTGAGCTGGGGTCAGCGAGGAGTCTGCTTAGGACTCTCTCCCTGCCCCCCGCCCCCACTCTCACGCATGTGCACACGCACGCTCTCTCAAATCTTTTTTAAAAATGAGCAGAATAAGATACAGCTCATTGCCATTTTTTTTTTAAATTAAAGACTTTATTTATTTATTTGACAGAGGCACAGCGAGAGAGGGAACACAAGCAGGGGGAGTGGGAGAGGGAGAAGCAGGCCTCCCACCGAGCAGGGAGCCCGATGTGGGGCCCGATCCCAGGACCCTGGGATCATGACCTGAGCCAAAGGCAGACGCCCAACGACTGAGCCACCCAGGTGCCCCACCATTTTTTTTTTAACGTTTTATTTTTTATGGGCACCTGGGTGGCTCAGTCAGTTAAGTGTCTGCTTTCCGCTCAGGTCATGATCCCAGGGTCCTGGGATCAAGCCCCACGTCGGACTCCCTGCTCATAAATAAAATTCCCTACCCTGAAGAGTTTTCTATTCCCTTCATTCCTTTAAAAAAACAAAAAGGATTTTTTTTTTAAAGATTTTATTAATTTATTTGACAGAGACACAGCGAGAGAGGGAACACAAGCAGGGGGAGTGGGTGAGGGAGAAGCAGGCTACCCGCAGAGCAGGGAGCCCGATGTGGGGCTGGATCCCAGGACCCTGGGATCATGACCTGAGCCGAAGGCAGACGCTTAATGACTGAGCCACCCAGGTGCCCCAGGATTTTTTAAGATTTTATTTATTTATTTGAGAGAGTTAGCGAGAGAGAGAGAGAGCCGGGGGAGGGGCAGAGGGAAAAAGAGAAGCAGACTCCCTGCTGAGCAGGAAGCCCGACGTGGGCTCCATCCAGGGACCCCAGGATCATGAGCTGAGCAGAAGGCAGACCCTTAACTGACTGAACCACCCAGGTACCCTACATCTCTAGAAGTTTTAAATAAGCATAGTGATTTGATAGTTGAATGGTCTTTTAGAGGCTTTAGTGATTAGTTTTTGCCCAAACTAGTTGGGAAAAAAAAAATCCATCCAGATTTATTTATTCCTCTGTCTCAGACTCCATCCTTTGCCCTAGTCTATAGTTTAAGTAAGGAGAGAACATTTCCCCAAGAGGACCAAAACACCAAGGAAATTGAACAAGCATTGAACAACATATTAAATATATATGCCTTTTAGAATTAACTATTAATACTAAGGAAAGGAAAGGGTGAATACAATTTTAAGTAAACGTGAATCAATGCACCCAGTGTTCAGGCAGCACTGCTTGGGGCAAAGGCGCCTTATCCATATTGGCAGGCTCCATGCCTCACAGGCTTGGCCAGCTGAGCTGAGCTTGGGAGGCTGTGCCCAGGTTCCACCAACTGAGCAGAGAGATGGGAGCCTGGGGGCTGCTCCCCTCCTCTCTAGGGGTAGGACATCCCGCTTCACCCAGAGCCGGATGAAGCAGCTGAGGATTTAAGCAAGGCTTCTGGTGAACGTGGGGCCCCCGAGAACCAGGCTGGCATCAGTCGCCTACTCTTGCAGCGGGATGTCCCTGGGCCTAGGTGAGAACCAGGTAGTAGCCATCTGGATTCTGCACTGGAAGCAGTGAAAAGGGCACCACTGGGATCAGACAAGCCAAGCACCACTTCTGCGCTGCTCCCAAACCAAGCAGCTGGGAGTGTGCCTGCCACCCCCCAGTGTTCCTCCTACCCCAACTCGAGGAAGCCTCCCTCTGTCCTGTAGGAGGGATAGAGGGCACACATCTGAATAACCAGCACCATAAGCCAAGTGGCCAGAGGTGCTCTGTGCCAGGGGATGTCCAGCAAGCATCTTCTGCATTGTAGGATGCTGGGAGTGGGGCAGAAGAGAGAGGGGGCCTTACTTTCCCCTCTATTAAATTCCCTGACCCAGACACTGGGACGTTTTATCCCTGAGCGGTAAATAGCTGCCTTGCAGCCACGTGAATCTGTCCCTTTGACACCAACAAAGCTGGCATTCAGATGTTTCCAGTTGACTGGAACGCAGCACTCGCCCCGCTCCACCCCCAGCATACACACACCTTCAAGGAACATTTTAATCTCATTTTAGGAGACAATATAAACACAATCTTGCCCTTTGTAGGGCCTGCCAGATACACTTCTCTCCCCTCTAAAACCCCTACCTTTTTTCACCACAGCCACAAAGTATGATTCATCCTTAAGATTCTGAACCACCTGCAGGGGAGAAGGGGTCACTGAGACAGTGCTGTTCTTAGAGCCAAACAGAAGAAGCCAGGGCAGGGAGAGGGGCCTGAGGTGGGAGAGTGATCAAGGCCCTTGTGGGGCCTGGCAAGAGCCAGGGCTCACCTACCTGGTCACTGAGGAGAATTAGGACGCCCCTGGGGCCTTGGTGAAAGAGGTGGTGGATCTGATTGGCCGGGAGGGCCAAGAGCTCAGCCAGTTTCCCCATCAGCTCAACAGCACTGAGTTCATCTAGAAAGATCTCTTGATAAAAGCCTGGGGGTGTGGGCAGCACAGGGCAGGGATCAGTATATGTGTGTGGGGGGGAGCTGAGGGAGCCCCAGAGACCAGGAAGAAGGAGAGAGCAAGGTGACAGCCTCTTGGGGGGTGGGGGCAGGAAGGAGTAAAGAAGCAAAAAGGTTTATAAATCCACTTAATCCTCACCTATTCCTCAGCTTTGGGGAGGCCTCAGACCGAGGGGAGCCCCCAACTTAAAAAGGGGGGACAACTACATACAAATGACTGAAACCCAAATACAATGATTATAATGTTCTAATCCCACGTATCAACAATGACAAAGTCAGATGGGTTTGGGGAGTAGAACATGGAGGAGTAAGCCCAGGGGACATCTTGGAAGGAGAGGACTGATCTGGTCATGGAAGACAGGGGAATGCCAAGGAAGGCATCCTGGGTCCCAGGAATGATGGAGGATCACCCTCTCCCCAGGCCCGAAGAGGTTTCGCGCAGCCACACCTGAATCTCGCCTGGAGAGAGAGGCCAGAACCTCACCTGAGTCAGGGTTCTTAGGAACCTCGTTCTCTTGCCTAGAGGCCTCCTGAGCCACATACAAAGTCAGCCGGTGACGAATGGGCCTGGGCCAGGAAAACAGTTTACCTATCAACACTTCATACCTAAATTAACAGCCCCCTCCCTGGGAGGGATCCCGCCTCCTCCCAGGTCTCCAGGGAGGGAGGTCACCACTTATTTCTTAGAAATTTAATGAATGCTGGACCCTGCAGGGAGAGATGAGAAAAATCCATCTCTGTCCTCAGAAATGGAGTGATGCGGGTGGGATGGCTACAGAAAAAGATCACGGGAGCCTCACTTTCTAGCCCATCCCTGCCATCTTTGCTCTGTGACCCCAGGGAGGTCACTGTCCGTGGGCCTCAGTTTCTTCCTCTGTAAAAAGAGGGTATGGGACTAAGTGGTCTTTAAGGTACCTTCCAGCTTGAACACGCCATGAGACACAACCATTAGCCAAGTTGGTAAACGCCACTACAGAGGGAAAGGGATTGTGGTTGGCAGTGCCCGGCACCTGGCTCTAAGAGCGTTGAAAAGGCGGATCCCATCGGCAGCCCCGCAGATCTGGATAAGGTCCTGGCGGGTAAGCTTCAGCAGATCAGTGCCTGCAGAGTCAGACAGGGCCCGATTGGGGGAAGAGGCCTGGGGTCAAGGGTGGCAAGGGATACAACCCAACATTAGTCTACAAATCGCCCTAGCATGTCCAGACATGGGGATCAAACTTGGATTCAAATCCCAGTTCTGCCCCTTGCTTGTTAGCTGTGTGTCTTTGAGCAAGTTATTTAACCTCTCTGAGCCCCATCCGCATGGGTAGTATATAAATTATATGGGGTGATACAGGAGAAGAGAGCCAAGCAGGCATAGTGCCTGGCAACTCTCAGTCCTAGAGAGAAGTTAGCTGAAGAACACACAGCAAGCCAGGCCACAGGCAGGCGTCCTGCCCTCAGCCCCCTAAGGTAAGGTCCCTGCCGGACCCCAGCCTCACCAGTGAAGTTGGCCAGCACCCGGCAGTAGCTGGAGAACCGGTGCCGATGCAACCACTGCTGCGTCTCTAGGATGGAGGCTCCAGGGTTCAGATCCTGAGGCACGAAGAGGGCAGTCCAGGTTGTCACCATGGGCGCACGGACTGAGAACGGGGTAGGAGAGACACAGCCCCCTGCCCTTGGCGTGCCCGCGTCTGAGAGCCCGCAGGCTCATCGCCCAGTCCTCTCAGGAAAGTTTGGCCGTCTGCGGCCATACAAGCTCTGTCCAGCAGGGGGCAGCGCCACCCCATTCCGGAGAGGCCGCTGAAGCCCCGAGGAGGTTTTGAGACACAGGTGGGGGGATTGGAAAGGCAAGACGCACCACAGCGGGGCTGCCCCCCAAGGTGTCCACGGCGAACGGCGGGGAGGAGCAGAGCCTGCGGGGGAGCAGAGAGTCGGCAGCGCAGCCAGCCCCCAGCGCCACGCCCCCTTCCCTGGGAGGCGGAGCTTGCTGGGGTCCCCCCCCGCCCCACGGATTACCCAAAGGCCACAGAGCTGAGCCTCTTGCCCTCAGTCGCACCCTCGACCCTGCCCCTCCCCGGATGCCCGGGCTGAGGGGCTCTTCTCTTCGCGCTCAGCCCGGAGGCCCGAGAGGGGCCCACCGCGCCTCACCTCTCCGGGGACAGGGGCTTGCAGCCGTGGGGAGAGGTCGGAGCAAGAGGGCTGAGCGGCGAGGAGGGCCCTGCCCTGGGGTCCGGCCACGGCGAACACTGGGGGGCAAACAAGCCGCAAGCTTCCGCCTACACGTTCCGAGGCCAGGGGCGGCTCTTCCCTCACCTCCGTCCGGCGGGAGCTGACGGGGGGGCCGCCCGGGGCCACACTTGGCCCCCGCCCTAGGAGGCCCGGACGAGTGGACCAAACGCCACTCAAGGGAAGAGAGGGCTGGCGGGGGGAGCTGGGGAAGCTTCCAGGAGCCGCTAGCCAGGAGCGGCAGCAGGAAGGGCAGCGCTCCAGGCAGAGGGCGCCGCGGCGAGGCGGGCGAGGGCGCGAGCGGGCGAGGCTGCCCGGGAGGCTGGAAGGCGTTCGCGCCTGAGCCTTGAACACACGGTGCGGCTTTGTCCTTGCCGGGAACAGGCGGAATCAGTGGGGACTGTGATGGTCCTGCAGCAGCCACGGCCCCCAGGCCTCAGTTTCCCGGCACGCGCAATGAGGCTCCTCCCTCCAAACCCGCTCTGCGGCGCGCGGCGCCCCGCCACACACCTCGGCGAACACCGTGCTCGCACAGGCAGCCTGGTACTGGTGTCTCTCCCGCGGGGGCTGTTTCTCCAGCTTCTCCCGGTCTGTTCTCAGCTTGCGGTCAGCTCCTTTGGGCTACAGGCGAGGGACAAGGGCAGCTCAGAGCGCCCCCCCTTACCTGCCCCCTTCTCACTACAGAAGGGGCTCCAAGCAAGAGATCAAGCCCCATCCCTCTGTGCATAGGCAAGGGGCTGCAGGCCGAGCCGGGTGACAGTCCTGAGGGGGAGGGGGAGGGGCCTGCCTGTACCTTGAACACCTTGATGAGGCACCCCGCTGAGTGCAGGTGCTCGGGTGGAAGGTCCTTGTCGCTGGGCTTGAAAGTGTCAATCTGGAGGCGGAAGGGGACACCTTTCTCCCCACCTTTCTTCCGAGGAGTGAACTCGGTGCTGATGCAGTGAACCTGAGGTGACGACGAAGCAAAGAGAAAGCAGGGTGACTCCAGGTCCCACCCACATTCAAGCAGGTCCACCTTCGAACCTGTCACCTGCCTGTCACCTGTCAGCCTTTTACCACGGCAACTTTCCATCCCCAACTGCAGTTTATTTCTTAATGCGTACCTTTATTAGGTTCTTTCCCTTGTTCAAAATCCTTCAGTAGCTCCCCATGGTTATGGGATGAGAAGCAAAGTTCCTGACCCTCATGTTTGAGTCCCTTAAAGAGTCATGTCAAGCCCTTCTGCATCGCTGCTCTCTCTCCCCCATCAGAGAACACACTGACCCACCGAGCCAGCCTAATCGTGGCCCCCAATACACTTGCATAGTTCTCCCTAGAATCTTCTACCTGGAAAGCAATGCCTGCTCCTATCTAAGCCAAAATGCCCCATTCCAGGGTAGAGTTGCCAGTTAAAATGCAGGCATGCCCTGTTAAATTTGAATTTCAGGTAAACAACAATTTTTTAGTATAAATATATCCCAAATATTTCGTGGGACATTCTTCCCCTCACCCCATGGGACATTCTTTTTTTTAATTATTTAAAGATTTTTATTTATTTATTTGACAGAGAGAGAGACATAGCGAGAGAGGGAACACAAGCAGGGGGAGTGGGAGAGGGAGAAGCAGGTTTCCCGCAGAGCAGGGAGCCTGATGCGGGGCTCGATCCCAGGACCCTGGGACCAGGACCTGAGCTGAAGGCAGACGCTTAACGACTGAGCCACCCAGGCGCCCCTAGACCTCACTCTAATGGCTACATAATTTCTAGTGTACGTCTGCACTCAAACTTATGTAAAAGTCAATTGTCTTCCAACGTGCATTTTGAATGTTTAAAGTCTTTGAATATGAGAAAGAGCGCTGCTATGAAGGGCTGGTCACTATATCTTCATGTAGGGAGCACCTGGGTGGCTCAGTCGTTAAGCATCTGCCTTGGCCTCAGGTCATGATTCCAGGGTCTTGGGATCGAGTCCCGCATCGGGCTCCCTGCTCAGAGGGGAGTCTGCTTCTCCCTCTCCCTCTGCCTGCCACTCTGTCTACTTGTGCTCTCTCTTTCTCTGTCAAATAAATAAATAAAATCTTTAAATATATACATATATATATCTTCATGTACTTATTGAACACTGCTGTAGGATGAATTTCTTGAGATGGAACCACTGGGGGGCTTGCACCTGGGTGGCTCAGTCAGTTAGGCACCTGACTCTTGGTTTCAGCTCAGGTCATGATCTTGGGGTCTTGAGATCAAGTCCTGCTTTGGGCTCTGTGCTGGACGTGGAGCCTGCTTGGGACTCTCTTTTCCTCTGCCGCCCCCCCCCAAATAAATAAATAAATCTTAAAAAAAAAAAAAAGGAATGACAGGGTAGAATGCTAGGAACATAAAATTCAATAAATTTTGCCCAAGTGCCATTCCACCCACAGAATGAGTGCACAATTTCTTCTTCTAATTTTTTTTTTTTTAAGGAGCTAGAAGTTTATTGAATACACCGCAAGGGGGCAGCAGGCAGACAGCAGAGAGGCTGTCTGCCTCCCCAAACTACTCCTTCACCAATAAGTCTTTTTTTAAGTCTTTGCCATATATATATATATATATATATATATATATATATATGCATTTAATTAACATTTTCTGAGGTTGAGGTTGAACTGTCTACATTTATTGGTAATTTGTATCCTTCTTGTCTGCTTATATCCTTTGCCTATTTTTCTACTGAGCTTTCATCTACTTTTTCTTATTGATATATGAGAACTTTTTATATATTGAGGATATAAAGCATTATATGTCATATGACAACTATTTTTCCCATTTGATGTCTCCTTTTAATTTTGCCTATGTATTGCAGACCATTACTTTTTATGAAGCTAAGTTCTGTCCTGAGTTTTCTAGCTTCTTCCAATGCTTTAAGGTTTAACAAGTCCTTCCTTGTGGTGAGATTCAATGAACATTTAGCCATATTTTATCTTCAAGGTGCTTTCTGGAAGCGGTTTGTTCTTACTGTTCCCTCACCCCCACCCAAACTCACCTTCCTTTCCCACCTAGGCTCCTGCCACTCCCATCTGACCTCAAGCCTCCTCCCAGTCCCAGCTTCAGACTCACCTGCAGGAAGAGGGAGGTCCTCTTGGTCGGGTCCCAATGAAACTCCACTGTGTTGAGTTGTGAGGGCAGCACCTGGGGTTCTATCAGCCCCACGGATAGTGGCACATCTGTAGGCACGGGGTGGCAAGCAGGGAGCAAGCCTCAGCCTCCCCGCCCCCCCCCCCGCCATCCACGTGGCCTTCCAAGCCAGAAAGTGGCCCTGAAGGGTCCCTGGTCCCTCCCCATTCACCGATGTCCAGGATGCGGTCCCCTGGCCGGCTCCATCTCCACCCATCCAGCTGCTCTTGCTCTGTGTACTGCAGGCGCCGGTCGTGGAAAATCACACGCACCACGCTCTGGAGGCACAGGAAGTCACGGCTCACAGGTCAGAGGGTGCCTGGGCATTTGGGAACCAGTTCCCACTGCTGGGGTAGGCCACCCATCCCACCCTCCTCGCCCCCACCTTGCTTCCCACCTTCAGGGGTCATAAGCACTTAGATCGCTAGGTCTGTGTCCAGATGCCCACCTGCCACTCACTAGCTATGAAACTGGGGAAGTGACCTAGACACCCTGAGCCTCAGTTTCCTTATCTGTGAAATGGGGGAGTTAATCCTTTCCCACTCTTAGCCACTCTACTTGTTTCTTTTCTTGCTGCACTTTTCAATTTGCAATTGGTAAATCGATTTGTTATTGCATATAACTTGTTTAATTACATGTTTGTCTCAGTAGAATGCAAGCTCCCTGAGGAAGGGAACCACATCTGTCTCTTTACTGTTGAATCCCTAGCTCATAGAATAGTTTCTGGCAAAGCATGGGAGCTAAATATATAATTTTTTGGAGAGAAGGAATCATGCATGTGAATAATGCTATGTAAATGTACTTCTAAATCCCAGATCCGCTATTTTGTGTCCTTGAGAAAATATTTAACCTCTGTGCCTCTTTCCTCAACAATGCCTGCCTACCACTGTGCGGCTATGAAGGTCAAGTTAAAAGGTGGACTCGAGAGGGTTCTACTCGACAGTCACATCACAGTGATGACATTGGCTTCCTGCCCAGAGGGACAGTCATGCCTGGCCCTTGCCAGTTCGGGAAGGGGATGCATCTACCTTCAACAGCTGGGCCCACTGGGTAGCATCGCTCAGCTTGGGGTTGCACAGCATCTGCACCTCGTAGGACTGGCCTGGGAGAGGTCAAGGGGATGTGTGAGCCCCACTGGGGCAGAGATGGAGCCTGCCACCCCCATCTCGCGCTGCCCCACTACGCCTTTTCCTTCCCCAGGCCCAGCAGCATACCCTGGTTCAGGTAGGTGAGGGTCTCTTCCTGCTGCTTCACAGCCGGGGAGGTGGCTGCACAGAGAATGTACTGGAATGTGGGGCAGGGAGGCTCTGAGCTGGGGATGTTGTGCAGCTCTTCCTGCTTCAGGTAGGGCAAGGGCAGGGACTCCCTGTTGGGGGGGGAGGGGAACACCGGTGGCTTCCACCCCATCCCCTGTAGGGCTTTGACTCTCTCTGCCAGATCCTCAGGGAGCCAAAGGCTTCTGTAGCAAGCACCCCAGCAGCAACCAGGGCCTGAGAGTCCCCCACTCAACCCCTCTGGCCTCTGGGAGACCACCCTTCACGGGCAAATTCCAGATACTACCGAACATCTCCAAAAACCTGCCATCAATTACTTGTTTGCCATCTCAGGGCTTATCTGATACCAAGTAAATGCCCAACAAAAGTGCCCTGAGAGGGTGGGTGGTCAGGGTGTTTCAAGATGGTCCAGGATCCACTAAACGTTCGACCACTCCCCTACCCACAAAGGCACCCAAACACAGGAAGCCCATCCCCCTCCACTTGAAACGGATGGCCCTATCTGTCCACCGCAGCTCCGACCAGGACCATCCTTGGAGGCTAGGGGAAGGGGTTCTGGCTCTTACCTGAGCAAGCCAGTTGGAGGCCCTGGGTACAGTTCCCCGGGACTGGGCCATAGGTGCTCTGACTGGTTGTGCCAAAACAGCATCTTGGAAAGGGAGCAGGGCCAGCTGTCCGACAGAGAGCTCAGCACTGGGTTGGGCTGGCCCCCCTGAACTGTCCACCTGGGGCCCCAGGCTTTATACACAGAAGCAAACCCACAAAAGGGTGGGGCAAGGCCAGGAACCTTCTATTGGCTGCGCGTCCAGGGCTCTAGAAAACATGGGACCTGTCAGGCACTCCAAGGGGGGGGGTGTCAAGAAACGGTGTCCCCAGGGCTCCCCACCAATCATTAATTCAAAGGGGAGATGGTGGTGCTGCAAAACAAAGTCCCAGGGGTGGACATCCACTCCCCACCATTTCCCAAGGGGCTCGGGAACAATGAGGGGCACCCTCAGGCTTCAAGATTGGCCCCAGATCAGTAAACCGTGGAGAGTCCTGGAGATGCGCAGGCCTGGACCCCTCACATGACCCTGGGAGAGGGGCCTGACCACTCCAGGGGACAGGATGAGGAGACACACAGCATCGCATGGATCTACAGAGGGCCTTCACTCCCACTGGCCTCCTGTTTCTCCCCTCCCCACCGCCCCAGGTGCAGCGATGGCAGGACACCTGTCCTTCTGCTGGGGGCTGTCCGGCTAGGGGCCTGCAGTTTACAGAACATAGTCCAGCTTGCTGTGGAAACAACTCTGGCTGGCGCTGGGAGGGAGAGCCCAAGCGTGGGGAGGAGGGGGTGTGCCTGGGAGTGCCTCCTCCCAGGGCAGTAGGAGAGGAGTCCCAGGCCGGTGGTGTTTTTGCTCCTCCTCTGCCTGGGGGCATGGGGCCCACTGTGTTTATGGATAAATAAGGTCTGCCTGGGGGATGGCTTCTTCCCCACACTCAACCCCTGTTGTCATTGTACACAGACGGGGGTGTGGGGGAGTGGGGGTGGGGGGGGTTATGCCCACCCCCCACTACTGTGTTTGGTATAAACAGATGAGGGCCTTACAAAGAGCAGAAACAGGCTTTAAAGATGTGGCCTGGCCTCATGTGACCCCAGCTTTCCAGGTTTTGTGATTCTGGGGGGCCTACCTGAGCGAAAGAGAAAACTGAAGAGTACCCCCCCCACACACACCAGGCAGGGCATCTCCATCTCCAGGCACCTGGCCCTTGGTCCTCTCCATGCTTTCCCCTCCCATGAAGCCAGACGAAATGGAAGGGGGAGAAAAAGGGGATGGGAACATGCCTGCCAGAAGGGACCAAAGAAGTCTGAGTCCCCAAGATCCCCATGATAAGCTCCCCAAGACTTTGAGAACCCATCCATTGCCCAAAGTTGGATTCAAGGCCAGAGGCCCCCACAAAACCCTCCAAGGTTGGACAGAGCAGGACTGCAGGAAGGCCAGGGGAAGGGGAGTCAGAGGGGACCCAACAGGGCTGGGCCCTGGCCTGAGGGGAGCAGGGGGTAGGGGTGGTGGGGGTGGGCAGAGGAGATGGGCAGCTGAGTGGAGGCTTGTTTTAGGGGTGGAGGTAGAAAAGGTAGAGGCTGGTATGGGCCCCCTTCCTCCTTCCAGGAAGACACCGTGAGGAGCCAGTCAGGGGAGTGGGTGGGACTCCAGTTCCAGAACCCAATCCCCCACCACTTGGCCTCCACCTCCAAAGGCCTCTGTAGCCTCCCCCTTCTTCCCCCCTGAGGCTGCCTCTCCCCAGCTCTCTTAGCTACTCCTTCTTTCCACCCATCTCAGAGTCTCTGTGCTCTGTCCCCATCCAGATGGTGTTGGGCCTGTTCCTGGTTTTCTTTGGCTCTCCCACTAAAGAAAAAAAGCTGGGTTTGAGGCAGACAGATCCTGGCCAGTCCCAGCCCCCACCTCACTCTGTGCCCCCCTGAGCCAGCACAGCACAGGGTCTGAACGGCCCATCCTCTGGCCAGAGAGGCCCTAAGAAACTTCTGGTCCAGGTCCCCCACTCTCAGAGGAGTCTCAGGCTCTGGGAGGTGTGAGGTGTGAGGCCCCTCCAAGCAGGGGCACTTTAGGCACGTTACCTTCCTGAACGCCCTTTCCTCCTCTGTAAAATCGGACGAGATCTCCCTCCTACTCAGTGTGGGAGTGAAATTCTATGCAGTTTCATCTGATCCCAGGGTTTGATCCTCAGAGGCCCCCAATGGGTGGTGGTGGACACCACCAAGGACCTCAGTGTCCCCACCAGAGCCCCGTCCTGGGAAGCACAGACATGACTATCCCAGAAACTTCCCCACACACAGATAATTTCAGAGTTTTGAGGGGAGATTTTTTTTTAAGATTTTATTTATTTGAGAGAGAGAGAGGATTGGCGGTGGGGGAAGAGCAGAGGGAGAGGGAGAAGCAGGCTCCCCGCAGAGCAGGGAGCCCAGATGTGGGGTTTGATCCCTGGAGTCAGGTATCATGACTTGAGCGGAAGGCAAACACTTAACCAACTGAGCCACCCAGGTGCCCCATGGGAGATTTTTTTTTTAATGGATTTTTCCCCCCACCCCAATCGCTCTGCATTTTCTACGCCATGGATAACCCGATCCTTTTTTTTTTTTTTAAAGATTTTATTTATTTATTTATTTATTTATTTATTTATTTATTTATTTATTTTTAAAGATTTTATTTGACAGAGAGAGACACAGTGAGAGAGGGAACACAAGCAGGGAGAGTGGGAGAGGGAGAAGCAGGCTTCCCACTGAGCAGGGAGCCCGATGCGGGGCTCTTTCCCCGGGACTCCAGGATCATGACCTGAGCCGAAGGCAGACGCTTAACGACTGAGCCACCCAGGTGCCCCAACCCAATCCTAATAATATCCTTTGGGTTCCCTAAAGCGAGGAAGCAACTTTTTCGCTGTAAAAATCGCTGAGCAATAACAATTCAGCGTCCTTCTCCTCTGACCAAAATGTTTTGTTCTGTTTTGTTTTCTAGCCCCAGGCAACATTCCAACCTGCAGAGTTGGAGAGTGAGGTCTACCCCTCCCTCGAAGAAAGAGGGGCTGGGAGAAGTGTTCCTCATTTATCCATCCATCCAGTCATTCACCAAAATGTTCCGGAGTGCCTACAAGGTTGGAGCCTCTCTCTCTCTCTCTCTCTCTCCCTCCCTCACACTAGTGTGTGGGACGCCCGGCAGCGCCCCATCCAGGGCTCAGGCACCCCCTGCTGCCTCCACATTGGTGGTCAAACGTTCTGGGTCCTGAGCCGCCAGCACAATGGTTTTAAACAGGAACATTGCAGTCCCTGTGAGGTCCGCGTGCCTGTGTACACGCGTGGCCCACCCCAGGAGGCGGCCCCGCCTCCCAGCAAGGTCTCGGCCACGTCTGGGTGCCCAGCTCCGCGCCGAACAGCGCCCCCTAGAGTTAGCGCACGGGCATGGCTCTAAGCCCCCAATCCTTTGCTCCTGAGAGTCCCTCTCAGACCACCAGAAAGTCTCACCTTGGAAAAAGTACGCTCTGTGCGCACTTCAAATGTACTGCCTGCTTCTTAGCTTTCGTGCAGCCCAGCCAGCCGGTGCTTACGTTCTCCATGTCCTGTCTCTGCCCTTCACCAAATCCTTCACAGCAGTCATCTGACGTGCTGTTTATTCTTTGTGCAGTTTGTCCAATGTCTGTTTCCCCATCAGAATGGAAGCCCCTTGAGGGTAGGGACTAAGAGAGGCGCACCAGCCTTGGGGTTAAGAGTATGTCCCTTGAGATAGACTCTGAGTTCAAGCACAGCTGTGTGGCTTTGGGCAAGTAACAACCTTTCAGAGCTTCATGTGGCAACTATAAAAAGGGTCTGATTAATGCCTCTACCCCATGGGGCTAGAGGGAAAACTGATTGAGGTAATAATTGAGCCCTTACTAAATGTAGAGGTCTCTTTTTCTATGTATCCCCAGTGCCTAGTGCTCATATGGGTTTATTTACTTAAAATTTATAAGTGAAGAGGGTCTGTTTATTTGTTTGTTTATTTGTTTATTTTAAAGATTTTATTTATTTATTTGACAGAGAGAGAGCACAAGCAGGGGGTAACGTCAGGCAGAGGGAGAAGCAGGCTTCCCGCTGAGCAGGGAGCCCAATGTGGGGCTCGATCCCAGGACCCTGGGATCATGACCTGAGCCGAAAGCTGATGCTTAACCAACTGACTGAGCCACCCAGGCGCCCTGAGGATCTGTTTAATAAATAGTTCTTCAGTGCTTAGTACAACTACAGAGTGCTTTTCAATCAATCTACCTTCTAAGGTAGATGCTGGTTTTTTCTTTTATTCTATTATCACCTTCCCCTCATTATACAGAGCTACTGAGGCTCAGAGAGGTTAAGTAGCTATCTCAAGGTCACACAGCTAAGAGGAGATAGAGCCAGGATTTGAACCCAGGCCCTCCGGGTCACAGTCCCTGCTCTCAATCACTGTACTATGCTCCACTCTGCCTGATAAATATGTATGGAATTTTAAAATTAATCTCCAGGCAACATTCCAACCCAGAGAGCTAGAGAATGAAGCCCACCCCTCCCCCAAAGAAAGAGAGCTGATGGGGGAAGTGTCCCTCATTTATGCATTCATTCATTCATTCATTCAACAAGTCCCAAAGAAGTATCCCACCCAGGAACCTGGATTCCAGGGATGGCAGTGACCTGGGGCTTTTCCGAACTCTGTCTCTCCAGCTGCAAAATGGAGACAAAATACTTTCCATTCCTCGCCCAGGCTGTGAGCCCTGAGGATGAGTAATACGAATGACAGTAGCTGGGCTGCGGTGGTTTTAATAGACGGGGGCGGGGGGGGGCGGGGCTGGAGGGTTGTGCTAATGATGCAGCGGGAGGGGCAGGAAGCAGGATTTGTGGTCTCAGCAGGTGTGGCTCCGTAGGGGTCCCGCCTGACTTGGGAATTCCCTTGGGATGTGCAGCTGTGGAGGCTGCAGCAGGGAGGGAAAGGCAGTCCCACTACCCACTACGACCTCCCCGTGAGGTAAGACGATCCCCATTTAGGGACTAGGAAACCAGAGGGATGCAGGCTGCTGAAGTTTCTGAGCTAGTAAGGAATGGGCTGGAACCTGAGTCACCTCACTATCCTGCACACATGCCTTCCACCCAGGCCAAGACACAGGACTGCTTTCTGCCCATCCCCATAGTGAGGCCTTTGGCCAGAGGGCCCCGAAAGCTCACTACTCCAGCCCTCTGTTTCCATTTTGCTGCCTTTGGGATCGGCATCCAGGGCGATCTCCTTACGACACAGGAATGATGGCACCACTCCCCGGGGGGAGAACCCCCACAGCCTCCGTTGCTCTCAGTGCCATTGTCAGACTGGGCTGTGGAAACCCCTGGGTAACCATGGTCCATCTTCCAGGGCATCATTGGCACAGGATGGTTAGTGCTTAAAATCCGTTTTTCTGGCAGGAAAACCAGCATGGATATTCTTGGAGTCAAATGCAAGGCTTGCAGAACATTTAATATAGAGCCATGTGTCTAAATTCCTTTCGAGTTCTGACTGAACGCTTTGCCTGCTCTCCCCTCCCCACCCCCACCCCCCATGCCTCCAAGGCACTGCTGGATTGCTCAACTGGGCTCCAGGGAGCCCTTTGAGAAGCTACTTTTCACAGGAAAACGCAACTTCAGGCTCAGCACTCAGGGCCGTCTGTCCACTTTCGCCTACTTATTTTTCAGATTTTTGTTTTTAAGTAATCTCTACACCCAACATGGGGCTTGAACTCACGACCCTGAGATCCAGAGTCCCGCGCTCCACCGACTGAGCCAGTTAGCCCCGCCCCCACCTGCCTTTCCTTCCCGCCACTCCTCCTCCCCCTTGCTCACCCGCAGCCTCCACAGCCAGCGGTTCTGTCCCTCACCTCTCTGCCTTTGCCCAGGCTGTTTCCTCTGCTTGGAATACTCCGGCCTCTGCCTTCCGGTCTACTCGATGGCCTCTATCAACCCAGCTTGCAGCATCTGCCTCCCCGCTCTGTACCCCAAGGCGGCTCAGAGAAATCCTTTGCATTATTGTGCTCTCTGGGTCAGGATTTACAAGAAGGCCTTGAGTGCAAGGCTCAGGCGCCCTTGGTGCCCAGAGACGCTCGAGGCACTTAGTAGGACCTCATGATTTAGATGTGTCAAATGTAGACCTTCAAAGACACCACCTAGACGCCCCTCCGGGAAGGACACCCAGTGCAGATTGTGCAGGCTGCAGGGGGCGGTGTGGGCCCAGGCTGGCCTGAGGTCCCCCCACGCTGCCTCAGCTGGGTCCAGACTCTCCCAGCCGAATGCCTCTCCCTAGGACAAGTTAACAAGCTGGACCCTGAGGGAGGAGTTAAAGGCAGGCTCCACTGTCCCTGCCTCAACTTCTCCTTGGCATCGCCACCATGACGCTCCTCCAGCATAGTAAGGCCGAGTCACCCTCACCTCTAACACCTGGATCCAGCTGCTTCCAGACTTCATCCGCCCTCTTTCCCATGGGCTCTCGGCAACATTCCGCCCCAGTCTGTGCCCAGGCCGCTCTCCAGCAAAAGATCTTCCTTAAGAGTTGGGGGGCCCTTCAGTGTTCATCTCTCCAAAATTCTAACCCCTAACAGCACCCCCTCCACCAGTCCACTGGCTCCATCTCCTTGCTCACCCCAAACTGATGACATTGCTGTTACCTTGGTAACAGATGCTTTGTGGGTGGGTAGGACACCATCAGAGGCCAGGGAGGTGGCGGGCGGCAAACCGGCACAGGACCTGGGGAGGGTGCAGCCAGGGGCTGTGACTCCTGGCCCCGTGGCTGCTGTCAGCCCTATGGCCCCAGCCCCCAGGAGAAAAGAAACAGAATAGAAGGGGACATCTTTCAGGAAGGAGAGGTTTTCTTCATGGAGGAGAGGGAGGTAATCCCAAAGCCACCATCCCCCTCCCATGAGGACAGGTCTCCGGGACAGCCTCAGCTTGGCTGCGGAGGGGAGGAGGGATTGCATATCCTGGAGCCCATGTTGTTCCCCTCCAGGGAGCCTGGGCCACAGAGAGAGGGAGCGGCTCACCCAGAGTGTGTTAGGGACAGTGCCACAGGCAGTGGGAGGGCGGATCTCTGCCAGTGTCCTGAGCTCCAGGGGTTGGTGGCAGCAGGGGGTGGTGGAAGGGCTCTCCTCCAGCCCCTGGGGACCTGGCTGTCCCAGATGCCACAGCCAGGAAGTGTGTCAGGGACTTGCATAAGAGCCTTCTATATTTTCATAAAATCATAATTACCGATGCCCGCCTGGGCCTTAGCTCATTAGAGTGGTATCTGCTTCTGGGGCCCCGGTGGGCCGGCAGGGGGAGGGAGGGGAGCCTGGGCAAAGCCAGGCCTGTCACTGTGTTCCCTGTGCCCCCTGCCCCACGGAGCCTGGGCCCTCTTCCTTTCCCCAGCTGGGAGATGAGAACCAGACTTGACCTCAACCATGACAGATTCCCCACCCTAGGAGCTCCAATTCTAAAGCTGGAGAAAGGGGCGCCTGGGTGGCTCAGTTTTAAGCATCTGCCTTCAGCTCAGGTCATGAGCCCCGCATCGGGCTCCCTGCTCGGCGGAAAGCCTGCTTCTCCCTCTCCCACTCCCCCTGCTTGTGTTCCCTCTCTCGCTGTGTCTCTCTCTGTCAAATAAGTAAATAAAATCTTAAAAAAAAAAAAAAATTAAAGCTGGAGAAAAAACCAGCCACTCACGTTTTCAGCTTGGGCTGTCCTTGGCAACTCAGGGGTGCAGAGGCCACGGCAGGGAGGGGCTTGAGCTGAAGGTGTTGTTCAAGGGAGAAAAGGCGTCAGTCCTTACGGAAGGAGAAGCAATCCCTCCCATCAGAGAATCAACCGCTCAGAGTAGAGGGGTCCTGGGGATCATTCAGGCCAGTAGTTCTTAATCTTTTGGGGATCTTAGATTCTCTGAGGAGAAGGTGAAAGCTCTAGACTCTCCCCCAGAAAATGCTTATCCTCCAACATTTTCTACAGCTTCAAGGGATTCATGAACTCCTTGAAGCTCGCCTGCAAGCTCAAGGTTAAGTATCCCTAAATAAATAAATAGACAGGTAGATAGATAGGTAAAAAATATTTATTGTGCCGTCACTCTGTCCAGCTCTTTACATATGTTAACTCATTTAATCCTCAAAAGAACACTAAGAGATATACAATTATTGCCCCCATTCTAATCTGACTCTCTATGTCAACCTAATCTACTCCAATTCTGCCAATCTAAAAAGAAGGAAACCAAAGTCCCTCCGGAGATGGATGGGTCTCTGCCCAAGAAAAGGAAGAAAAGGGCAGACCGGGATGAGAACCAGTCTTTCTTCATGTGCTGGACATTGTGCTGTGCACAGATTTGGAGTCATCTGGTCCATCCCTCTGTCCCCAGGCCTAGCACCCACTTTCACTCACTCGGCTGTCTTATTAAGAGGCACCACGTAGTTCCGTTATGACTTGAGGTCTAGGGAGCCCTTCTGGGTGTGACTGCTACTTACCCTCCTATAGCACCTGGCCCCTGGCTCAGCCCACCCCTCATATCTGCCATCTGACTCTGAGATGGCATAATGTTCCTTCTCCAGGAGCTAGCTACTCCTGCCCTGTCCCCAGTCACTGCAGGGGGGGTTGAAAGCACGGAGGCAATGACTCAGGCTTAGTTCATGAAAGACTGCTCTGAAGCATGAAGGCTGCAGGCCAGAAAGGACATCCAGAGGTCATGGGATCCAGCCCCCTGCCTCCTCTGCATTGGCCCCACCTTGGGCTTCTGATGCCTAGACCAGATGGGCCCAGAGCCCACCAACTTCCCTGGCTTTCCTGGGTCACCCGGAGCACTGCTTCCCCCTGGGACTTCTTCCCTCCCAGAATCTCTTTTAGAGCTGGTTCCCTCGTGAATTAACAGGAAAGTGAGAGGAGGAAGCTGGTTCTTCTCTCTGCCCCAGGGAAAGCACTGGGAAAGGACCAGTCTCTCAGAAGGAGGGAAAGAAGAAAACAACTCTCCCTGTAGTCTTCCCTGGGCTAAGGGGAGCTACCTCAGCCATTCTCCTCACAGTGAGGTACGCACTGCCTCTGTGTCGCTGATGAAGAAATCAAGGCTCTAAAAGGTTTAGCTACCTACCCGAGGCCACACAATTAATTCATGACTATATAGGTATTAAGAGTCTAAGAAACTCAGAATCTCTGCTCTTTGGGGGGAAACAGGGGTACCTCCTGTCAGGAGGTCTCCAACACAGAAGAGCCCCCTGTTTGCTCCAGCTCAGGCTAGATGGAGGGCCTGATGACCCTATCTCAGGGTGCTTCAAGCACCTGAGTCTGAGTGCCCAGGGAGGGATGTTGGGCTAATCTGGGCTGAGCCAGAGGGAAGACGGCAGCCCTCACCTCAGAGGGCACTGGCAGAAGGCTGGCTAATGAATGGGCCTTTGGGGAGACTGGTCTGAGGGCTGAGGCCAGGATCCTTTGAAGCTCCTTTCAGGAAAGCTAGCACTCAGAGTCAGTCTGCAGCTGATGTGGGTGGTTCTGGAGGGGGAAGGGACTAAGCCCCCACAACCACAAACCCTCACTTCTGCCCTTGTCCTGTTTCTGCCACTGACAAATAAATCTCTATTCCTGCACATAGTAACCTGAGCAGTGCTCCAATGGTGAGCTCACTCTTGGGAGGACAGAGATTGCATGTATGGCTATGTGCAGGGGTGGGCAGGAGGGAGGACACAGGGTTCGGCCTCTGTTCCTCAGGGCTGGCATAAAGGCAGAACCCTCTTGAGTGCCACCTCCCCCCCCCCCCCCCCCCGAGTGACACCCTCCCCGCCCCCAATCTCATCACCCACAGCAGAGGAGCCCCTGGAGGAGGGAGACTTTGATCCAGAAGTTTCTCCACCCACACCCAAGGAAGGATTCCTTCAACCCCCAACCTACCTCCCTTTCTTTGGACAGGCCAGGAGATAAAGCTAGACCTTTTGGTCAGGGCCAAAAGGAGCAGGAAGAGAGAGGGCTGGAGGTGAGGGAGGAGGACTTGGGGAAATGGCAGGTAAGCAACCTGCATGAAGAAGTACCTTCAGGCCAAGCGGACAGCGGACAACTTGGAGAGTAAGAACCATCTTCCCCCTACCTCTCCCTACCCCCTGATCTAACTCCATTTGTGGTAGGATCTCTAGGAGGGGAACGTGTCTTGGAGAGGTTTGGGGACCTTAGGTGTGGGGACTGAGGCCCCTTCTCTGCTGAATTCCAAAGGCCAAGACTGGAAAGGAGTCCTGCTTTGCATCCACAAAGGGGGGATTGTCAGGCCTGGCCTTTGACACATGATGTTAAGTTGTCCCTTCTCTGCTTGAGGAGCAGAGTCCTCTGCTTGAGCACTATGAGGACATCTCCTCATGGTCCAGGGATGTGTATATTTGGAGTCTCCAGGGCAGAGACGTCCAGTTAATGGTGCAGAAGGGTCCACATTCTTCCACTACTTCGCTATCAGAAAGTCCTAACTTTGATGTCACTCTCAGCTATCCTTCTGCAGATCCAACCTTTTTCTGTTCCCCTCAAGCCCATCCAGACTCTAATATGGTCTCCCAAGTCTTCCACGACTTTGTCACGACCCCCATTCCGGGTCTTTCGGTGTAAAACTACCCCCTCCCCACATCTTTACCCTTCAGGCTCCTCCCCATCTTATCGAGCCCCCCCCCAGGCTCCGCCCAGCTCGCGCTCCTGGCCACCGCGGCAGCCAATAGCTGAGAAGCTGATTTGCATAGCGGCGCGGGGGAGCCGCGGAGGGAAGGAGGAGGGACCAGGCGACCTCCTAAATCAAAGTTGGAAGGCGAGGACTGGGCGGAGGGGCCCCCGGGTGCCAGGCTGGGGCCGGCGGGGGGAGGGGGAAAGGGATGGGGGGGCGGGCGCAGAGGACGGCGGAGCCGGCCGGACACGGACTGTTCCGTCGCTCCCTCCCTCAGCTCATCCCCGCGTCCCCACTTCCCTCCTCCCCTCGCTCCGAGCAGCATCCTCTGCAGACCCTCGGTCCTCATTCCCGGGGTCGTCCGGCTCCCGCGGCTCCGTGTAATTACCCCTCTTCACTGGCCAACCCGGGAACTTTCTCCGCCCGCTCCCGGCCGTGGGGGGTCGCTTTGCCTGGGCGGATTTTTCCTGGGGTTCACTGGGGGGCAGTCTCTGGAGAAGGGCCTCAGGGTTCCAGAGAGACGTCTGCCACCTGCAACCTGCCCCCAGCGGGCCTGCCGTCGGGTCTTGGCACCCTCTCTTCCGCTCTCCCCCAACCATGACCGAAATGAGCGAGAAGGAGAACGAACCGGATGACGCGGCCACCCACACCCCCCCGGGGACCGTCTCTGCCCTCCAGGAAACCAAGGTAACTCAAGAGGCGAGAGGCCTGGACCCCTGCCCGGTGCGTCCCCAGCCCGGGTGCCCTCTCCCCGACGCGGTCACCACTGTGGGCTCGGGTGCCGCGGAGTCACGGCAGCGGGACCCGGGTGATCCCGAAGGCTCTGCGCGGCGACCGGGGCGAGTGGGTTCGCGACGAGGGGCCACAGGGAGCCCCCATCACACAAGCACGACACGCCCTTGCGCGCGTGATGAGCGGACGCGCTGCCGCGACCCTCCGGGGAGGTTGTAACTCGGCTTTGTTGGAGGGAATCGGCGCAGCGAAGGCGGAGGGAGTGTGTAGCGGTGTGTAGCGGGTGTGGGCCGGTGTACGCGCCGGTGTGTGCGTGCGAGGCGCACCCCTCCCGCGCCCGCCAGGTCTCTGTCTGTAGCTCGGTCTGTCCCTCTCTGCCTGTGTCTCTCCGAAAATGTCTCTACAACCTGTTTGTCTTCGTGTCTCTCCCGCTTTCCTTCGGCGTCTATATACGTTTATCTCTGGGTCTCTGGATGTCGCTCTCGGACCCGCCGCAGTCCTGCGTTTCCCCCCCTCCCAGCCAGGTTAGGCTCGGGGACGTGAGGCCGCGGCCCGGGGGTGCGCAGCTCCCGAGTGCGCGCTGGGGGCTGCGGCAGCGCCGGCCATCGCGGGCGGGGACCGGGGGACTGTTGCTGCGGCTCCGGAGCAGAAGGACAGGCAGCCCCACCCCCCACCCCGGGAGCGGGACAGGGTGGGTGGAAGCAAAAAGAGAAGTCATCGTAATTAATGAATGTCATAATTAACCCTAATTATGTATGATCGTTACTCCTGCGGGAGTCACAATGAATAAATTATTCGCCAGTGAAGGCAGGCGGAGCCCAGACTCCTGGCGCTATAGGGGTTGGGGGAGGCCACCACTTGAATTTAATGCCCCCCCACCTCCAATCTGTCCACTTCCTCCCCAAGTTCTAGGTGCTCACTAGTGACCCGCAAGAAGTTCTGCGGGGAGCAACATGAGCTGAGCAGGCTGGGGATGGGGAGAGAAAAGGAGACTGTGTCAAGGGCGCTCTCTGCCTCCTCCCCAGACTTCAGGCCAAGGCCTCCTTCCCTCTCCCTTGCACCCGGTGTTCTGTTCCCACCTGGTCCTGTTTATCCAGTCCAGGAGGGGGCACTGAAGACCAAAAAAATGGGTGGGGTCTTTGGCTCCTTCCAGGTGTTGAGAGCTCATCTATAGCTCTTTCCAATGCCCATCTTGCTCCTAATTCTGTCCAGGCCACCCCTCAGGATATGAGGTTAATTCAAGGTCAAGGTCATCTAGAGAGTGACCAGGAGTAGATGAGTAGGGGCAGGGTGGGGCCTGGCTGAGGCACCCCAAGGAGCTCCTCGTCTCTAAACCAGCGAGACCCACTGGGTCTCCATGTCAGTCTTCAGATCTGAACTTGACCTTCTTCTGCCCCCTTCTGAGAATGAGACTCTGGTCTCTCAGACCACAGAGTTAACTCCCCCTCAGAGATCCAAGTCTCTACTAGGAAAGGAGTAAGGTCTTGAGGTGGGAGGATATTGCTTGGAATATTTGTGACAGCTTTTTTTGAAGCAGAGAGTCCCAGGCGCTGAGCCCCATCCTGAGTGCCAATATCCCTGGCCTTCCCAGGTGCCTTGTAGTCACCCATGACAGACAGATACATTCCCCTTGCTTCCCAAGGGCATGGGGGTCTTCCAGGCCCTTCCTTGCTTCCCATAGGAGGTCTGGCTGCCTGCCCCCCTTCTTCTTTTTTTTTTTTTTTAAGATTTTATTTATTTATTTGACAGAGAGAGACAGCAAGAGAGGGAACACAAGCAGGGGGAGTGGAGGAGGGAGAAGCAGGCTTCCTGCTGAGCAGGGAGCCCGATGCGGGGCTGGATCCCAGGACCCCGGGATCATGACCTGAGCCGAAGGTAGACGCTTAATGACTGAGCCACCCAGGCGCCCCTGCTTGCCCCCCTTCCTAAGAGCTCTCCGGAAGCTAGAGCAGTGCTGCCTCAGCAAACCCACAGGCTGCAAGCTCAGCTGTGTGGGCAGGGGGAGGTCAGGACCTGGCGGGTCTCTGCCTCCCTCCTCCCAGCACAAGAACCGTCCAGTGCTATCACCTCTGAGCCACGGAGATCCCAAGAGCGAGAGGAGGGGGATTGCATACCTCGCCCTGCCCCTCTGCCCACCTTCCCTACATCTCACCCTTGTGAAGGACTGTGATCACAACACAGGCTGGGCTGGGGGTCTGGGTGGGGGTATTCAGGAAGGCACAGGTGGGCAGGGAGAGAATTCAGGGCCCTACCAGCCCCTTTAGCTCCCCGCACCTCAACCTGTCCCAAAGAAGCTTTGGTCTCCAGACTCTAGGGCTTGGGGAAGGGGGAAGGGAGAGTTTGAGGCAGGTCCAAAGAGGGGGCTGGTGTCCATTAGGCAGTGAAACCAACATTCCAGGCTTATTCATCAGTGCTGGGGGCCCCCTGGGCATTTCTTGCCAACCTAAGTCCAGCCTCCTGCCCACGCTAAGGTTGGATCATATCCCTGCACCCAAGCTCGTCAGTGACCCTCCTGGTGCCATCATTGCCATCTCTGGGTCCCCATGCCACCCTACCACGGGGTGGTACCGTCACCCCCTTTGGTGCCATCCTTGGGAAGACCCTGCCATGCCAACTCTGCCATCTGAGTCAGCTTGTGCCCCATCCGCCACCACCCACCTCCAGCTGCCTGGTGCCCTTTCAGGAGCTGGAGGAAAGTGAGGAGATGCTGTGGGGAGTTGAGGAAATGAAAGGACCATCCAGTATGTGGGGAGATGGGGAGGAGGCAGGCAGGCCAGGCCCAGCCTCTGGGAGGGGATTCAGAAGAAGGGGCCTGGTGGTCCAGGCTCCAAGCCAGACAAGCTCCTGGAACACCCGGAGAGAATAGGATGCAGGTGGGTCAGCTTGCCAGGGTACATGGCAGCTTCTCCCCATGCCAGGGAACGGGTCCTGGGACCCGGGGGCACCAAAAAGATAGCTGATGGGAGTCAGGGAAAAGTCCTCTCTGGGAATTAGGAGTCCCAGGAGTGGGACTACCTGGCCAGGCTGAGCCAAAATGAGGTTTGAGTAACCAAGCCAGATGTCTCCTGAGTGGACAGGCATCAAGCCATTTGGCAGAGGGGCCCCCATCCTGCTGTCCAGCCACAACCCTTGACATCGGCCAACCATCCCAGGTGATACGTTGTTCCTTCCCGCTCCTCTGCCCTCCTGGGATCTGGGGCCCACAGCAGAGCCAGGGAGTCAGGAGCAGAAGTGGGGCCGCCTCAGTGCTGGGGAACATTCTGTTCCAGAGACCTCTGTACCCTGCAGAGGTGGCTCTTGGCACGAGGCCAGGGCAAGACCAGGAAAGAGCAGAGGCTGGAGAGTAAGGAGGCTTCAGATCTCATCCTGTGGGGATTACTATGGAAATAAGAGCCTTGGGACGCCTGGGTGGCTCAGTTGGTTAAGCAACTGCCTTCGGCTCAGGTCATGATCCTGGAGTCCCGGGATCGAGTCCCGCATCGGGC
>NW_022589743.1:1483155-1572415 GCF_004348235.1 Phoca vitulina
GCTCAGGTCATGATCCTGGAGTCCCGGGATCGAGTCCCGCATCGGGCTCCCTGCTCGGCAGGGAGTCTGCTTCTCCCTCTGACCCTCCCCCCTCTCATGCTCTCTCTCTCTCATTCTCTCTCTCAAATAAATAAATAAAAAAAAAAAAAAAAAAAGAAATAAGAGCCTTGGGAGGGGAAGGGGAACACTGATGTCTTCAAATACTGGAAGGACTGATATCTAAGAGGGAGTAGCCCTTTCTGGAGCCAAGGGAGGAACAGAGCCGCTAGGCAACAAGATCTCAGGGAGGCAGGTTTCAGCTCTATATAGGGAAGCATTTTGCAGCGATTGCAGCTGCCCAAAGATGGGATGACTGTCCCAGGAGAGGGTGTGCTTCCTGCCACGGGAGGTGACCCACAGAGTCAGACAACTGTTCGGGGGGATGTGGCCAAGGTGTTGTGGGATGATAGCATGGGCTGGGGACTACTCTAGGTGGCCAGTCTTGCAGGTTCCTTCCAACCCTAAATTTCGATTGACCTGGCGGACAAGCCCATGGCATAGCCGAGGGGCAGGGGTGAGGGCCAAGGCAGAGCCCAGAGCAGCGGGACCCTTCCGGTCATTTGGGCTCAACAGCCAAAGCCGCTGGTTCAAGTTCTGGCTCTGCCACTTACCAGGTGAAGACTCATCACATGTAGGTGATTTAACTCCTAGGCGCCTGTGAGTTCATCTGCAAAGTGGGACAATAATCATCACTGTCTCAGAGGGAAGTGCCAGGATTAATGAGGTGCGGCAGATGAAGCACTAGCCCGATCCCCGTATTCTGACAATGACCGCCCCTCATTATAGCTTTAGGTTTTTACTTTTTGGACCCAGAGCCTTGCATTGCTTAGAGAGCATCTACTCCTGCCTCCTTCCTCTTGGATGTGGGGAAACTGAGGCTCAGAGACAGGAAGTGAAGTGACTTGCCTTCAGGCGGCAGGTGTAGTTTTACGCCCACCCCCAGCACATCCTCCCGGAGCCCGCTTGTGCTCTGTGCTCTGTCCCCTGGGCAGAATGATGGGGGGCTTCTCCCTGCCTCTCTGGGCCTGTGAGAGCCCCCAGAGCCACACTGGCTCATAGAATACCTTTGTGTTCTAATGAATTGTCCCTGTGGCCCTCCGCCTCTGCCCTAACACCCAGGGATCTGGGCCCTGGGGCCCTGCTTCTCACACACAAAGAAGCCCACAGTGCCGCACAGGAAGCTGAATTTGGAAGGAGCTAGGCAACTCAGCGTGCCAGAAACCCCAAGGCTCTGGCCTCCCAGCCGGCACACCAGGGCCTGCCTCGTGCCCAAACGTCTCCCTCTCCCTCTCCGCTTCTTTCCATGTTTTGCTGCCTCCCTCCCTGGGGTCACGCAGGCTGCTTGATGTGCCAGCTGGGAACCCTGACCACTTCTCCCTGCCTGAAGCCAGGCCTCCGGCCCCCTTTACCGATCACCGCTGGGAAGGAGTGGGCAGGGGTAAGGGGGCTCTCACCAGGGGGGAAGAGGTTCAAGGATCTGGGTAGAGATGTTTCCAGACCTCACTCTGGGCAAACTCCGAGAAGGATGTGTTGGGGTGAGCAACGGAAGGAACTCTGGCCTCACTGCAGAACTGACCCAGCATTCCAGAACATGGGCTCCATTTAGGATTCCAGGCGCTTGCCCATCATTTAATCAACAAATATTGACTGAGCACCTACTATGTCTTGGGGCTCTGTGTGGGGATTTGATTCAACTGTCCCTGCCCTCAAGGGGCTCCGGGCTCCTGGGGGAGTAAGAAGTAAATGACAACGTAAACCAGATTGGATCTATAATGGAAGTCAGTACTGGGTGCAGTGGGGCCCAGAGGATGGAGTGGTTATACTAAACGGAATTCCTGCAGAAGAGACCGCTTCCCGAGGAGGAACAGTCACTGGAAACCCTGAAAGATAAAGGGGGTATTCATTGGATAAGGCAGAGAAAAGGACAAGCACATCAAAAAAGGCCAGGGTGAGGGCGGGGAAAGCCCAAAGGAATAAACATGGACGAGTTCGAGAATCCCTATGTCTGGGCGGCAGGCGGAAGGCATGGATTGGAAGGGAAGCCTTGGCCAAGCTGCAGAGTCTCACGACCGGGGCAAGGGTCTTGGCTGTGTCCTGAGGAGCCAAGGGTTTAGCCAGGTCAGGGATCACCTCCCTGGCAGCAGTAGGGAAAGCAGGGGGAGATGGGCAGGGTGGAGGTAAGGGGTTGTGGCCCTGAACTGGGGCAGGGCTGTGGAGGTGATGAGGTGATTATAGGGGATGGGCCGGAGAGCGATTTTGGAGGAAGAATCAGCCCTGAGGATGAGGGTCCGGGATGACCCCTCCCGCACTCCCAGCCTGTTTGAGAACACAGTGGAAAACTGGGGACCTCGTGTGTTTGTTCGGCCGCCAAAGTATTATTTTGTTTAACTCGAGTAAATAGTACGCCCATACGATGAAATCCTGTGTAGCCATAAACAAGAATGATGAAACTCTTTATGCGTTGGTATGGAATGATTTCCAAGATTTACTGTTAAGTGAAAAAAGCAAGGCGTAGGAAACATAGTACACTACCATTTCTGCAATGGAAAAAAAAAGGAAATACAACCTCTTGAATTTATTTCTATCCAAATTCACAGAAAAGTCTAGATTTTTTTTTGAAAAAATTGGAAAGCCTGGCACCACTGGGCTGGCCGTGTGGACTAGCCCCGGTTGTCCAGGGGACCCCAGCAGCTGCTCTCTGGCCGGCCAGCCTGTCACAGTGCTCACCACTCCCAACTGTGCCTGCCCAGCCAGAACTCCTCTGCTCATGGACGTTACCCACCTGTCGGCATCCGGGATTGGGACCACCTTCTGGAACAGGGCAGCTTCTGTCTTAGTACTTCGAGGCTGTGGCTGACCAAGGAGCTATCCTGGCTCGGAGCCGGTCCCCTCTGGCTTTCACTTACAGCCCCACTTCCTCTCTCAGCTGCAGCGGTTCAAGCGCTCGCTTTCCCTCAAGACCATCCTCCGAAGTAAGAGTGTGGAGAACTTCTTCCTTCGCTCGGGCTCTGAGCTCAAGTGCCCCACTGAGGTGCTGCTGACCCCCCCAACCCCGCTGCCCCCTCCCTCCCCACCACTGGCATCTACAGACGGGGGCCTGCCGACCCCGGCCCCCTCCCCCTGCCCCATCCCACGGCCCCTGGCACCACTCAAACCAGTAAGGCTGCACAGCTTCCAGGAACACGTCTTCAAGAGAGCCAGCCCCTGTGAGCTCTGCCACCAGCTCATCGTGGGTAGGTGCCTGGGGGGTCAAGGAGAGGGGTCAGGATGGGGGTGGGGAGTATGCCCGATGTTGGGCTCTTGCTATTCAGGGCCCTCCATCCTAACTGTGCCCCTCCCCCTGGGTGGACAAATGAGCAGCCTTGGGCTGGGCGGGTGCCCAGTGTCGCTGCATTTACTAACAGCTCAGGCTTCGGCTGACATGGCAAGCGTATGAGGCGGAGGCACTAGGCCCCCAGGCTGAAGTGAGGATGCCCGGCCCCTTTCTTTCACCGATGCCCTAACCTGCCCCCTTTGCTCCTTGCCCCTGGATGTATCCTCTTTTGCCTAATCCTTCTTGTTGAACCCAAATCCTTCCCAGGAAACTCCAAGCAGGGTTTGCGGTGTAAGGCGTGCAAAGTGAGTGTCCACCTCTGGTGCTCGGAGGAGGTCTCCCGGCAGCCGTGCCCCGGCAAGGCGGTGAGTGGGGACCATGCAGGGCTGGCTGGCTGTGGGTGCCCCCCCAGGACTGGCCTGTGGGGGGGATGGGTGCCCCCCTCCAGGCTGGTTCCTCCTGTGGGGTGGTCCTGGGGCTCGGGGAAGGACAAGCTCTTGGCGGGCCGTGACACCCTCATGCCCTCTCTGTGCTCCCTCTCGCCATAGTCCTCCTCCTTCCGTCGCAACTTCAGCTCCCCGCTCCTGGTGCATGAGCCACCCCCAGCCTGTGTCACAAGCAGAGAGTCCCCACCCACTGGTGAGTGTCCCCCCATGGCCTCTGATCCCGCTGGGGTGTGATGAGAAACCCACGCATTCGTCAGATAGGCACCTGAGTCACGTGGCACCACCAGTCCTTGGCACTTCCCTGCTCTGAATGCCCTTGTCCTGAATGTAGGGGGCATTCATTCATTCATATCTTATGGAACAGACATCTTATGGAACACTTACGAGCACCAGGCATTGTGCTAGACATGGGGACACAGCACTGAAGAAGGTGGAGTTCATGGTCTAGTAAGGGAGCTAGACATGAAAGAACTAATCACACAACTCGTCAGTTAATCACCGTTCTCATGAATGCCTGAACCGAGAAGGATAGGGACTAGAGAGTAAAGTAGGCACGGTCCTCATCCGCAGGGAGAGGGAAGGCGTCCAGAGATACGAAGGATGAGGAGTAATCCCAAGAGGATCTGGTGAAGACTGGTGGGCAGAGAGGGGCCTGGGGTGGGATGGGGCAGGGAGTTAAAGAAAGGACGTCTTGGCTGGGGCCGAGGGAGTGAAAGTGATACAGGGCTTCGGGGCAGAGCAAGGTTGGCAGCTGGGTGCCCGACCTTGAGGGTGGCTCCTTGGCAGGGGCCAGCGGGAAGGTAGACCCCGTCTATGAGACCCTGCGCTATGGCACCTCCTTGGCTCTGATGAACCGCTCCAGCTTCAGCAGTACCTCTGAGTCCCCCACGCGAAGCCTGGTATGTCAGGCACCAAAGGGGAGCCTGGGGGGCAGGGGTCTCTGAGGATGAGGGTCTAGGGGCTGAGCCCTCCCCCATGTGTCCCCAGAGTGAGCGGGATGAGCTGACTGAGGATGGGGAAGGCAGCATCCGCAGCTCAGAGGAGGGCCCTGGAGACAGTGGTGAGTGGCGGTGGGGACCAGGGGCAGGAACAGAGCACAGGGCAGGCCACTCCCTGCTGCCTCACGGCCCGGCCCTGCCCTGGCATCTCTAGTATTCACAGCCCCGGCCGAGAGTGAAGGGTCAGGACCGGAGGAGAAGAGCCCCGGACAGCAGGTGAGGTTATGCTGGCACGGAGCCCTGGGAGGCCAGATGGGAAGGGGATGTCACTTCTTCCTGTCATTGATCCATAGGTGGGTGAGAGCATGGTGAGTGGGAGTATCACTGCTCCATCATTTATCCTCAGTCTACGGGGATGGGCAATGCCAGGGTGAGTATGCAAGGAAGGCAGGGGGTACCACCCCTCCCACCACTGAGCCAATGCCTGCAGTGCCCACTCCCACGCCAACTCCCCAAGAGCGGGCAGTTCCGGGGTGCAGCCACCAGAGGAGAGTTCTCTTTCTCCAACCTTGGCCCAGACCCCCAAGGATGAACACGGAAGATAGGGGAGCCTGACCTCTCCCTGTCACGGACCCAGGTGCACTGTGTCCCACCTCCTAGCCCCCCCAGGGTAGGCCAGGTCAGGGCCAGTGAACAGTGGGTGGAGTGAGGAGAGTGTCCCCCTCCCATCACTGACCCAGAGCTCTTCCACAGCCCCCCAAGCCCCCTCTGCGAAAGGACGTGGGGCCCATGTACTCCTACGTCGCGCTCTACAAGTTTCTGCCCCAAGAGAATAATGACCTGGCTCTGCAGTAAGTCCTCTTTGCGGTCCAGCCCCACTGGGCAGCCACCGGGCTCCAAGCTCAGGGCCCTGCTCCCAGACCTTGGGACATGAGTGTGAGGGGGACCTTCAGGAACCTTCTCCTGCATGCATGAGACAGCTGAGCCCAGAGAGGAGCTGGACTGCGCAGAGTCCAAAAGGGATTGGTGCTGATGTCCTGTCTCCTGCCCCGGCCCAGGCTCTGCCCTGAAGTGTCTACTGTAGCTGTGGCCATAGCGTCCTCTGAGGGCATCAAGGATCCTCCCCCAGCTGCAGGGGGTGGGGCGTGCTGGGGATCTGGGGGCCCCAGGTGGTTAAGATGTGGAAAGGGCGGGTCCCTCCTGCCCGTTTGCGACCCCAGCTCTGTCCTCCCAGGCCTGGGGACCGGATCATGCTGGTGGATGACTCTAACGAGGACTGGTGGAAGGTGATTTGGCAGGGTGGGGAGCAGAGGGACCCTGGTAGGCACCCCACCATTCCCCACCTTCAATGGGTGTTGCCCCACCTTCTCTCCAGGCCCAAAGACCTCCCCCACTCCTCCAGCCACTGGCCTAGGACCAACACTTGGGACTTGCTCTCACTTTGACCCTCCCTGCCTCAGCCTTGTCCCTCTGCTCACCTCATGCCCTTCCCAGGGCAGAAGCCACCCTACTGGGGGTTCGGATACAGGAAGCCCAGGATCTGGAGTGTGATCGCATTGGCTCTGAACGGGCATCAAGTCTAGAGGGAGCAATGTGGGAGGGGGTGGCACCGGGCTCATGGCCAGCCTCATCCCCAGGGCAAGATTGGCGACCGGGTTGGCTTCTTCCCAGCCAATTTTGTGCAGCGAGTCAGGCCAGGTGAGAACGTTTGGCGCTGCTGCCAACCCTTCTCTGGGAACAAGGAACAGGGGTACATGAGCCTCAAGGAGAACCAGGTGAGTGCCCGGGCCCTGCAGCAGCCGGAGAGGTGGGCATGGGAGAGAGGCGGCAGGGGCAGCGGCGAATGCCCCGGAGGAGGATGCTTGCAGCCTGGCAGCGGGAGGGAAGGCGGGTTCGAAAGGTGGGGCTGCGGGGCCCTCCTGTCATCTGCTGGGAACTGGGGCTGGTGGCCAATACAGGCAGGGGGCTGGATTTGGTTAGAGACAGCTTGGGGGAGGGGAAGAGCACTGGATGAGGAGTCTGGAGGCTTGGGTTTGAATGTTGGCTATGCCTCTGGCTTGTTGGGTAAGCTCCCGCAAGCCCCTTTCCTCCCCTTACATCCTCTGTGAAATGGGAGTTCAGCCGGGGCGTTCGGCCAGCTCATCTCACAGGTCAGCCCCGAAGAGCCGCTCAGCGTCTGCTGATGTCCTGATCTCGCTGCCAAGCCCAGTTACCCTCAGGGGATCTGCTCCCATCGCCTCAGCTGATGTCTCCAACCACATCTGATCCTGGTCCCATCATCCCCTGGGGTGGCCCCTGGGAGCCATCAGCAGGACTCGGGGCCAGGGCTGTAGGCAGAGCCAGGACTCAGCTCCGTGTCTCTCCCACTCAGATCTGTGTGGGCGCGGGCAGGAGCAAGGATGCTGACGGCTTCATCCGCGTCAGCAGCGGCAAGAAGCGGGGCTTGGTGCCAGCCGACGCCCTGACCGAGATCTGAGAGGAGCCAAGAGAAGCCAGATGCCACCCCTGCCCATGCCTGGCCCTTGCTTCTGGCCCCGGAGGGGAACAGGCATCTGCCCACACTCTTCTGCCCCCTGCCTCTCTCCTAGGGGCCACTCCCCGGCACTTGGGAGCCTTCTGCACTGAGGAAGGTTTTATTTCTTGGGTCCCAAGGTGCCCTGAGGGAGTTGCTCCTCTGGGACTTGGGCATGAGGAAGGAGGAGAAAGTGGGAGGGAATGGGGAAGCTCCAGGTAGGTCCAGCCAATGCCCGGATACCCCCAGTTGCCACGCTGAGTGCAGCCCCGGGGAGGGGGGCGTTCCTGGGGAACTTTCCTGCTGCTTTGTCCAGAGAGCCTTCCCACGTCCACACCGCCTTTGCATGCCCGACACCATCCCCCTCTCCCCACAGAGCTCCTGCTTGGGTCTATGTGTTGACCCTGCGGCTGCCCCTTTGGAAGGAAGCGGGGCCTTGGGAAGGTGCCTTCCCGAGTCCCTCAGCCCCCCACCGCCCGGGGTTGGGAGGCGATTCAGGGCTGCAGGAGGATCCTGAGTCCACCTCCTGGTTTCACCACCTCTGTCACTCCATCAATTCTCAGGAAAGTTCTGTGGGAATCTCTCCCCTTACTTGAAACCCAGGCAGACAGAGGAGGGGAGGGCTGTGTTCTGGGGAAAGCGTGGGTAAATCAGAGACTGTCTCCTCAAGAACAGTCACCACAGAGCAGCCTCATCGTGTCCTTGTCCCCTGGAGAAGGACCCTCCAGAGCAGCCTGCACACAGGAACCTGACTGAGCCCGTACTTGGTCAGAACCCCCATTTCACTGTCAGGACTCTCTCGAAGTCCCCGGTGGTAGGGCCGGCCAGCCCGGGGAGCTGTGCTTACTTCCTGTCCCAGGTCTCACGAGGCCCACCCTGGGAGTCCCACCCTCAGGGCCCCCCTCCATATGGCCCTTCCTCACCCCCTTCCTCTGAGCCTTGCAGGAAACACTGGGACCCCTCCTTCAGTGCAGGGATCCCTCTTCTGGCTGTATCTGCGCCCTTATCCTGGACACGGAGTCCTGGGAGGAAGAGGGAGTGGGAGATGGTCAAGGCAGGCCCATCATTCTGTTTGGCCACCAGGAAAGGAACGGGGTAGGCACCCTGGGGGTGGGGTGGGCACATACGAGGAGGACCCCTCCGTCGCAGGTTGCTTTTCTCTGGTGCCAACCTCCCTCTCCCCCCAAGCTCAGAGCCTCCTCTCGTGCCCTTGATTGTGCCAGCCAATGCCAGCCCCCATCCCGGGCACAGTCACACCCTCCCATACAGGGGGAGGGACACATCCTCCTACCCACTGGCCCCGGCTCCACTTCTCCCCCTCGGAGGGGGGCTCAAGCCACACTGCCCTGTTTGCTGCCACGGGGCCCCCCCCAGCAATATCCCAGGGGGGCCCAATGCCCACTGTACATGAGGCTGCATGAGGGGTCTGCTGGGGCATTGCTGAGCCCCTAGACCCTTAAATAAATGTTTCTTGTCCCAATCTGTCTGCTCTGTGTATCTGCTTGGGAGAGAGGAAGGAAAGGTGCAAGGAGTGGGGCGGGGGCTGGAGGTGCCAAAAGGAGACAAGCCTGGAGGTGGGAGAATCTGCGGATCTCTGAGAGGAGGGGCGCCGGGCTTGGCCCAGACGTTGCAGGGGTCCCCCTGCCTCCCCGCTCCCTTTCCCCACAGCAGCCGGAGATGGGGGATCTGGGGAGGAGTTCGAGAGAAAAGCAGGGCAGGGGTGGGGTGGGGTGGGATGTTGCGGGACGCTGGAAGGGGAGAGGGTGCGGCGCGGCTGCGGTCTGGCTCGATGCACAAGTGCGTCCGCGGGGACGGCCACCCAGCTATGCGCCTCGGCACCATTTCTGCGCACCTGGCGGTGGCCTCCGACACCACCCGAGATCAGCCTCGCCCCCGCAGCCCTCCAAACCCGAGGCAGGAAGGCAGGCGGTGCGGACAGTCGCCGACAGGGGGCCCCCCCGAGATGACTGGGGGCGATGACTCAGTGCCGCCCGTCATGGAGAGCCTGGCACGCAGTGGGCCGGCGGCGGCGCCCCTCCCGCACCAGTGCCCGCCGCCCACCTGCTCCGCCGCAGAGCCGCCTCGTTCCCCCTCCGCCCGCCTGGCCGCGTCATCGCCGAGGCAGGCACGTCCTGTGCTATTTATAGGCAGAGGGGAGCGCAGAGGGAGAGAGAGGCGGGCTGCGGGGCGTGCCAGGGCCACGCCGGTGCCGCCAGAATGCGGGGGGGGGGGGGGGCTGCCCCTCCTGATCGGCGCCCAGCGCTCCTGCCTTGCAGCCCCCCACCCCCCAAAGCAAGGTCGGCCAGGTAGGGCCAGACGCTGAGCTTTCGTTGCGCCCCTTCACCCAGGGAAGGCCCTGGAGCTCGGTGGGTGAGCGGGAGGAGGAAGATGACCTCCCCTTTCTAGGACCCCTGATAGTGGGAATGAAAAAAGGGGTCACAAACCCAGTCCAGTGGCTTCAAGAGAGGGGGACTCACCTAAGTAGGCACCCGCTGTGCCTGGAGAGCCACGCCAGGAACTTTATGTAACCCCCTCGATGACCCACTGAGGAAAGTGGGGCTCTCCCTTTTCACAGATGAAGAAACTGAGGCACAGAGATATTAGGTGGCATACTCAAGGTTATTACAGCCTATCCAGCCCCACCTTGCCTCTTTTATACATAGGGACACTGAGGCCCAGAGCGGACCAGTAACTAGCCCAAGGTCACCAGCAAATTGGTGACCAAGCCAATTTCAGAAATCATTCTCTTGCCTCCCAATTCGGCTCTTTCCCGACCTGGGTCCCTCAGTGCCTCAAACCAACAAGATGGAAACAGAGACATCCCAAGACGCTGGGCCAGGGGCTCCAGGGATCGCAAGCCCACCCCGCTGGAGAGAGTGAGAGCCTTTCAGCCAGGCTTTCTGCACACTCCACTCGTGCCTGCCACCAGCCGACAGCTGGCCTGGACCCCCGCCTCCTCTCGGGCCCATTTGCTGCACTGCTGAGCGCTGCGGAAGCACTGACAGCACGCCCACAGCCCGGGGGCTGAGAACAGCTGGTGCCCCCGCCAGAGCCTCTGCCCTCCTCTGGGCCCGTTCTGGGGGGTGGCTGGGCCAGCAATACCACTGGCCTCGGGCAGAGCATGCCCAGGCACCTGCCGGTGCCAGCTCCCCATTTGGCTCTATTGTCTGACCCACGCGTGCCCTCCCTCCCTCCCCCCACCTCAGCCTGAGCTTAACCTGGCATAGATGGTCTGTCTGTGGATAGACTTCGGGGAGATGTGAAAAGAGGGGGAGTCTGGAAGCCAGAGACAAGAGGCCTAAAAGAGTAGAGAGATGGATACCAGAGGTGGGGGGTGGAGACAGATGAGTGAGCCCCTCTGTGCAACCTCACCCATCTCGCTAGTCCCACTCCATTTGGCCTTGTCAGCCTTCTTCACCCCCCATCCTTGTCACCCTCCACCCTGACACTTGGGACAGGGTGGGGACCTCTGCTGAGGAGTGCAAGGGAGGCAACTTCTGCCCTCCCTGTGCTGGCAGGGAGCTAGCCTGGGGGGTCTCTCGCTCTGAGCCTCGGAGAGAGCCCCGGGAAGGGGACCAAGGACCCTGGCCCCCTTCTCCCGCTCCTGTAGGTCTCTCCTACAGCAGCTGTGTGCAGGACCCCTGCGGCTGTCTACTCTGAATCACACCCTCCCCCGTCGGGAGGATCAAAGGTAGGGGCTAGTGTTCACGCCATGCTGAGATTCTGGGGAGTCGTTGGCTTCTCCAGGCCTCAGTTTCCTCTCCCAGAAATGGAATTGGACTTGCTCAGGGAGGCTTTACCTGAGGGCTAACAAGCCCCTTTAAATGATATGCAGAACTATGTGGTGGGATCAGTTGTATGATCTTGAGAGGATGGATCTATCTTCCTATCAGAATTTCCCTAGGCTCCTGGACCTAGAAGAGATCCAGCGGTTACTTTAGGGGATCTGCCTGCTAAGGGGGTGCTCCCTGCCCTGCCTTGGGAAGGCGTTGGAAGCCCATGGTAAAAAGAAGTAACCTCCAGGCCTGGGGTGAGCTCCAGAAAGAAGTGACTAAACCCAAGAGATAGGCTCCCACAACCCAGAACCCTTCTCTCCCACCCCAACTCCTTCCAGAACAACCCTAAAAGTGAGGCTGTGTCCTACCCCTGCAGCAACCTGCAAGAGAACAGCGCCATCTCGTGGTCCAGGGGGCAACCGGCTTCGAGTTGCAAGCTCAGGAAGCCTGGTGGAGCTTCCCACGCTAACCTTTTTCTCCTTCCTGTCATCCCTCCACTGCCCCAGGCCCGGAGGGTGGCAGGGATGAGGGGAGTGGAAGGGGGGGTGGCCTTCAATGCTCTTCCTCTTGTGGTCCAGCCACGCTTGGGAAGGAGGTGTCCATGATCCAAGCTGGAAGCTTGGCCAAGGTCCTTCCTCTCCTAGGCCACAGCCTCCCGCCATGTGGACTCGCGAAGGATTACGGCAGGAGCTCAAGGATCAAGTTCACACCGGCTGCTACAGTGGCGGCAGGGAACCCAAAAATCAGGTTCTGGTGCACATGGGCGGTGGTGAAGATCCTCTGGGTATTTCTGAGTCTGGGCTGCCCTTCCTTGGGGTACCCACCTGCCCCACCCTGTCTGGACTAGACAAGGACACTAAAGGCAGAGTAGGAGTGGGGCCTGGTGTCCCCAAGAACATATCAGTCCTGTCTTTCTCAGGCAAGTGCACATGGGAACATCTGCCCAGCACATCCCCTGAAGGCCCCAGCTGGCCTTCACATTGCTCCTCAGGAGAGGGGTGGAGGGCAGGGAGGAAACCAGGACAGGGCATGCGTCCAAGCTATGCCGAGGATTAAAGGAGGGGGCCCCTTCTCTGCCACTTTTCTCCCCAACCCAGACCTGACACTGCTGTATTTAACTGGCTAACTGACACCTCCCACCTGGACATCTGTCCTTCAAACTGCCACCCACTCACTAGAGCCAAAGCTCTTCCAGCCACTCTCCCTAACCCAGTTGGTTCCTCATCACCAAAGGCGTCACCTGCCCAGTCCCCCCCTAAAGCTTGGGGCCTGGGGACAAGCCACTTTTTCCTCAGCCCCCACAATGTCTACCAAGTCCTATTTTACTTCCTAAACATCTTGAATCCATTTTCCCGTCCCCAGCATGCGGGCTGTGCAAACCCAGCTCGTCATTTCACCGCTTTCCGCATCTGCCAAATGGAGAATAACCCTACCTTACAATGTTATGAGGATTAGAGAACTGATGTCAGTGTAAAGTGCCTCACAGTACGTGGCTCGAAGAGCCCTTCACTGAGGCCTGTATTGGGTCATTTCTACCGGCCAAGTGGCAAAATAAAACTTACTCCTGTTTGTAAGCAACTCACAATGGCTTTGACAAGTGTTTATTCCAATTTCTGCTGAGAAAAGCCTTTTCCTTTGTGCCCTATGTGATGGATATAAACCAAAAAACATTAAAAAGTTTTTAGTAATCTCTACACCCAACCTGGGGCTGAAACTCAGAACCCCAAGATTGGGTGCTTGTTTTTTTTTTAAAGATTTTGAGAGACTGCAAAGCAAGAGAGAGAACACGAGCCGGGGAGAGGAGCAGAGGGAGAAGCAGGTTCCCTACTGAGCAGGGAGCCTGAAGTGGCCTGATCCCAGGACCTTGGGGTCATGACCTGAGCCAACGGCAACCGACTGAGCCACCCAGGCACCCTGAGTGCATGTTCTTCTAAGGCAACCAGGAACTCCTAAAAATCTCTCTTGGTAGGAAAGAAAAGAGGTCTAGAAATTGGGATGCTCAAAAGACCTCAAGGCCATTTGGGCAGCTTAAGGAAGGGTCGGCAGTTAAGTCCAGGTGGCATAGCTTCTGGGCTAGTGGTAGTTGAAATCCCCAGTCCTGAGTTCTAGGAGTAGACTTCAACCCCGGACTCCAGTGGACAGCTGAGAAATACATGCATAGTATCTTGATGGTTTTTAAACAATGTGACAACTGATGTCACAACTTCTGTTGGTTCTCAGCCAACATTTGGGACCACTTTTGACCTGTTACCCACTTTCTGCTGTGAAGGGCAGTTTTTTTTTTAAAGATTTTGAGAGGGGCACCTGGGTGGCTGTCGTTGGGCGTCTGCCTTCGGCTCGGGTCGATCCCAGCGTCCTGGGATCGAGCCCCGCATCGGGCTCCCTGCTCTGCGGGAAGCCTGCTTCTCCCTCTCCCACTCCCCCTGCTTGTGTTCCCTCTCTCACTGTGTCTGTCAAATAAATAAAATCTTTAAAAAAAAAAATAAAGATTTTGAGAGAGGAGAGAGCACGCGTGAGTGCACGAGAGGGGCAAGGGGCAGAGGGAGAAGCAGACTCCCCACTGAGCAAGGAGCCCTGGGATCATGACCTAGGCCAAAGGCATCTGCCTTAACCGAATGAGCCATCCAGGTGCCCCTGAAGGGCAGTTTTGAAGCACAGGATCTTGGAGACTTGAGTAATAGAAGCCATTCTTTCCCTCCCTTCATATCAGGCCCTACACCCAACTAAAACCAGATAAGAAACCCCATCTCTCCCATGGATGGACACAGCACAACCAGAGGCCAGGAGCCAAGGAAGAAATGAACAGGCACCCTGCAAAAGGCCTGCACCCCAATCCTCAGTGTGCACTCAGTTCTGATCCTCTCAATAGTGAAGACCCACCAAGCAGCCAGAAACTTTGGAAGCAGAGAGAAGCAGATAAAGGTTGGTTTTATTGAGTAACTGATCTCTGTTACTACCGAGGCCACTATGTACAGACAAAAGAGAGGGAGTTTTATTTCTTCGTCTCTTCCTCCTTGGACAGAGTCTTGATGATTTCCTCCTTCTTCGCCTGGAGCCGCTCTTCACGGCGCTTGCGAGCCTCCTTGGTCTTAGATCTGCGGGCCTCAGCCTGGTCACTGGATGATAGAAAAGGAAAGATGGGTCAGTTTGAGAATAAATGAGCTGCTGGGGAGACAGAAGAAAGCGCCCAGACCTCTCCCTTTGAGCCTAGTCAGCGTAGGAAATGAGTCACCAGGGCCACCACAAGCTCGGCTTCAACTCAGCCCCAGTCCCCGCCCTGCAATGGCGGTAGGTGGTGCGCGCAACAGAGGAGCATGTATTTCTAACGCAACAGCTGTTTTCTGGACAGACTGTGTGCAAGTCACAATTAGGCATTAGCGTATTTTAAAGGTCTTAGAAGAACCCTCATCATAAAGATCGAAGAACCTGTCCCGTGACAGAAGCCAATTCCTCAAAAAACTTACGCCAGAAGCTTCTTGCGAGCCTTGTCGGCCTTCAGCTTGTGGATGTGTTCCATGAGAATCCGCTTGTTCTTGAACACGTTCCCCTTCACTTTCAGGTATAGGCTGTGATACCTGCAGGGTAGAAGGCGCAGGGGCTTCGGTTGGTAATGGGGGCAGAGGCTGGCCCGGCATCTGCCCCTCTATGTAAGGTCCCTCCGTACGCAGGGTTCCTCTCCTCTCTGTTCTGCAGGGACGGTTTCCCCCAAACCAAGACTTTTTGTGCAATTTCCAGACAGAACAGCTTGCCTGGCAGGTTAAGTTCAATTCTTGGGCTATCCTAATGTTGCACACGGCCGGGGGGCGGGGGAATGGGATGGGACATACAGATGACAATGGAAGAACTTTCTTTGAAAGGCCTAAGACACATGGCTCCCTCCCCCAAGGCCAATGAGACAGACTGTGGGTCTGTGCAGAGAACAAGCTGTCAAAGCACCAAATGGGTCTTAGTGGCCACAAGAAGAGGGTGTGCTTACATGTGGCGGTCGATCTTCTTAGACTCTCGGTATCTTCTGAGCAGCCGGCGCAGAATTCTCATCCTCCTCATCCAGGTTACCTTCTCAGGCATTCGAGCATTGGCAGTACCTTTTCTCTTACCTGCAGGGAAGGGGAGTCAAGCCCGCTGTTGTGCCTCTGGGTCTCAAGTCAGTTACTAGAGCCAGCTGCTTGGTCACAACGACAGCTGCCAGTTTCTTCAACACTTGACAATTCACTCAGTCATGGGCCAAAGGCTTGACCTCATTTTCATAGCATTGTTTTCATTTTACGATGATGACCCTAAGCATTTCTTTCATTTATTCATTTTAAGGAAGCACCAACAAGCCAATTATTCCCCACTTTCTGCAGAATGTGTAGAGGACAGGGTGTGCACCAAGGCAGTATGGTAAGCTGGAAGGGGCTTTAAAGGAGCGATGACCTTCATCTCCCTAAATCATCCTAACCCTAGAAAGTGGTTTTAGGATTTACTGGACCACATTTTCAAGTACCCAGTAGAATCCTTGGCACAGTGTAGGTGCTCAATAAACGTGACCTCTTTCTACCAATACCTTCAACTCCAACACTAGCGTCACCTTTGAGTCGCACACGGAGAAAACACATCTAACATCATGGAGTAAGAAAAGGGCTTACGAGGAGACAAAATGGAAAGAAAAAGATCCTGGATATATCCCAGTCTAGACTTAGGCAACTCTAATTTAAGTCTCAGAGAAAAGGAAGAACACACTTACCAATGCCCATATGTCTGCCCTTCCGGCGGGCCAAAGTGTTTTTACGGCACCGAGCCCGGGAATGGACAGTCACAGGCTTCCGGATGATCAGCCCATCTTTGATCAGTTTTCGGATCTGCTGACCTGGGAAAACATGATGTATCTAGTCAGTGAGGTGGGGCCTAGCCCCCAAAATACCAGTCATAACCCAGAGTCCAAAAAGGCCAGGCCAGAGACATCGCTCACATCCCTGGCCCAGTGGTCTCACAATGGTACAAATATTGGAACTTCTGCTTATTTCTCTTTTGTTAAAAAAAAAAAAAACAACTTTTGTTCTATTTTTCCAGATGTTTTATAGCACACTCAAATTATATGTATTTGAGGATGTGCGATCAAGAGGTACAGATACGGCCTGGTCCTTCAGATCCTGTCTCACCTATTAGCTACTGGTCTAAAACAAAATTATGATATTCTGAGCACACATCACAACGCCACAAATTCAAACTGGTTAAGAAATTCCCTGATAGGAGGGCGCCTAGGTGGCTCAGTTAAGCGTCTGCCTTCAGCTCAGATCATGATCCCAGGGTCCTGGGATTGAGCCCCACATCGGGCTCTCTGCTCAGCGAGGTGCCTGCTTCCCCCTCTCCCTCTGCCTGTCGTTCTGCCTACTTGTGCTCTGTCAAATGAATAAATAAAATCTTAAAAAAAAAAAAAAAAGAAATTCCCTGATATTGACCAACATTCTTTGCTTGACCAAACTTTCATCAGCCTCCTGAACCACCTCCTAGGCCCACTTGTGCATGTCCTTGTAAATTCTAGTCTAAGAACCCCGCTTAAGTCAGTTTAAGCACAAGCCCCCACCCTTGATATAAGATCAGGTTCCCCAACCCCCAACATTCCCCAGGTGATGTCTGATCATCCCGGCCTGTCTTTAGCAACAATCCTGTTTGGTCAGTCTAGCCAGAATCCCCCCCCCCCCCCCACAGCCCCTTACCATTAGGGTTTCCTCTTAGTCATCTTCCATCCACTGACCCTCATACCACCCACCTTGGCCATAAATTCCTACTTGCCCATGCTACGTTCAGACTTGAGTGCCATCTCCACCCCCCACTGTAAAATCCCACAGTTGTCCCTACACTTGCAGCAATGGTCCTGAATAAAGCCCGCCTTACTATCTTTAACGAGGATGACTGAACACCTTTTTCTGTAACAATATCACATGGAAGTAATGTGGATATGTTGCTGTCTGCACGACTGACAACTGTTTAACTGCCGTGAATTATATGCCAAGAGGCCTTTCCTAAAGCCCGAGGTCCCAGGTCTTCCCAATCCATCCTTCATCATTTCCTTGGCCATCTCTACTCTCAGTCCCTGTACTGTCTCCTCATAAATCCTTCACATAGTTATAAAGCAATACCCACGTTAGCAATAATCATTAATACAACACTGGGTTGTTCCATTAACTCCCATCCTGTCATTTTGGCAAATGACAGAGAACCTCTGGTATCTCCTTATTTCTGGGACCCTCCATTTTAGAAGACCCCAGACTATGAGCTTTCCTAGGTTTGTTGAGAGTCAAAATCGTGACATCTTTCATCTCATGAAGGATGAGAAAGGAGCAGGGTGAAAAAGATCCCAAGAACTCACGGGAGTTGGCATTGGCGATTTCATTGGTCTCGTTGGGGTCCAACCAGACCTTCTTTTTGCCACAGCGGAGGACACTGGAGGCAAGCCTCTTCTGAAGCCTGAGCATACTGTGACAAACAGAAAACATCATCAAGCCCTGGAAGCCATTCCCCGACAAGACTTGCCTTGCAATCTTTTAATGTTGTGAAACATAAAGCACGGGAACTGGATGTGTGTAAGCACTCAGGATTCGGGGCAACATCCCGCCCCCCTCACCCCCCATATTAAGAATCATTTCTCCAGCAAGACTTTTGCGCTGTGCATTCCTGCAAGAGCAACTGGCCACCTTGGAATGAGAACAAAGTCCAAGCTATGCCTTAACTTCTCTGCCTCAGTTTCCTCCTCCGGAAAATGAAGTTAAAGGATAAAACTGGGATGAAGAAGGGGCTTATGCCCTTTCTGGTACCGAGCTCTAAAAACAGGCGTCTAAGAATCCGAGGCCAGAGGGTCTGATTCGCTCGTCTAGTCCTTTGCTTCTTGGGCCCGTCTCCCTCGTCTTATCACAGTAATAAACTTACGTTCCGCTAGCCTCAGAGTTTTCTTAGGAACCGTCCACGGGGCGGAAGGCGTTAAAGTGCTAGGGATCGCCCCACTCTAAGCAGTCTGAGGCCCGAGGCCTACGCGAGACCTGTCCTACGTCACATGGAAGCACAGCTGGGCTCCGATCCGGGGCGCCCAGCGAGTAAGGGGGCCACAGCCTAGACCCCGCCGCGGCCCTTCCACTGTCCGCGCAAAAGTCGCTCGCGACCCATATGGGGCGCGGGGCCCACCCTTCCCGCGGCCTCGCGTTCTCGGGACGCCACCCCCCCATCCCCGCGAGGCCGGGGCCTGGTGCGCTCCGGCCCACCCCAAGCTCCGGGACCGGCTGCTTCAGGACTGCCTCTACCTCATCTCTCCCACCCGGGCCCACGGAAGCAAGCCCTGCCGCCCGCCGGCACATCGAATCAAGCAAAATCAGAGGCCCCCACGCTCTCACCTCATGGCTGCGGCCGCAGCGCCGAAAGGAAAGAACTCCCCCCGGCCGGGCTCCTCCCATTATCTGCGAAGGGGAGAGCCCACCCCCTGCTCCGCTTTCGCCCGTATTCCCCGCCCGTCCTTGCATCCTCTACCACACGGAGCTTACTCTTACCCTCTGTGAAGACCTAGAGAATAGAAGCCTAATCTCGGGAATCGGTTTTAAACTTAAAAACATAAAAAATAGATCCTTTCGGTGAGGCAAAGTGGTATAGTCCGACTTCCTACTAGGCATGCGCAGCAAGGGTACCTGATCACGTGGGCAGTGAAAGCCGGAAGTCACGGCTGGACGGCGCAGGCGGCGCGTAGTTTTGCTGGAGTGGCCTACTCTCTGCAGGCGTTCTGGGCTCTCTGGATGATGTTTTCTTAGCGAAAAAATATTAGTGAATGGAGTGAGAGAAGACAACGTGGGGAGATATCAGTCAAGAGCAACCTTTTATTCACTGTCCCCGTACGTTGGGAACCCCTGCAGCACAGGAGAGCTCACCAAACATAGCAGTTTGTTTTTGTGCCACTGTGGTCCTTAATCTCGTAGCGCTTCAGTTTGCTCCTTTGTAAAGTGTACCTAATCCTAATATTCCTGTCATCCGTTGTGAAAACCACATGAATTAACTTGCAAAAGAGGATATTAAGACAAGCTCCTTGGTGACAGGAACCAGGCTTGTTTGGTTCTCGCTGTAGGCACCACAGGAGGCATGGAGCTTTGCGTGTAGTAAGCATTTGAGAAATAGTGCATTGGCTGACTGAAGGAATAGTTGTGAAAGTTAGAAAAAAAATGGAATGACAGGGTCATCCATAGTTCTTTTCTCCTGCTCTGAAACACCCAATGCAAAAACCCAAAGAGAATATTCTGGGGTTCAAGAAATCTAGATCTGAGTCCTGGCTCTATCTCCTTGCTTGGCTCTGGCTGAGCACCCATCTCTATCATCTGAACTTTCCTGGTTGCTAAATGGAGCTGAGGAAAGAGAGGAGGGGAAGCAAAGCAAAATTCATGCCACTTTTTCAAAACAACAGGGATAGTGTCATCTTCATTTTACAGCTGAGTGAGGTAGCAGAAATTGAAAATCCAGGTCTTTCTGACTTCAATATCCATGCCTTTTCTGTCATACCAGGCTCCTTGTGCCCAAGGGACAGATCGAAACCCTGTTCAGGGTTGGATCTGTTCATAGCACAGTGCTGATGTACTTCATTCTTACTCTCCCTCAAAGTAATGTGATCAGAGAAACAACATAAGCTGGCCATCCACTTGTAGAACCCAGGGTGAGGAGAAGGAGTCAGTGTATTCCACAGTCTCTCCTCTAGCAGGAGACAGCAGGCTGGGCTTTATATTAGGGTAACTGAACCTGGGCAAATCTTGTCCATTCTACTTCTCATCTCCCCTCTTTGAGGAGCAGGGGAAGCGGTGGAGAAGTAACAATTCCTCCTGCCATGAGAGACCTTTGTTCAGCGCCTTATAGCATCTCCAAACACCTGAGCAGTCCATCATTTGATTTCATTCTCCCTCATCCTCCTAATAATCCCAGGTGACAAAGACACTACAGTACTGGCAACCCCATTTTACAGAAGTGTAGTGACTTATCCAGGGCTGAAAGAGCCTGAGCCAAACTGACACCAGAATTGTTGTTGTTGTTTTTAACTTATCTCTATGTCCAAGGTGGGGCTCAAACTCACCACCCTGAGATCAAGAGTGACATGCTCTAAGGACTGAGCCAGGCAGGTTCCCCAATACCAGAGTTTTTGCCAGACTCCCTAATTCCTTTTCTCTCCATAGGTTGTGGTTGGTGGGATCCAGGCCTTGGGTATTTGTCCCCAAATCAAGGATGAAGGGGGAGCAATTCTAGGTCAAAAGGCACTAGATCTGATTTTAGCCACTCTCTCAGCTCCACATTTCTTCCTCCTCTTTCCTCTCTCTTCCAAGAAACGGGGACCTTGCCTTCTGGAAGGGCCTGGGGGGATACGAGGGACAAAGGCAGAAGGACCCCTGGGTCCCCGGGATTTCTTGTTGCTGTCTGTGTTGGGGCTCCCTTTGGACATTCTCATCACCCCAGCCTCAGTCTCAGACAGCCTCCACCTCCGGAGAGCATCGTCCTGTTGCAGGGAGAGGGGCCTTTCTGTTTGGTTCAAGGCAGCCTGAGCCCACACCGGGGAGAAAGGAGTTAAAGCCGGGTCCCAGGATCAACGGGATCGGGAAGTTCCGGCGGCCCAAACTGGAGTGGAACAAGCCGACGCGCGAAGGGAGAGCGGTTTGGGACGGGAGGGGGGGGCGTGCCAAACAGCGCTTCACCTCCATCAGCGCTCTGCCTCCACTGGTAAGCCGCGGCCCCCGCCCCCTGCCCCAAGGCCGGGCTTCACTCCCCCCCCGCCCCCCCTCCCGACTCAGAGTGGGCCGCCCTCACCCCAGGCCAGTCCGAGGCCGGCGCTCAGCCTCCTCCCGAGCCAGGAGGGGCGTGCCTCCCTCCGGCCGCCCTCCCATTGTCTGTGCGGAGCCCGCGGAGGGGCTGCGAGGGGCGGGGCCGGGGCGGGCGGAGGGAGGGAGGGAGGGCGGAGGGAGGGGCAGGTGGGAGCGGAGGGGGCGGGGGGAGATGCTGAGCCTTCAGGGGCGGAGGAGGCGGCGGCGGCAGAGGAGAGAGCGGGAGGAGGGACGGGGAGGCAGGAAGAGGGCAGCCGAAGGCCGGGCCAGGTGGCTGGAGCGGGTGCCGGCTGCGCCGCGCGGCTCTCGGTTCCGACGGCCTCTCTCATGCGCTGAGGGCGCCCGGCTGGGCCGGGCCGGCAGCCGGAGGAAAGGCTCCTCTCCATGGTCCAGAAGACCAGCATGTCCCGGAGCCCTTACCCACCCTCCCAGGAGATCCCCATGGAGGTCTTCGACCCCAGCCCGCAGGTGAGGTGTGGTGGCCGGGCCCGAGGGCAGGGGGCCGCTCCCGCGGACCTTGTGGGGTCGGCTCGAGGGACGCGGGGAAGAAGGAGTTAGGTGCCCGGCGCGGAGGGGCGAGGGGCGCCTGCGCGCCCCCAGTCCCTGCCGGTTAATGATTGATGGGCGCTTGGCCGGGAGTTGGGCTGCGGTTTGGCGGAGCTGGGAGGGGGCGGTCGGGCCGCCTGTCACCCTGGCCTCGCCTCCCCCGCGTCAGGGTCCCTGCTCCGGGGCTGGAGAGTGGGGGAGCTGGCGGGGCATCCGGGGGTTGAGGGAGGCTCGAGAGCGAGCTCAGGCAAAGGGGGCGACGCAGAGCACTCTCGGGGGCGCCAGGCCGGGGGTGGGTGGGGCGGGGGTGGCCCTGGGAGATGGCCGAGGCGGTGGTCAGGGCGGTGCCAGCAGGCCTTCGGAGCCGCAGACACTGGCCTTTCGAGGGTGGGGAAGGGGCCGGCCCCGGGCTAGGCCCCCATCCTGGCACCTCAGCTACATCCTCATATTGGACCACCTTCCCTCCCCCAACACCCACATTATCTTTCCTTCTCCACCCCCCTCCCCTCCCCAGCCTTAGAAAACGCCTCCAAAGTTTGGAAAGTTGGATGGATGCCAACTCACTGTCCTGGAGGGGAGGAATCTGTGTTACCTGGGGGTTGGGGGGTGTCTGCCGCCCCACCCCCAGTCACACTTTTCCGGTGCCGGGTTATCCCCAAGAAGGGGCGTTCTTGGGTGTGGTGCGTGCCCACGGAGTGACCAGCAGGGTCTGGGGTGACTGGTCAGGGTCTAGGGTGGTCGTGCCAAGGGATTTTTCTGGGACAAGGCCATTCTCCAGTCTGGCAATACCCCAAGGCTAGGATACCATTAACTCTTTTCTTGCTGTGACCAGCGTGGAGCAACTGTAACCACCATGAAAATGTGGTTGATGGACATGTTGGGGGGGGGGTCAGGTTAGACCTAAAAATACCTCCCTTCTCCATCCCAGGCCCCTTGGAGCCTGGGAGGCAGCTGACTGGGGCCTTCCTTTCAGCTGTCCCTTGTCTCTCTGGGTGCCACTCCCTTTTCCCATCCTGGGGTGGTGGTGGTGGTGTGAAAGAGAGTCTGGGGCTCACTGGAGGATCCTCTTAAGTTTGTAGGGATCCTCAATCCTAGAGGTTGGGTATGTGTTTTGTTTGAGAGAAGGGATTGGGAGGGAGGATTTTTGAAGGGTTCCCAGGTACCTTTCTCTCCCATCTATCCATGCTCCTTCTTGTACTCAGGCCCAAGGAACCAGAGCCCCTAGTCTGATCATGTCTTATCTAGCTTCTTGGGCATAGAAACTCTAGGATGGCAGCTGGGGGCAAGGGCTTGGAGGGCCTGAACCCTCCATCATTCCCCTCCCCATGACTCTGGACTGGCCTGGGGCCAAGTGTGTATGTGAGTTAGGGAGGGCAAGGATGAGCCCCCTTGACAGGAGGCCTGGAAATACCTGAATGTGTGGCTGCTCGAGAGGTCAAGCAGTGTCCACTCCACCCAAGCCAGGAACCCAGGTAGTGAGGCTAAGCCGGCCTACCCCATGGACTTGTGGGGGCTGTGTCCTAGGCTTGTCTTGGGGCAGGGCCAAGGGGCATTTAGATTGATGCAGCCTGGTGGTTACCATGGGGACCGGGCATGGACAGTGGCAGCCAGGGGTTAGAGAGTGGAAGCTTGAGCTCTCTCCCCCCTTGGGGAGAGGCGTGACCACTGCGATGATCAAGAGGGGGCTGAGAAACAGTCGTGACAGGGTTGGTGGGTGGGGGTGGTGTTGCTAAATCTGCCCCCATGACACTGGGCTGGGTTGGGGTTAGATGTTTCCTTTCCAAATACAGTTCCATCCGTCCCCCTTAGCCCCCTCCCCAGAAATCTGGTTTTGGGTCTCCCAGAACTGAGAGCTGCCACTCCCCTCCCCACTCTGCGGAAAAATGAAGGCAAGATTCGGGCACGGGAAAAGCCAAGCTGGGCCCAGGTTGGCGATTCCTCTTCACCCTGGGAGCCACAGGCACACTCGGCCCCCCTCTGCTCCAGCTGAGGGGGAAAGGGAGGGGGACTTTCCCCAGCTCTCTCTGCCCCCCTCACACTGCAGGCAGCCTCTCCCTTCCCCGGAGGCCTCTGCAGCCTGCCCAGCATCTTAATTAGCTTTGCTGCCTAATGAGCCTCCAGCTTCTCAGCGCCTCCCTGTTCCCAGCCTCTCTGGCTTGGTTTGGGGGTTTCTGTGCGAGCTTTCTAAGGTTCTCTCCCACTGTCCCCCCACCCCAAGGCTGTGGTCTGGGCCCCCCCTCCCCCTCGGGCTGTACCATCTCTGGAAGAAGATGGGGGGTGGGGCTGTTCAGATCAGGGAATGATACTCCCAAAGCTTGGCTGTAGCTCTGGGCCTGATGGGATGAGGGTTGCGAACGGCCCTTTCTGATTCCACTCTTGTCCCTTCCTGGCTTCCCCAGGGCAAATACAGCAAGAGGAAAGGGCGGTTCAAAAGGTCGGATGGGAGCACGTCCTCAGATACGACATCCAACAGTTTTGTCCGCCAGGTAATGGGGAGGCTGGGCTGAGAGAAAGGAGGTGGCTGGTTGGTGGAGACCAGCATTGGTTAGCTGGGTCTGAGGCTTTTCTCCAGGCACCCTCCTTCATGTCATTTGTCACCTGCCTGGAACCACCCCATCACCCTCACCCCCATGACCTCTCCTGCACACACTCTCAGCCTGCACCCACTGCCTCAGCCCCCGCCCTGCCCTTCCCCCAGCCCCAGGCACCAGCCCCTGCTGCCTGCCTGCGTCATCTCATTCAGGGACAGCCTGGCCTGCCTCCTCCTAGCTTGCTTCGGGCTGTCACCCACTCCCCCTGCCGGCTGTCTGCTTCCATGTCCTCCCCCAGAACCTGTGACAGCGTGGGGTAGACGCAGAGCCTAAGAGATGAGGAGCCAGGTCCTTTGGGTCCCTGGAGCCCTGGTGAGGTATGGTGAGGAAACGCCTCCTCCCATCCAGCTGACTGCTCTTGAATACGCAGAGAGAAAGTGTGTTGGAGGGGGCTAGGGCGGGAGGGCATTGGTTTTAGAGAGGAGGGTAGCCCAGCACCCCTGGCTGAAGGAGGCTGGATAGCTTTCTGGGGTCTTCTTTTCTCAGTCAGGAAGATGCCATTCTCATCTCTGTTCTCACTCCTAACCCCAGGCCATCTCGGGCTCCGGGAGGGGCAGCCAGAGAGGCATGTGGTTGCTATGGCTACAGAGCATCTCAACAAAACCTGGTACCCAAAAAAGGCGAGAGAGGCTTGGGATCAGACAAGGAAAGGGAGTATGTTGAAAGAGGAAATGGGCAGGGCATAAGAGAGCAGAGGACAGTAGGGAGGTCAGCCCCTGCACCCCCTTGGGCTGGAGAGAGAGGGTGGTGCCAGGCAGACCCACCGCAGATTGGGGAGTGAGGCCCTTCCTGCCTCTTCTGTCTCCACAACACCTGGCACATGTGAGCCCAGGCCTGACTTGGGAGGGTCAGACAAGCAGCCCTTCATCCCAGCATCTTCTAAGCACACAGACAGACGGGCAGTCCTTTCTTCAGTCTTTTCCTCATCCCTCCTGTTGCAGGACTCAGCCAGGGCCAGGGCCAGGGATAGGAGGAATGACGCTGGGCTCGGGGGTAACTCCTCTTGACAGAAAAGAGTCTTGGTTCCTTCAGTGTTTGCCACCCCAGAGGATCAGACCCCAGCCTCCAGTCCATCCTCCTCTCAGCTCCCTAGCTCTGACCCCCAGTAGGTGGCAGGGAGTAGGGGAGCAGGCCTTGCCACATCTCTGAGCTAAATATACCCTAGCAGTTTGCACATGTAGCAACTCTGCTTGTAACCTGAGCCCCCTGGGGGAACGGGCAGTTTGGGCCACCCCCTAGGCCTGCAGGGCCAGGCACTGAGGGCGCCGGGATGGAGGCGCCCAGCCGGACCCTCGTAGTGGTGAGCCAGGGATGGGGTGGGAGTCGGGGTGGGTGGGAGCAGCCCCAAGGGAAAGCTGATGGGGGGGCCCTCACTCTAGCCTGTCTCCTTGCCTCCGCGCTGTTTCCCTGCTCCTGCCATTTCTGATAAGTCTATGTGCGTGCATGTCTGTGTGTGCGCACGCGTGTGCGTACACGCATGTCTGTAAGGATCAGTAAATGCCTCTCTGCCACTCTGTCTCTGGGTCTGTTTCTCGGGCTCTCTGGGCATCTGTCTCCTTGATTCTTAGTGCTCTCATCAGGAGGGGTGGAGAGTGGTAGATCAGCTGGCTTTCACTCTCCTTCCCTTTTGTTTCTTTTCCAGCCTCCATTAGTGACCCCACTCCCACCCCGATCTTGCCCCTTCATGAGTCTCCTACTTTTGTGATTTGGCTGGGAAAGGAGTGGGCAACCTCACTAGCTAATGACAGGACCCTCTGGGGGAGGTGGGACTGTGTTTTCTCTCTTTCCTAGGTCCCCTGGGCATTCCTGGCCAAGTGACCCTTTCATGGCCTCAGGAAAGAACCCCGACACGTGTGTAGTCCTGCTCTTCCCCCAGAACCTCCTGCCCCTGTCCCAGCACCGCCACATTTGTGTAGTCACACAAATGCACACCTCCTGGCTCCTGCCCTCATGTGCCGCACATGGTCAGGGACACTCACACCTCGGGTGCCCCCCTGCCTGTGCTCAGGTGCACCTACATGCATTCAGTCGTGCATCTCCAGCACATACCATAGAACACGGCCTCCTAAACGCACTTGAAGTTGCACATCCAAGCACGCCTGTGAATAAGCATGTTCATCGACACTTTGGGCCTCACTCATGCGCCTGCATCCCTGAGGGAGTTCCTTGGGCTCTGGGATGGTCCGTGTGGTTCAGGCCAGCTTCCTGGCATAGCCAGACTTCTGGGCCTGCCTAGACCCTAGCAGCCAGCTGCCCTAGAATTAGAGAGAGGCCTGCCCCGTGTTCTGCTCTTCACTTGCCTCTTTTGCCTGCATTACCCTAGGAATCTTAGGTTCTCGTTTTGGATCTTGTGAGAGCCTGAGGGTTGGGGTTCCTCTGATTCTGGCCAGGGAAATAGGATTCTATCTTCCCTCACCTTTGAGCAGAAGATAGCAAAATTTTTGGTGGCCCCGTCCTGCAGAGCAGGCTGCCCACTGCCAATTTTGCAGAGAGCTCAGGCCTATGTTGGTGGCTACTGGCCCTGGAAGGACTCTGGGCTTCTCCCGAGTCTGTCTCAGCTGGTACGGTGCTGGGGGCAGGGGAGGGAAGGAGGAACAGGGAGTGGAGACCGTCCCCTGGCACTCCTCCCCTGCGCTGTGCCCCTATCAGGTTCCCACCCCTCCCTGGGCCCCAAGCAGCTGTCCTGGGACTTGCTTTAACCCCCTGCTCGCTGCTGTCACCCTTCCTAGGGCCACACTTTTCCCAGGGGCCTGCCAGTCTCAGTCCCTGGCTTCTCTCATCTCATAGCACCTTTTCCTAGCCCTTGTGGCATCACGCTGGGCTGGCTGGGGCTTGAGGCATTCATGATGGGTGGCCCCTCTGTGCCTCCCGAGGCCCAGGAACCAGGAGGCAATGCGGGCCCTGAGCCGGCCCGGTCCGTTTTCAGGGCTCGGCGGAGTCCTACACCAGCCGACCATCGGACTCTGACGTGTCTCTGGAGGAGGACCGGGAAGCCCTAAGGAAGGAGGCAGAGCGCCAGGCATTGGCCCAGCTCGAGAAAGCCAAGGTGAGAAATACAGAGTCGGGGCTGTGCTGGCTCTGTTTTCCCACCCCCAGGCCTAGGGATGGCCTGAACAGACCGAGGGTCAAGTCTTGGCCCAGCCACTTTTCAGCTGGTGTACCCCAGGGCCTCGATGTGCCTCTGCCTTGCAGCTGTAAAGTGTGGGCCATACTACTTGCCTTCTCATACAGGATAATAAGTGCTAAGTAGTGTTGCCGCACACAGTAGGAACTTGAGACTCCCCACTTCTTTCTGGAGTCAAACATCCCGGGCTGACCCTGATTAGCTGTGTGATCTCAGGCTAGCCGCTTAACCTTTCTGAACTTTAGTCTCCTCATTCATTAAGATGAAGATAATAGGGGCGCCTGGGCGGCTCAGTCGTTAAGCGTCTGCCTTCGGCTCAGGTCATGATCCCAGGGTCCTGGGATTGAGTCCCGCATCGGGCTCCCTCCTCAGGGGGAAGCCTGCTCTCCCTCTCCCACTCCCCCCGCTTGTGTTCCCTCTCTCACTGTGTCTCTCTCTGTCAAATAAATAAATAAAATCTTAAAAAAAAAAAAAAAAAGATGAAGATAATAATAGTAGTTAATTTTTTTATTTTTTAAGATTTTATTTTATTTTGTTTTAAGTAATCTCTACACCCAGTGTGGGGCCCGAACTTACAACCCCGAGATCAAGAGTCCTCCACTGACTGAGCCAGCCAGGCGCCCCTAGTAGTTGACTTTTTAAGGTTTTTGTGGGGAATAAATGAGGTAATGCTTGTAAAACATGTTAACACGGGATCTGGCACAGTAAACCATAGCTTTGGTCATTATTATTATTATTATTGTTGTTGTTATCATTACTAATATTCTTTCTGGATGTCATTCCAGGCTAATACTTACCATCCCCAGTGGCCCCCTTCATCCTGAGAAGGCTGAATTCTATTTTTTTTTCAATTGTGAAATTTAATGTACATACAGGAAAACTACTTAAACAATTCAGTATACTTTTTAATGATCAACACAACAAACCTCCACATCATCCCCATCCCACTACGGTACGTCGTGGCTTAACCCTCTGGTTGTCATTCTCCCTGTGCACCTCTAGACCAAGCCGGTGGCATTTGCTGTGCGAACAAATGTCGGCTACAACCCATCTCCCGGGGATGAGGTGCCGGTGCAGGGAGTGGCCATCACCTTCGAGCCCAAGGACTTCCTGCACATCAAAGAGGTGGAGAGAGCATTTGGTGTCTGGAAGGAGGGCAGGGTAGTGGGTGCCAGGAGAAGGGCAGCTGGAGCTCTAGCGGAAAAAGACTTCTGAGCCAAGCAGAGCTCGGCTGAATCTGCTGTGTGATCTTAGACAAATCTCTTCCCCTCTCTGAGCCTCTAATTTTCATTGGTAAAATGGGGTGGTGATGCCAAGGTCCCACAGATGTCGGATGTCGAGAGGGTTGTGATGAGATTTGTAAGTAGGGTGGGAGTGTGCAGGCACGTGTGGGTGTCAGCATTCGCCCCTCTCCCTGCCTTTCCAGGGTGGGGTGGGCACATGGTGGGACAGGGACGTGTGGGGGGTGCGGTGGTCCATGGGCCAAGGGGCTACAGGTCACGGAGTTGTTCTAAGGATTGGGTGCTGTGCTCAGAGGCTAGAGCCAGGGACCAGCTCTTCAGAGGTGCCGCCCCCTGGGGAGGCGTCGCAGGTCCCAGGGTGGTTTCTTCATAGGGTGGCTGCTGGCTTGCCCCTCCAATCTCCCTCTTGGTCTCTCCCACCCCACCTGATGTTGCTGTTTGCAGAAATATAATAACGACTGGTGGATCGGGCGACTGGTGAAGGAGGGCTGTGAGGTTGGCTTTATCCCCAGCCCCGTCAAACTGGACAGCCTGCGCGTCCTGCAGGAACAGAAGCTGCGCCAGAACCGCCTCAGCTCCAGGTGTCTCGCTGGGGACCGGGAGGGGGCCATCCAGCTGGGTTGACCCATCGCCCCGAGGGCATAGCCGCGTACAGCGTCACCCGTGGGGCTGGAGAATCTCCGGGGTGGGGGGGCAGGCAGCGTAGGAAAGAACAGGCTTCCCCCACCCTCCCGCCCACCCCTCTGCTCACAGCTCCGTTTGCCTCTCTGCCCACACAGCAAATCAGGTGACAACTCCAGCTCCAGCATAGGAGACGTGGTGACTGGCACCCGCCGCCCCACGCCCCCTGCCAGTGGTAAGAGCTGCTACCACCTTAGGGAACGGCGGGGCTGGGGTGGGGGAGCTCCTGGGTGGGGTGGTCTCTGCACTGCCTGTCCCCTCCTTTCCCTGCAGTAGGGGGCGCCCCAGACCTGAGTCCTCCAAACACACCCAGCGGTACCCCCTCCGTGAAGAGTAGGATGCCCCCCAAGCTGGGCCCGTCAGCGCCCATTCTCCTGTGTCTCTCCTTCCCGTTTCTTTGGTAGCTCCATCTCTCTGCCTGACTCCCCTGCCCCAACCCCATTCATTTCTCCTAGCTCTGTTCCATTCACCTCTTCTTCTTTCTTTTTTCCCCACCCCATCCCTGCCTTCTGTACTTGTGTCTCCATGTCCATCCCACCCCTCCCCACCTCGCCTCCCTCCTGTCTCCTGACTGCGGTCCAGGTAATGAGATGACTAACTTAGCCTTTGAACTAGACCCCCTAGAGCTAGAGGACGAGGAGGCAGAGCTCGGGGAGCAGAGCGCCTCTGCCAAGACTAGCGTTAGCAGTGTTACCACCCCGCCACCCCATGGCAAACGCATCCCCTTCTTCAAGAAGGTAATTCTTGCTGGGTTCTGGCCAGAGGGCAGGGGGTCAGGGCCCGGCTCTTTGGCAGGGGGAGGGGCCGGATCGGATTCAGACGCAGTGCCGGCCCAATTCTGTGGGGAGCAGGGCCTCCTGCCAAGGAGCAGGGAGGGCGGCATGGCACCAGGAGCGGGCGCGTCCAGCTCCACGCACCACCCCGCTCTGGCCCACCCCCAGGAAGGGATGTTTCTTGCAGTCGAAGCACCCCTTCCCTTGGAAGGCTGTGCCCCTTGCCCCACCACCCCCGGAAGGAGGGACTGGTGGTAACGAAACTGGGATGTTCCATGTTTGCCCTGCACCCCAGCATGTGATGGGGAGAGCGGAATGGTGAACCCTTCTTGGTCTTTTTCGGACTCCGTGGGGCTAGGGTGGGCATGTGGGGGTCTACTGACTGCGCAGCAGGACAGTTTAAGGGACCCCTAAAATGGGCAGGTTGGACTGCACTAGAGGCAGGAGATGGGCACCAAATTAGGGGCTGTCACCCTTTCCAGAACTTTCCCAAGACCCAGAAAGGGGAAGGGTAGGTGGGAATATTCACAAGTCCACTGGACTGTCAGTCCTTCTCCCAGCCCTGATCTAGGGCCATCTCTGGCTCCCTCTTGGCATGGGGTCCCGTCCCCTCTCTCTGGCTCTGTCTGTCACTAACACGCATGCCCTGTTATCTCTCCTCGTCTGCCCGCTCTCCCTCCCTCTCTTGTCCTGGCTCCTTCCTTGCCCTCTGCCCCTGCCTGGGTGCCCTCCCCTCTCTCCCCCGCCTCCCTACTCTTGGCAATCTCTGGACCCAGCCAAACAGAAGCAGAAGTCGGTGAGTATCACAGCTTTCTGTGTCCCCCTCCCCACCCCCTGGGATGAGCTAGTGGGACCTTCTAACACCCATTCTCGTGCCCTCTCTACCCACCCCCCATTTCCCTCACCCTTCCTGGTTCTCCTTGGCCATCCCTTCCCACCCCCACCCCCATCCCCCACATCTGGGTTCTGGGAGCAGGGGGAGGAAAGAATGCATGGGGGAGCCTGGAGGCTGGGGAAGAGGGGCTGATGCCATCTCCACTCTGGGGTTTCCCCTCCCTGCTTCCCCCTCAGACAGAGCATGTGCCCCCCTATGACGTGGTACCTTCCATGAGGCCCATCATCCTGGTGGGACCGTCGCTCAAGGGCTATGAGGTAGGAGCCCCTAGAGGGGTATGGACCCAGAGGGGCCCAGATCTCTAGAGAGATGCTACAGAAAGTTTCAGACCCCAGGGAGATCCCCTGGAAGGGCCCAGATTCCCAGGGTATCTCCCCAGAGGGCTACAGACCTTCAGAGAAGCCCCCAGAGGGGCCTGACCCACAGGGAGACTCACTCAGAAGGGTCCAGTCCCCTTCCCCCAAGACACCCCCAAGAAGGTTCCTCCCAGAGAATCCACCTAGAAGAACCTTTGGAATCAGAGACCCCATCAGAGGCTCCTCAGACCCAGAAGGAACCCCCCACCTCCCCCAGGGGGCCATTTACCTCAGGAATTAAAGAAGAAAATGGAATGTGAGGGTGTAAATACTCGGCAGCCCACCCTTCCTGAGTGGCTTTAAACACCTCACTCCGCCCCCCCCCCCCACACTCCCCAACCTCAGGTTACAGACATGATGCAAAAAGCTTTATTTGACTTCCTGAAGCATCGATTTGATGGCAGGTAAGACCCTGGGAGCTGGCTTCCCAACCCCATTGTGGTCCTGGGCTGCTGGGGATGGGCAGGGTGGGCTTGAATGCTGATCCTGGGCCTCCTTGTACTGAGGGCTAGGAGGCAGTCCTGGAGCCTGGGGAGTGAGCAGGGCATTCAAGCCCACCCTGACCCCTCACTCCCCTTGCCCCATCCCTCAGGATCTCCATCACTCGTGTGACGGCAGACATTTCCCTGGCTAAGCGCTCAGTCCTCAACAACCCCAGCAAACACATCATCATTGAGCGCTCCAACACACGCTCCAGCCTGGGTAAGCCCACCCTGCGACGTGGGGCGGTGGGGGGGTGCATCTCCAGAAGGGTTGGATTGTCCATTGCCTCTTGGGGAGGCCCCCCTACATTCCCCCTTCCCCATAACTCCGTGTCCCCCAGCTGAGGTTCAGAGCGAGATCGAGCGAATCTTTGAGCTGGCCCGGACCCTTCAGTTGGTTGCTCTGGATGCTGACACCATCAACCACCCAGCCCAGCTCTCTAAGACCTCACTGGCCCCCATCATTGTTTACATCAAGATCACCTCTCCAAAGGTAGGTGAGAGAGCCTGACCCTAGTGGGGACAGGAGTGCTCTGGGGTTGGGTGGCCTGTATTTCAATCCCAGCAACTGCTTATTAACTGTGTGACCGAATCTCCCCGAGCCTTATTTTCCTCCTTTGTAAAACTCCATCAAATGGACATTGTGAAAATCGAACCTAATGTGAATGCTTAGCACTTAGCAAAGGGTCTGGTATAATGTGCCTCATCATGTATTAGCTAGTATAAGTATCATTATAGTGTCATGCAGGCCAGCCCCCTGTCTCCGCTCTGGTTGACCTCCCATCCTTGATCCAGAAAACTGAAAGAATTCTGTGCTTTTTCTCCGCAGTGTCACCCAACTACTTGGCAGTTGGGAGGTCTTTTCTGTCATTTGATTTTGTCCCTTTTTGCTGCACTGTCCTCGCTTGGACCTTGATAGAAATGAATCGGTAGGAAGGCTGATTTACTTCTTGTTCATATTGCGGCTCTGTGAGGTTCCCCTCCTAGACATTAGCGGGGGTTTGAGAAACATGGAGGGAGAGTTTAGGTGAAGGATTTAAAGTAAGAAAACAGCATTGGGTTCAACCCTTTGCTCTGGTTGACTTATTCATTCATTCATACACTCACTTTTGTTGTTTGGTTGTTGTTCTGTTATTGAGCTTGGGATCTCTGGAGGATTTATTTAGCCTCCGAGCCTCAATTTCTTCACCTATGAAATGGGAATTGAAATCTCTCCCTTGTTATTGTTGAGGGGATTTGAGGTAATGATGGAAAGAGCCCTGAGTTCTGTCTGATTCATGACCGACAACCAAGGGTGGTAACTGTTCCCATTTTATGAAGACACCCTATGAGCGGAGCACCCAGGCACCCCAACCTTTCCTAGCCCTAAGTTTCTAATGAGTGGAAAGGGAAGGATAGGATTGAAGTCCTTCCTGGGGTGGTTGAAAGGATCTAATGAGATAATGGATACAAAAACACTCCGTGAGCTGGCAAGTAACCAATCCTTCCATTTCTCCCAGGGGCACTGACCAAGGTGAAGGGTGGGGACTCTGGAGCCAGGGCGCCCGGAGTTAATGAACCAACACTGTACTCCCAGCTCTGTGCTCCTTTGGCAAAGTCCCCTAACTTCTCTGTGCCCGTGTCCTCACCTGCAAAACAGAGATCCTCACATGGTGGTTGTGAGGATGACATAGGTGGATTAACCATGCGAAGTGCCCAGGACCTACTAAGCACTATATCTATTCTTTTTTTTTTTTTTAGATTTTTGTTTTGAAACAATTCCAAATCTAGACAAGAGTTGCCGGAAGAGTACCAAGAACTGCCATTCTTTGAATGCCCTTCACTAAGATTCAGTAATTTTTTAACAGCTTTATTGAGATAATTCACACACCATTCAATTCAGCCATTTAAAGTATATTATTTCATTTTCTCCAGATTCACTAATTTTGAACGTTTTGCCACATTTTATCTTTAGGTATGTGTTATGTATATGTGAATATATTTTTTTTCTGAATTATTTGAGAGTAGGTTGTAGATACCATGTCTTTATTCCTAAATATTTCAATGTGTATTTCTTAAGAACCGAGGACATTAATCTACATAACCACAGTACAGTTACCAAATTCAAGAAATATTTTAGTCCTTCATTTTTCTTTTTTAATTTATTTTTTATTTTTATTTATTTATTTTTTTAAAGATTTTATTTATTTTTTTGACAGAGAGAGACACAGCGAGAGAGGGAACACAAGCGGGGGGAGTGGGAGAGGGAGAGAGAGAAGCAGGCTTCCCGCTGAGCAGGGAGCCCGATGTGGGGCTCGATCCCAGGACCCTGGGATCATGACCTGAGCCGAAGGCAGATGCTTAACGACTGAGCCACGCAGGCGCCCCGTCCTTCATTTTTCAATTGTCCCAATAACGCCCTTTATGGCAATTTCTCCCTCAACCCAGGATCACGTGTTACATTTAGTTGCTTTATCTCTCTCTTTTTTTTTTAAGAGTTTATTTGACAGAGCACAAGCTGAGGGAGAGAGAGGGAGAAGCAGGCTCCCTGCTGAGCAGGGACTCCAATATGGGACTCGATTGCAGGACCCTGGGATCATGACCCGGGCCGAAGGCAGCTGCTTAACCGACTGAGCCCCCCAGGCACCCCTCTCTTTCACATTCCTTTTTTTTTTTTTTTTTAAAGATTTTTATTTATTTATTTGACAGAGACACAGCGAGAGAGGGAACACAAGCAGGGGGAGTGGGAGAGGGAGAAGCAGGCTTCCCGCCGAGCAGGGAGCCCAATGCGGGGCTCGATCCCAGCACTCTGGGATCAAGACCTGAGCCGAAGGCAGATGCTTAACGACTGAGCCCCCTAGGCGCCCCTCTCTTTCACATTCTTAAACTGGAACAGTTCCCCAGCCTTTCTTGGATTTTTACGACACTGACGTTTTTGAAGAGTACAGACCACCGACTTTGTAGACTGTTCCTCAGTGTGGGTTTGCCTGATGTTTCCTTGTGATGAGGCTTAGGTTTTGCATTTGGGTGCAGTGTGTCTTTCCGAGCATGTTGCATCAAGAGGCACGAGGTGTTTGCTGTGTCATTGGTGACATTAACTTTGATCATTTCGTTAAGGTCATGGCTTTCTGGTTAGCTGTTACTACCGTTATCATGATTGCGGTGGAGATGAGAATAATAATAGTGGCTACCTCATGAGATTATTGTCAGGACTAAATGGACTGATCATATGGAAAGCACAGACCAGTGCCTGTTCACAGCAAGTGTCCCATCAAAGATGGCTGCTGCCGTTCCCATGGGGATGCCGGCCTGGAGAAGGAAGCCTGTAAAGTGACAGGGACCAGGAAGGCGAATCGTAAAGTGACAGGGATCAGGAAGGCGAATCACTGCCTTTCAGATAGCCCCTTCCCAGGAGAGCCTGGCATGAGACCCGGGAGAGAGCCTGAGCACTATGTAAGGAGGGACACAGGGCTGGCGAGGTCATTTCTGAAGAGGTGGCCAGGGCTGAGAATCATCCAACATCCACCCCCTGCCGCCCCCCCAGGCCCCCCCGCCCCCGTCCTGACACGCTCGCTCCACCCAGGACCTGTTTCTCTGATTTGGTGCATTGCGAGATCCCTCTAGCTCTGCTTCTCTCGCCCCAAACTAGGTACTTCAGAGGCTCATCAAGTCCCGAGGGAAGTCTCAGTCCAAACACCTCAATGTCCAAATAGCGGCCTCCGAGAAGCTGGCGCAGTGTCCCCCCGTGAGTGCTCAGACCCTGGGAAAGGGGAGATATTTGGGTTCTCCTGTTTCCTCTGGCCTGCATGAGAGACAGAGCGACCAGGAGCACCAGGGTGGGGTCTACAGGTGCGAGCTGGTCTCCCGGGAAAAGAGCGCCGGACAGGCAGTCAGAGACCGCGTTCGAGCCCCGGAAGCCCCCCACTTCTCTGTGGGGTCAAGCCGGGGTTGCCTTATATCCAGGATGAGAGAGTTGGACTGTCTGGGTGCCAAGACCTCTTGTAGTTCTGCCAGTGTATGTTTCTGAGAGTCCTCCTCTTCCTGGACATCCAGAGGTTTCTTTTTAACTTTGTCCTTCAACCCTTTGACTCCACCCACTGCACCCAGGCCACACCCTCACCCCCTCGGTCACGCCCGGCTCATCCCAGCCCCGCCCCTAACCCCGCCTCCGCAGGAAATGTTTGACATCATCCTGGACGAGAACCAATTGGAGGACGCCTGCGAGCACTTGGCCGAATACTTGGAAGCCTATTGGAAGGCCACACACCCGCCCAGCAGCACTCCGCCCAATCCGCTGCTGAACCGTACCATGGCTACTGCCGCTCTGGCCGCCAGCCCTGCCCCTGTCTCCAACCTCCAGGTACAGGTGCTCACCTCACTCAGGAGAAATCTCAGCTTCTGGGGCGGGCTGGAGTCCTCTCAGCGGGCCAGGTCGGTGCCCCAGCAGCAGGAGCACGCCATGTAGGTGTCCCACCCATCGCCCCTCCTGCCCAAGGCTCGACCTGGAGCGCAGGGAACATGGGGAAGGAAGGGAAGAGCTTTATTTTGTAAAAAATGTGGTGAGTGGCAGCTTCTGGTGTCTGTGGTTTTTGATGGGATTGGGGCTGGCTGGTGGTGCCTCCCTGGGCCTGGTCCCATAGGACTACAGCTGCTGCCCTAGGGGCTTTTGGATATGAGGCCTGATTGGGGCCTTATTAAATAGATAGGAGATGAGGAGGAAAACATAAGGAAGACTGATATTTTCATTCACTGGACTTCACACCCACTTAGGTTTTATTTTTTAAATTTATTTTTTTAAAGTAATCTCTACACCCAGTGTGGAGTTGGATCTCGTGGCCGAGAGATCAAGAGTTGCATGCTCTGCCGACTGAGCCAGCCAGGCGCCCCCACACCCATTTTAGACCCAGCAGAGCAAGGGCCATCAACCCCAGGCAGTTCCCACAGAGCAGGGCCATTAAGCCCAGAGAGACTGTCCCTTCTCTCAGAGCCCTAATCCCAGGAGTTTCCTCAGAGGGGACCCAGAATGAAGCTTCTCTGAGTTGGTGCCCTACCTTCCATCCTTCTCCCAGTGAAACAGATTCCAGGAAAGGTCCTCCTGTGGGTGCCCTGCCCTGGCTGGACCTCTTCCCCTGGATGCTGCTTCCCATCTCTAGACTCACACCATTAAGTATTTGGTTCTAGATTAGAGCCAGAAGAGAGCCATGAAATCATTCTAAGAACATTGCTTTTCAAATTTGTTTTCAGTAACAGAGCTCATTTGTTCATTGAAACTTCTAAGGAAGCTCAGTATATAAAGTGGCCCTGCTCTGCTCAGAGGGAGCTGGGGGCTTGGCTTCCGTTTCACCTCTACAGGGACCCCTGAAGCACTTTTGTGCCCTTCCCGCCACCTTGGGTCTCCAGGGAACAGCTTGGAAATTGCTGGTCTAATCCCCATCATACCACCGCAGAGAAACTGGGCCAGAGAGAGGAGAGTCATTTGCTCAGGGTCACACAGCTTGAAGTGGCAAGGGATGGGACTAGAACCCAGGCCTTCTTGCACCCCACCCAGCCGCCTCCATGGTGGCATGACCATCAGGTCACCTTTATGTGGCATTTGGTGCTGAGGATGTTGGGCCACCTCATTGTCTCTGGGGGAGGGGTGGGGAGTGTGTATGGAGGGGGGTGGAGACCCATCAGCTTTCCCCAGGCTGCTGCTTTGGTTTTTTGCTGGGGCCGGGGGAGGAATCCTATCATCCCTGGAGACTTTGTCATCTGACCAGGGAACGGATAGGGGAGGTGTGGGGCTCTGGAAGCCTGTGATTAGGGTCTGGTTTGGGCTGAAGGAACTGGGGTTAGTGAGCTCAAGCTGAAATCCCCTTAGTATATTTGGAAAACTGGGGCAGTGACTAACCCAATCAACCACTAACGAGTGGCGATGCTAATGAGCTGTTAATGATGATTTAGCCCAAGACAGATTAATGACGTGCATTGAGGAAGCAATGACTAATTATTCGTGGGCTCTCTACCATGGTTACCGGCAGAGTTCATGCCTCCTCCTGTCTTACGAAGGCTGGGTGCCTCCTGTCCCAGTAGAGGAGCAGATGGCCCGAGGTCTGTCCTCTGGCTGGGCTGCCCATCCCCTAGAGCCAGCACCCACCTCCTGTAGCCAGGCTGGGTGTCTTGGTGCCATCACTAACCTGCCTTGCTTTGTTGTGTCTCTCTCACCCCTGCCTGATCTGCATGGTCTGTGCTGTCCGTCTGCTAACCAGGGACCCTACCTTGCTTCCGGGGACCAGTCGCTGGAACGGGCCACCGGGGAGCACGCCAGCGTGCACGAGTACCCCGGGGAGCTGGGCCAGCCCCCGGGCCTTTACCCCAGCAGCCACCCACCAGGCCGGGCGGGCACCGTGCGGGCACTGTCTCGCCAAGACACGTTTGACGCCGACACCCCCGGCCGAGACTCTGCCTACACGGAGCTGGGAGACTCGTGTGTGGACATGGAAACTGACCCTTCGGAGGGGCCGGGGCTCGGAGACCCTGCAGGGGGCAGCACCCCACCGGCCCGGCAGGGATCCTGGGAGGATGAGGAAGAAGACTACGAAGAGGAGCTGACCGACAACCGGAACCGTGGCCGGAATAAGGCCCGCTACTGCGCAGAGGGTGGGGGTCCAGTTTTGGGGCGCAACAAGAATGAGCTGGAAGGCTGGGGGCGAGGTGTCTACATCCGCTGAGAAGCAGGGGCCACACAGTGGCCCAGGGGAGGGGAGGGACCGAGGGGCTCACCACAGGGGTGTATCATTCCTCCAGGGGGGGGGGGGCGCTGTCTCCCTCTCAGATGCCTTCGCTGGATGTTTGGGGTTTCTTTGGTGGTAGCATCCCAGCTCCTGGGATTCCCTTAAAGCCCAGCTGTAGGTTTTCACTTACTGCTGTGGATGGATGGGGGGATGCCCACCTTTCTGCAGTGTCCCTTTTCCCCCACCTCAGGGGGCTCTCTCTGCTCACTCCCAGAGAAAAGGTGCACTTCCTTAACTCTTTCTACTTGGGGCTCTAAATAAGGGTCCTAAATGGGGTAGCCCTTTCTTTCCCCAACCTGGAGTATTTGGGAAGGGTAAGGGGGCTTCCATAGACTCCTTCCCGTGAGGGCTCTCTTCCCTGAACCCCAGATCCAGGTTCCTTCACCATGCCCGCCCCTCTCCCAGCTTCCTGGCAGCATTGTCTGGTGGGTGAAAGGTATAGAATAGAAGCCCCATGGGGAGCTTGTCTTGGGGAGGGGGGAGGGGTCTGGGTAGAGAGCGGCAGGCATCAAATGTAGTGCCTCTGCCGGACCCGGAGCCCTGAGGAGCAGGCAGCCGGAGACCCTGCTACCCGCCCCACCACTTCCATGCCTCAGCCTCTACCTGCGCCAGGAATGAGCTTTGCCTACAACCTCCCTTGCCTACTGCCATCAGAAGAGGGGGCCCCTCTGCATCTGAGCCCCCCCACCCCGTTTCACCTGGGTGTGGCACCCATGGAACATTCTAGTCCGCCTCATTTTGAAACCAAAAAAACTGCTCCTTCACTTTCGCCCGGAGGCCCCAGGGGAGAGGCCCTGTGGGTTGGTGCCCAAGAGTAATCTCCGCCCCAGGGGTCACCTCGGGGCCTCGGATCTCCCCTGGGGGGCTTGGCTGCTGCTGGTCTTGCTCTGCATTTGCCTCTTGTGATCCTGTCCTTCCCCCACGTCCACTCCCCCCCAGGAGATGCCTTGGAAGCCCCTCTGGCCCCCCCAGTGGTCCTTGGCCTAGTGTCCCTACAGCCCCGCAGCCCTGCCCCTCCCCAGCACGCAGTGGGGCCAGAGAGAGCCGACTGTGCCAACGAGGACTGGGCCCTGCCCGGCCGCCCTCCTCGGGGATGGGCGCCTCATCCCTGTCTCGCCACCTGTGCCAGTGTTGTCCTCCCCCCCCCAACGTGGGGTGGGGTGCAGCTTCCACTCACTGGTTAGAAGACACCACTGCCCAATCTCCCTCCCCTCCCTCCCTGTCTGGTGTCCTGTGCCCCCATCTGTCTGTCTGTCCGTCTGTACTCCCCTAGAAGTATTTGGTCACATATAAAACCGCCGTCCTGTCCTTTGCAGCCGCCTCCCGAGCCTGCTTCTTCGTTCCTGCCACGCGGTCAGCCTGGGCAGGTGGGAGCTGCCGCCACGCAGGGGAGTGTGAAGGGACGGGCACGGGGACAAGCCGTGCCCCGAGCCCTGGATTGACCAGGACAGACGGGGCTTTGTTTGGCGGCTCTCTGAGGCCTCACGGTCCTGTGTGGCCAGTTTCAGTTGCCGCTTCCCATTCAGTCCCAAGCCTTACCCGTTTCCCCACAAGTAGAGCCAGAAAAGAATGGGAAGCTGAGGTGGAGAAGTGGGGTGTCGCAGGCATGATTCTGTGGGTGAGATCCAGCTTTTCTGCTCCTGTGGCCTTGGCTGCTGCCCAGCACCTCCTGAGAGAGTGACCGAGTTCCCTCTGGCTCCCTCCTCCACTGATGGCCCTGCTAACCATCTTTGGGGGATGGAAGAGGTCTACTGGGGGGGGGGGCAGAGAATGGCGGCTCCACCAGCCCCAGCCGAGAACATCGAGAGAGAGTCGGCAGGGGACTATGACAGTTCCGTCATCCCTAGCTGGCAGGATGTGGACCCCAGACTGTTGTCACCACTGGCACCTGTATCCTGCCTCACGTGGCACTCACAAACCATGTCGCCACTCTCCTGGTTCTTGTTTCTGGGGTGGTGGACCTGGAGGACTAGAGCTCCTGGGTCCCTTACCTGAATGCTTCTGCCCAAAGTGTGTGTGTGTGTGTGGGGGGGTGTAGGGCAGCAGACATCTAGACCTTCCAGGTGAGGGGTTAGCAGACCCCAGGAAAGGAACTGGGCAGGTCTGCAGGTCAGGTGGCTGGCCCAAGGTCCCAGGGAGTTGACGGCAAAGACTACTGGGGTTGGAGTCCAGTCTCTGCCTCCCAGCCTAGCGCTCTGACCCCACTGCCTTTCAATGGAATCAATCCTTTATTCCTGTGTTTACTCATTGGACATTTATTGAGCACCTACCATGTACCAGGCACAAGTCTAAAAGGGAGCCACAGACAATTCAGGACAGCACGGTGAGCTCTCTGCTGGGAGAAGCACTGGGTTCTCCAGGAACCTGGTAGAAGGGTAATTCCCTTAGCCTGGGGAGGTCAGGAGAGGCTTCTCAGAGGAGGTGAGGCTTGAGTGAAGTCTAGAAGGCTGGTTAGGAGTTAACCTGGGTGGGCAGGGGGGGAAGTGTTCAAGACAGGGGAAGCAGGTAACATGCATGGCATGTTCCTGGTACTTCACCAGCAAAGTGTGCTCTCAAGGGGGTGGTCAGAGAAGGGCCGGCAGGAGCAGATCACGGTGGACCTTGAGTCATGTGAAGGAGTTTGGGCTTTGTCCTGAAGCTGCTGTGCAGAAATTGAAGGATTGTAAGCAGCAATGACAAAGTTGCCTTGGTTGCGGTTTGGAGAATAGATTGGCAGGCCTAGCTTGGACACAGCTGCAATACTCCGGGTAAGAAACAAGGGTGGATGGAACACTATCAAAAACTAATGATGTAATGTATGGCGATTAACATAACATAATTAAAAAAAAAAAGAAGAAGAAACAAGGGTGGGCTGCACTGGGCCATAGCAGGGGGATGGGAAAGGAGGCAATGGCTGCCAGAAACATCTAGCAGTTAGGATCCAGAGCTCGTGGAGAGCAATTGGAGGTGGCCAGTGAGAGACAGGGAGGCGTCTGGGGGCGACTATGGGTGATGGTCTTCCCAGACATAGAGGAAGCAGGTGGAAAAACCAGGTCAGGATCAGAAACAATGTCTAGCTTTGGACAACGTGGGTTTATGGTGCCTGTGGAAGGACACCCAGGAGGAGAAGAACAGAAGACAGCTGGGTGCTTAGTCTGGAGAATCGGGGAACTGCAAAGAGCTCCATCTGGGGGTGGACCCCCATCTTTTGAATCAAGGGCAGGGATTACTAACTTCAGTTTACAGATAAAGCTCCGTGAGGCTAAGCAACGTCCATAGTCACACAGCTACGGAGCAAGGGCTTGAACTCAGATCTTTGGAGTTCAAGTTCTGTGTGGTGCCTGTGAACTCCAAGTCTCGTGCCAATTCCCCTGCTCCGGGTTCTGCAAGGGGAGGAGGGCTGGGGAGGAAGAAGCAGGTGTCTGAATACGTTTGTCTCCTCTTCATGTGCCTTCTGCCTGAAAATGGATTTGCCCGGAACTTGCAGGTGGGGGCATTTCTAGGTGGTTTAGAGGTGTTAAGAGATGAAGAAAGAGAGATTCTTATCTTTTGGTAAGCACAAGCCCTCAACTGATGTACATTCAGCACGTTGGTGGTTGTCAGCATGTGCGGATTTCAACAACCGTAAAGTCAGCTGGGATTAGGTCTCCAGAGGCTGGTGCTACCACCACCTCAAGGAGTTGAGAACTGAGGCGCTGGGGACCCCTCCTATCGGGGACCCCTCGTCTCCTTCCCTGACCAGTAGCTTCTGTTCAGCTTCTGAGCTGAGGTCAGAGAGGCCTCAGTCCTGGGTGTGGCTGAAGGTTTCCACCTTCCAAAAAATCAAGGAAGCTGAGCTCCCTCCACGGCCCGGGAGCAATGGGTGTTCCAGCTGGTACCCTAAAGAAAAATCTTGTCTTAGCGCCAATAATCACATCCTCAGAAAAGTGTGCCTTCTTACCTACTGTCTCTCAGGGCTTTGTTTTGGTTTTATTTTTTGGTGTGTATATTTCTCTCTCCCACTAGACGGTAAAGGCTCCAAAAGACCCAGACCGGGTCTGTTTTGTCTACTTGGCCTGTTTCCTAACTCCTGACTCATATTTGTCAAATAAAGGAATGAATGCCCCCTAAGACCCAGGCTCTAGGCCTGGCAGCCAAGGCAGCTCTCGTCTGTTTACTGACTGTGCTCCAGCTAGCAGAATATCACTGTCAATTCTGCAACTGGTGGTGGTAGTTGGGGGAGGGGGCAGGATGCACTAAGGGGTTCCTTCCCCCCCCGAAAGACATGGTAAAAGTGCTTAAAATATTACTGCTTCCCCCAGCCCCCTCTGCACCCCCACCCTATCGCACCCAGCTCTCCTTCTTTCCTGGGGCTGAAATGGGCTCTGGTAGTCAATTCTCCTTCGCTCTAACTCCAGGCACCAAGGTGGGTGGGATAATTCCTTATTTAGCCAACTGTTTTCCCTCTGCTCTCCATACACTTCCCAGCCTTCTTCATTCCTCTTCAACTTGTGCTCACACTTTTTTAATGCTCGAAACACCAGGCTCTAGCATAACTCATTGTACTTCACTCCAATAGCAACACGGTCCTACTGTGTGCCAGGCACTGGACCAGGCTGGGAGTGCGGGGAGAACACAAGTGAACAAGACCCAAACCCCACACTCCAGGCCTCACAGCTGATTGGTGGAAACAGGCCAGTGTCCAATCTCAGAGTAGAGAGAAGCCCCATTTGTCTGGAGAACCAGGCCAGGGCTTGAGAAGTAGGTGGCTTTTATGGCAGGCAGCTAAAGGCTTTCAGGAATCCACCTTTCTGAGAAGGTGAAAGACATTCAGGTGGAGGAAACACAGAAGCAAAAGCATGGTTGGAAGGAGCTGGGCATGTGTGGGCAAGCACCAGTGGATGCAGAAGGTAGGAGATCACCTGCAAAGGCAGGTGGGGGCTGTTCACGGAGGCTCTTGAATGTCAGGTGAGGTGGCTGATCTGAACCAGTGGGCAACAGGGAATCATTGAAGGTTTATGAGCTGTGGAGTGACGGACTCTGAGGTGTGCTTTACGAAGGTCAATAGGGCTGTGCTGAATAGGGGGGAGGCAGAGGCAGGGAGACGAGTAAAGTTTGTTCCCTTAGTGGAGGGGAGCACTAATGGGCTATAGGAGGGCCGTGGCAGTCGGGGGCAGAAGGAGTTGATTCTCCTGTGTGATAACTGGCTTCTCCTAACCGCCCCCTCAGCTTGAGGTTGGTTTGCCTTCCCACTTCTCTTTTTGTTTTCTGGTTTTTCCCAGTTTAAGCAAAGAAGGAAATTCACAACAAAGAGTCCCCTCCTCCCTCTCCCTCCTCCAGCCTGGCTCTCTCTTGGCCCAGGTTCTCTTCTGCTGGCTCTTGGCATCTGGTACCCCTCTGTAGGGTCTCTGGCTGCGAGATCTCTCTTTTTGCTCCGTCCTTATCTTCAGATGCCCATCCCCCCAGATCTGGGAGCTGTGCCTGAGCTGTCAGTTTGCCAATGAATCATAGAAGCAGTACGGATTTATTCCTAGAAGTTACCTATCACCAAGGGACCTCCAAAAGGAAGGGAGACCCTGCCCTTCCCTAAGGGAACTCACTTTGAGTGGGCCTGCAAGAGCCACACTAGTGAAAACAGTGGGGACCTGCTGAGGGTTGGAATATTCTCCCAGCTCAGAGAGGATCAGTGAGCCGCCTGCTCCACACAGCTGGCCGGTGCAGAAGGTAGGGTTTTGCTTCAGTCTAGTGTCCCAGACATGCCACTTGGAGAAGGGAGAGCGGGGACCTGGTAGTGGGTCACTGTGCTGGGCCTCCCTGATGCAGCGGGGGAGCAGTTCACCCAGAGAACCTCTGGGGTTTTCTCAGGGCAAAGGCAAAGGGGAGGATGTGGAGTCTGGACCCCACTTTCCTTGCACCTCCAGGGCTCTAGACAAGTAGCCTGTTCGTTGTCGTCGTGACATTCATAGCACCTGCGAGGGGCCCCCCATCCCAGGGGATTCCCAGGTCCTGCAGGTGACTCCTCGGGCTACCGTGACCTCATAGGCAAAACTCGCTCGGCCCTCCCCGGGGGGCGGGGTTCTAAGCACCCTGGTTCGACCCGGGCCCCCGAACGTCGCTGAGTCTTGCCCCTCTCCGGCCTGGGACGCGCCATGGGATAACTGATCGCCAAGTTGATGGGCATCTTCGGGAACCAGGGTAAAGGGCGCACAGCGCATTCAAGCGACCGCTTTGATCCGGTCCCACCTGGGGCTCCCGGATCTGGGGTCGGGGCGGATGCGCTGGGGGACCTCGGGCTCCGAAGGTCCTGCGTGGGCACTCCTTGCAGGCTCCGCGGCCTCCCCTGCCCCCTCCCACAGCCCCTCCCCGCCCCTCCTCGCCCGCTCCTCGCGGGTGGCGCGCTTTCGGTGCACCCCGGGGCGCAGGGCTCGGCGAGCCTCCGTCCTCCTGGCTAAAAGCGGCCGCGGGTTTCCTGCGATCGTGGCCCCTTCTCCAGACCCCTTCTCTTGGCAAGCCCCGGGCGACCCGGACCTTTCCGGCAACCGCTTTTCTGGAAATGTGGAGCGAGGGAGGCGGGGCTCAGCAATCATTTCCACTGTCCGGGAGTGGTGCGGCTGTCCGGGGTCTGGGGGTGGGGTACCCTGTTGGGTTTTTGTCGAGGAGGGGTGCAGGGGAGCAGAAGTGGTACAGTGGGCAGAGGTCTCCCAGCTCGCTGGAAACACTCGTCTCCTTCCTGGGAAGCCCGATGGGGCATTCAGTCCCTTGGTTATTGAGTTTGGCCCTGACCCTGCCTTCCCCCCTGGATGCCTCCAGAGCACAAGGTTATCATCGTGGGACTGGACAATGCCGGAAAGACCACCATTCTCTACCAGTTGTAAGTGACTCTCTGATGGAAAGAGGTGGGGGTTGGGTCTTCCCATCAGACTGACTGACCTTTGGACCAATCGCCGGAGCCCTTCCCTGGGTTCCCGGGTTTTCCAGTAGCCAGGAGGAGTGATGGTGGGGGGAAGCTCTGTGATCTTCCTGGCATAGTGACCCTTCAGTTCTGTGGCCCCTCGCCTGGCATTCGAATCCTGCCCAATATGGGCGACCCCAACGGTCCCCGCCATCCCCCTCCCACCCCCGCCCCTACCAGACCCTGTTGGAGGCCTGAGGCTGTCAGAAACGGACTTCCTGCCTCCCTGCTCTTCGCTCCCCCTAGTGGCGGGTTCCACATTTCTAACTCCTGCGCCCGAACTTTGCCTCTTAACTTTCTCCCCCTCTTCACACCCAAAGGGGAGGGCTAGTTTTGAGTCTGGCTGAGCTCTGTAGCTCCCGATGTCCACTCTCTGGATGGCATCTCTCCCCCTTTGGAACCTGCAGAGTATTTACGTAGGAAAATTTTCCCCTGAAAAAGAAATATATGTAAATGTTTATTTATTTTTTTAAAGATTTTATTTATTTATTTGACAGAGAGAGACATAGCGAGAGCAGGAACACAAGCAGGGGGAGTGGGAGAGGGAGAAGCAGGCTTCCCGCAGAGCAGGGAGCCCGATGTGGGACTCGATCCCAGGACCCTGGGATCATGACCTGAGCCGAAGGCAGATACTTAACGACTGAGCCACCCAGGCGCCCTAAATGTTTATTTTAAACCAGAAGAAAAGAGTACATCGAACATTACAAGCACATACAGTGAAAAGTAAGTTTCCCAATCACCCCTGATGCCCAGATCTTCCAGAGGCACCCCCTACATATAAAAAGTGTGTGTTCTCTCTGTTAAACAAAGCACCTCTCTGATGGTCTTCACTTGTATCTGTCTCGTTTTCCCAATCCCTTGCTGCTCAAAGTGTGGTCTACACATCAGCAGCATTGCCATCATCTGGAAGCTTGTTGGAAATGCAGAACACTGGGCCCCAGCCTAGACTCACTGGACTAGAATCTGCATTTTAACAAGACTCCCAGGTGATTCAATTGCATATTAAAGTCTGGGGACACGACTCTAATATGACTCCTGTCTCTGGGGTCCCCGCCAGGGCAGGACTCGGTCCCACTCCTGCCTGCATTCCCCTGTGCCCAGAGGCTTGGCCAACCTGGGCCGAGTTTTTCTGAGTTAGATTCAGCCTGACTCGGGAGCCGAGGGGTGGGGGGCCCAGAGCTGGGAGCAGAATGGGCTGAGCTCTTGGTGCCCTCTCCTCCCTCCCCAGCCTGATGAATGAGGTGGTCCACACATCTCCCACCATCGGTAGCAACGTGGAGGAGATCGTTCTGCGAAAGACACACTTCCTCGTGTGGGACATAGGGGGGCTGGAGGCTCTGCGCTCTACCTGGAATGCATATTACTCCAACCCCGAGGTGAGCAGAGTGTTGGGGCTGGAGGGGCCTTGAAGGCTGCTGTGTGACATGAGCCAGTCACTTAACCTCTCTGAGCCTTCGTTCCCCCACTTTGTGAGGTGGAGACTGTAATAACGACTGCCCTGAATTGTTGTGAAAATCACATAATAAACAACAGCTAACGCATACATTTCAAATCCTTAATGCAGCACAGTGTTTTTAAAAAATGTTTGAATACCTCTTGGTAGCTTTGTCTGTTCGCTGGCAGCTTTCTGTGTGATGCACTGCATGGGGCAGGCCCTCGGTCTCCGGGGGCCTTTCTCACTCTTGCAAGATTTGGTGGTTTGCTTCCCAGAGTGAGACCGAAGGCGAATTCCAGCACTGCTACCCACCAGCCGTGTGTCCTGGGGCAAGATCTGTCGCCTCGCTGAACCCATCTCGTTTGTAAATGGCGCTAAGCCTAGTCCAGTCGCCCAGGGCTGTGGTGGGACCTGAACACCGTCCCGAACGACCAGGGCGTCGCCTCTGGCACACAATCAGAGTCGTGCTGTGTTCCCCCGCCGTCTGGATGGAAAAGGGAATGAAAATGGGACTAGGACGGTGAGAGCTTGAGACCAGACCCGTGCTCTGTGGGGCTTACACGGGGCGGTGCCGAGGCCGGGTCGGGGAGCACAGTGGGCGGGAGAAAGCCCGCCACTCACAGCTGCTCTCTGCTGGCCAGCTCATCATCCTTGTGATTGACAGCACCGACCGGGACCGGCTGCCGACCACTCGGGAAGAGCTGTATAAGATGCTGGCCCATGAGGTAAGGCCCCTGAGGTTGGGAGAGGGCCCGGTGTACTAGCTGTGGGACCTCAGCCTACTCACTCAGCCTCTCTGAGCTTCGTTCCTGAGTCCCCAGTGTCTAAGAGCCGCTACCCTAGCAGTTTGGACGGGGCTAGTTTATCCCAGATGAAGGGCCAGAATGCCCTCCGCACAGCTGATCGCAGAAGCCAGAGCTGCTGGTCCAGGTCGTGACCCCACTTCTCACTCACCATGGGACCTCCAGACAAGTCACTTCACTTCTCTGTTTCCCCAAGTACAAAATGGGGGAGGATCACCAAATTCCTGCCTCATGGCACTGTCGTAAGGAGCATATGAGCTGGTGGGCAGGCATTCCCCGAGCTGTGGGTGTCCGCGGATGTGGTGGCCCCACGCCGGTCCCACCTGGGACAGCAGGGGAGCTAGGGAGGACTCGGGGGTGGGGGAAGGGGAAAGGGAGGCTAGGCCCTGGCCGGCTGAATGGGGCTGGGCTCCTCTGTGCACAGGCTCTTCGAGATGCTTATGTCCTGATCTTTGCCAACAAGCAGGATATGAAGAACTCCATGACCACTGTGGAGATCTCTCAGTTCGTCACTCTGAGCGCCATCAAAGACCACCCGTGGCACATCCAGGGCTGCTGTGCCCTCACCGGGGGAGGGTTAGTGGCTGCCCCACCTGGACCTCCAGGGTCTGGCCCAACCAACGAACAGCTGACCATCAGAACCTTCTCCTGTTTCTCTGCTGTCAGAATCTGGCTCACACTTAGCTCCTGGGCCCAGTCAGTCGAGCACCCACCCACAGTTGAGATGTTGTGGGTAAGCGGTGAGCGAGATAGAGTGCCTGTTCTCAGGAGCTGTATTCTAGTGGGGAGAGAGGTGACCCTCCATCTAAGCACAAACCTTTCAGGTACTGAGAAGTGCCATGAAGAGAGTGAAATTGAATTAACAGTGATAGATGGGGCAGGGTTGGGTCTGATTCAGCTCTGGTGGTCAGGGACAACCTCTACTAGGAGGTGACCTTTGGGCTGAGACCTGAAGGGGGAGGAGACAGCCATGGGAAGACCTGGGGGCCAAGCCTTCCAGGCAGAAGTCACTGAGGCTTTCTGACCTCGAGTTTTCTCATCTGTAAAGAGGAGGGCGATTATACTGACCCTCTCTTAGAGTTTCTGTAGAGAGTAAACGGTATCATTCATTCAACATTTATCGAGCACCAACTCTGTGCCAGGCATTTTTGCAGGTGCCAGAGAAACAGCAGTGAACAAAACACAAAAACCTCTGCCCTCATGGGGCTTACTTTCCGGTGGGAGGGAGCCGACAATAAACAATAAAATTAAGAAAAATCTATAGTAAGTTAAAAAGTGGCAAGTGCTCGAAAAAGATCAAGTAGGAAAGGGAGATTGAAAATATGTGGGCAAATGTTGCAATTTTTGCTGAGGTACGGCTGAGAAAGTAGCTAAGTCATGGTCACATAGAAAGGGCCTCGCACGCATCAGGCTTGGAAAATTCTCTTTCCTCTTCTCTCTCTCGAGTGGGATCGCAGCAGGCTGGGGACCCGGGTGCCTGGAGACTGCAGGCAGGTCAGCCCAAGGAACCACACAGTTCTGGTAGTGTTCCTGCCATTCCCTCCCCCAACCCACATCCATCTCCTCTGCTAGACTGTAAGCCCCAGAGGGCATGTCTGTGTTTTCACCAGTCACCCCAGCCCCTAGCCCAGTACGTGTTATATTTGTCGACTGAGAGATGGGATGTAACTTTGGTTGTTACATCCAATCCATCAGCTCTGGGTAGGGGCTGGGGGCTTGGAGGCCATCATCCTCATGGGATATAATGATCTTTGCCCTCTTCCATCCTCCCCGCAGGCTGCCCACGGGGCTCCAGTGGATGCAATCTCAGGCCACTGCCAACTGATGCCCCGACCTGAGGCCAACCAAGGACTCTGGGGGGTTTTGCTTGGACTACATGGGTGGAAAGCCCAAGTGACGATTACTTTTCTACGATTCTCTGATGGGAGCTGGGTCAGCTCTGGACAGTGAGATCGCCACAGTCCACCCAACCCAACCCCGCCACCAAGGGGCTAGACTGCCCGCCCTGACCTGCTGCAGACAGGAGAGCAGAAGAGCTGCCCTTCACTCCAGGGAAGCAGGTGTCCTTGGAGGCACAGGCGAGCTGTTGGACATGTCGAGGGATTGGGAAGTGGAGCCCCGTCCCCTCAGCCCGCAACCTCTTTGAGGAAAAAAAATGGGGGACGGAGTAAGAGACCCCCTGGAATTGCTCTTTATTTCCTAGAACCCTACCCCCTATCCATCGATTCCCGCCCCAGCTTTCTGGCCCCTTAGCCATCTTTGAGCAAAGGAGATTCCAGAAAGGTGAAGGGGCAGGCTCAGGGGAAGGAGGACAGAGCCAAAAACTGGTGGGAAAGGCGCCTGGGTGGCTCAGTTGGTTGGGCGACTGCCTTCGGCTCAGGTCATGATCCTGGAGTCCCAGGATCGAGTCCCGCATCGGGCTCCCTGCTCAGCGGGGAGTCTGCTTCTCCCTCTGACCCTCCCCCCTCATGTGCTCTCTCTCTCTCTCTCTCTCTCTCTCTCTCTCAAATAAATAAATAAATAAATAAATAAAATCTTAAAAAAAAAAAAAAACTGGTGGGAAGGGAGAGGAAGAAGGACGGGACATCCCGGAGGGGGACATGCCTTGCACTTTGGGGAGTTCCACTCCTCCCATGCCTCTCATTTCCCTCTGGGATGCTGGCTCTGACCACAGCTTCTGAGCGTTAAGCCATCCCATCCTATGCCCTCCAGTCCTTCCAGTGTGAATCCCACTCCTCCCACATGTCCCCAGTTCCTACAGCGTGCCTATCTCGACTGTCTTTTGTCATGATTTTGTCATTGTTTTAGAATTTTTATAAAAGTATAATAAATGCCATTGAAAACTGCTCACCTCTTATTTCTGCCTGCTCCTGCTACCTGTGTTTCCAACTGGCTTTTGGTTTTTGTACAGGGTTATCAGGTCCGGGGAAATCCTCCTTGGAAATGAAGGGGGTACTGCCTCAAGAGTCCATCTGGCTAGGGGACTGGCTGGTTCTTTGGTCCTGGGCTCTACCATCCTCTGCCAGATAACTGACTCCTGACTTGCCAGGACTGGGAGCTTTTCGCTCTACCTGGGTCTAGGGGTGGGAGTGGTTTGATGCTGACTCATGGAGGAGGGGGGAGGGGCCTTTGGGGATTTCTATGGACGCAGAGCGGAAGACAAGGATGGAAACCCAGGCTGTCCACCTGTATGCGGAGACCTGCTGTTACCCCATAAGACCTGAGATGGTCCTGGAGTCCACATGGGTTTCTCTCCTTCCCGAGTCAGGCCGTGGACATCTTGGGGACGCCTGGACACAGTTATAGAAGGCGTAGGATTCCTTAATCCTGTGGTTTTCCTGAGGTGTGATGATGGGAAAAGAACTCAGGATTCTAGCTATCCCCACCCAGCCCACAACCTGTTCTTTTCAGGAGGTCATTTCGACACAGCCCTCGGATAAAAACATAATTTAATATTCCCCTTACACTACAGAAATCCATTCTAATAAAGGAATAAGCGATGTGACGGGGGTATAGCTCAGTGGTAGAGCATTTGACTGCAGATCAAGAGGTCCCCGGTTCAAATCCGGGTGCCCCCTCTCCAGACAAGACTTTTCGTGTTTTCTTTGTCCTGCGGTCCACCTCTCAGAGTGCCCTAGCAGTGGAGAGGGGTTGCGGTCCACCTCTCAGGGTGCCCTGGCAGGGGAGAGGGGTTGCAGTCTCGGGGACTGCCACCCCTTTTTGCAGGCAGGCGACGTTGGAGTCTTGGCCCCGCAGATCCACGCGCTCAGCCCGCGCGGGCGTTTACGGGTGAGATGCAGTGCGAGGGCGAGAAGCTGCTGGTTAACCCTGGGGGGACAGCGCAGACTGCGCACTCCCGAAGCGCGAGGGCGGAGGCGGGCGCACCCCCAGGTGGGCCTGGCCAGCGACCCGACGGCTCTTCCCGGGGAGGGAGGCCGACTATCTAAGGGCCGGGCTTGGGCTGGGGAAGGAAGGCCCGGCCCAGAGAAGCCTGCCTGGGCGTGCAGGACGGAGAGAGGGGCGCCAAGAGGCAATAAAGGGGCTCCGACAGGGCAGGAGAGGGGGACCTCGGCGCAGGGAATGTCCCCGAAACCAGGGATCTCGAAGAATCTCGAGGGATTTTTCCAAACTCCATTTTGCTTACACCATTCAGTAGAAATCTTTAGCTCAGAGCTTCGGGAAACAAGTTCCGCGTCCAGGCGAGTAATCTTTTGAGATTATATTATTTTCAACTTTTGTGAACATTGGACCCCACTTCTTTTCACAACCTCGTCACAGCGCCTGCGCACTCATAGCACTAAGAGGTTACTGCGCCCAAACGTCAGCAGAGGGGGTATAGCTCAGTGGTAGAGCATTTGACTGCAGATCAAGAGGTCCCCGGTTCAAATCCGGGTGCCCCCTTGCTACTCATTTTCACTTGGCCGCAAAGGTCCTGGTCTCCCTATGTCATTTTTTCCCCGTTCCCCATTTTACGTTGACATCGCCTTCGCCAGCTCCCTTCGGGGCGGACGACAATTGGTGCAAGAAAGACGCGAGAGAGTGCAAGAAGCGGGAAATCTCAAGCAATGGCTCTTAAAATGTGGTCCCCGGACTAGCACCACCACCTGGGAACGTGTTAGAAATGCAGATTCTCGGCTTCTTCCCAGAACTATTGAATTAGGAACCTGAGGGTGGCGCCCAGAAATCTGTATTTTTAATAAGCCCTCCGGGTGATTCTGATGTACGCGCAAGTTCTAGAGGCTTACATTTAAAAAAATTTACATGTCACTTGCTTCGAATTATTTCCAAGCTGCTGTTTTCAGTCCGAGCCCTTAAAGAGACCTTGTAAGACAGACCGCGGCTCGCCACTTGGCCGCTAGAGGGCAGCAAGAAGCCGCAGCTGGAGGCGGCGGCCTCTTCCTATTTGAGAGTCGGCAAACTCGGGATTTGAATTAGACAACGAGAAGAACTTACAGACAGGCCTTGCCTTGTCCCATTGTAAAGGCTTAGGGTTTAGGGCTGGAGGAGGTCGTTTCTGGGACCCTGGATCCAGAGGAAGGAGGAACTGGGATTCTGAGAGATTAGGGAGTCTTTAGTTTTTGTTTCCCTTCTCAGTTCCTGTCTTTGGCCTCAGTGTCAGGGAATCCCCCTCTTCCAGCCCACACTCCTGTCCCCGCGCGTATCCCTCTTCCTGGGGAATTCCCTGAAGGGCTCTCCGCGTCCATCCCCTACCTGTCCGTGACTGTCCATTCCCTAGGCCCCAGCCCCGTGAGAAACCAGGTGCCCCTCACCCCTCATTCTCCCACCCTCGAATGCTCCAGCTCCTTGCCAACGCACGAAGTAGGTCAGGGGAGGGAACAGGCACCTTCGTGTCCTGACCTGATTCCCCGCCCGTCTATTAAATCTCCTAAATTGCGGGTATTTTTGTTCTGTCCTGAAAGAAAAGAAAAGGAAAAAAAAAGGTGATCTATCCCCAGAGTCTGTCATAAGGTGGTGGCAGGTGGGGTGAGACGTCTTCTTGCTCTGGGGGCTGGCTTTGAGGATTGATTGGGACCCTGAACAGGCCCGGGGTCCCCAGAGAGAAGGGTAGCCTCAGTTACCTTCTGGGGGTGAGGGGAAGTCCGGGTTAAAGTATGGGTAAGCCGGGCCCCTCCACCCCCGTGTCCGCCAGGCTGGTGGGCAAGACTTTGCTGGGAACTGGGGGTGACGGGAAAAACGGAGAGGAGCCTTGGGGAGGGGAGTGGAATTCGGGCCTCTGTTGGCGAGAGAAGCTGGGGGGTCTGTGCTGCAAGGGGAGATTCCTGGGGTGGGGATGGGCATCAGAAACCCACAGAACTCTGAGGAACAGCCCAGAAAGTCGGGCAGCCTGGTAGAGCTGGGGAAGGGGTGCGTATGGCAGGAGTCCACCGCCCGAGGGACGGGACGCCTGTCCCTTCCTGGGGTGTGCACCCCCCCCACACACCCCCCGGTCTTGTCTCCGCGGCTTTCCCCGGGGGGTGGAGGAGGGGAAGGGAGGCAGGAGCTAAGGTGAGGGGTGGGGGGCCGCTTCTCCCAGCCCAGGGTCCCCTGCCCTGTCCCCTACTCCGCCCCCCGCCCTCCCCCGCCCCCCCCGCAACCCCCCCGCCGTGGGAGCGCTCGGGGAGGGCTGGGAGGACCCGGGAAGATTCGGGGAGCGCTCGGGAGGCGCCGCGCCCCCCCCGCCCCGCCCCCTCCCCGTCCGCGCTCCGGGAGGCCGCCGCTCGGCTCGCTCGCCGCCCGCCCGCGCCGGCGCCCGCGCCTCTCCCGCCGCCCCGCCGGGCCCCGCGCTCCGCCGCCTCCTCGCCGCCCTCCCCTCGGCGCGCCCGCCCCGGGCACCGCGCCGCCCGGGCCCGGCCCCTCCCTCGCCGGGGCCCGCAGCGGGCCGGGGGCGGGTCCTGGCACCCACCATGCGGGCAGAGCTCTGGCTCCTGGTGCTGGTGCTCAGGGAGGCTGCCCGGGCGCTGAGCCCCCCGCCCGGAGCAGGTAGGACCGGCCGGAGTTGGTCGGGGTGGGCCGGGGGGCGGGAGGGGGCTGGCCGGCGGGCGTGGGCGCGGGCAAGTACCCACCGGCCGGCGATGTCGGGCCGGTGCGGGGACCGTCCGCGGAGGGCCAGGAGCTCTGTGGGCTGTGGCAGGTGGACAGGGACCCACTTTCTTAAACACGTAGGGTGTGTGAGTGAGGGTGGAGGCATCAGACCCTGATGCCCCCCACCTCTCCTTCCCTCCTGGAAGGACACTGCAGGGACCCCAGTAGAGGGGGCTGCATAAGGCGGTGGCCTCTGGCCCCAAAGAGGAGAGTGGGGCAGTCATAGGGACCCCTGGTCACACCGAGGGAGGCAGAATTCTGATGAGATGGGGAGTCTGGGGTGCCTCCTGCCCCAGCTTTGCCACCTCCTTCTGTTCCCGCCCCCCACGCCCCACCCCAGCCCCAAGCCGACCCAGGTTGGGTCTGAGTCGGATTTCAGATTTGGGGGCTGGGTGGGAGCAGCCAGGGGGATGGTGGAGACCCAGCATCTCTCCCAGAGGAAGCTCTGTAGCAGCCTGTCCTACTGTCTTCCTCTCCCTATTTGGAGCCTGGAGAACAGTCCTGGGCTCAGGAAGAAGCCACCCCCTGCCCCCCCATTCCCCAGTCTCCAGGATGCTCCTGGTCTCCCGCCTTGCTGTCCTGGTGGCCTTTGGCCATCAGCTGCTCTGGCTCTGGATGGTGGGGGGCTCCTATTTGCACACTCCTCTCCCCTACACCAGTTCTCCACAATCATCTCTCCCCCCTGGAAGTCCTTTCTGAGGTCTACCTTGAGTCTCTTGTATTATAAAAGAACCATTGTTCAGCATGCAATTTCACATTCCCTTCCTTTCTCCTCAGGCACCCAGAACTTCTCTGGGGTTGGGGAGGTGGGTAATTTTCAGTCTAGCCTCTTGACAGAGAGAATTGGGAAGATAGAACTTTATGCCTCGGGGACATAGGTGTCCCTTAAATGGGATGGAGCGGGGGCACGGGCTTGTCCAGGGAGATGCTGTAGTTAGGCTGCTATGTCTCTGGAGCGTGCTAGCATCAGGCACAGCATCCGCGACAGAGTTCTTGACTCTAATGGTCCTCAGTCCTCCTGTGTAGATGAGACAGGCCTGGGTCCCTGTGGAGAGGAGGGTGGGGAAGGGTGCTGCTGGTGGAAATGCGGGCAGAGAGCGGTGGAAGTTGGTGTGGCAAGAGCCTGGTGGTACAGAAGCACCAGTTTTCAGGGAGATCACACAGAGAAGGGCCGGAGACTTGGCTTCTTGTCCCAGCATCTCACTTGCTGGGTGACCTTGAGCAAGTTACTTTCCTTCTCTGGGCCTATTTCTCCACTTCTAAAGTGAGGCTGTGAGCAAAATCTTTGACTCTTGGTGGTGGGATTATGAGAGATTTTTTTCTTCTTTTTTAGGATTGTCTTTCCTTTTCAGATCTGTTATGATATATGTGGGTAACTGGTAATTGAAAAAAATATATATATATAAAGGAAGAGGTTGGGCAGGTCAGATTTTGAGGTCCTCTGCAGTCCCAAACTTGGTGAGATCTTCTGAACTCAGAATGCGATTGGGCGATGAGGAAGGGCTCTGGACCCCTGACTGAGTTGGGAGAACCATGGAAAGGGTTGGGGAAGGGGAATTGGGAGATAACGAGCCTGTGCTGGGGGATGGTGGCCAGCCTGGGGCCTGGCTGAGGGCTGCCTCTTCAGAGTCCAGTTGGGGTACTAGACACCTGGGGAGGCCAGAAAGAGAGGGACAGGCAGAGACTTGAATCAAATTTCTAAGTAGAGGACACCTTGTCTTCTCGGCTTTGCCAGAGACTCGGCCTGGAAAAATGGACTTTCTCTGCGGCAAGAGAGATGGGTCGGACTTCAGGAAGCGCTAGGAAGCCAGGGTGGACAGCTGCTGACTCTCAGTCCAGCGGTTCTTTTCACCAGGCCCGGCTGGATTGGAGGAAGGGCCTGTGTGGAGGTGGGGGCCGGGGTGTCTTTTGGGAAGAAGAGATGGGGGGGGTAGGGCATTCTGGGGGGTGCTGCTAAGCCTGGCTGGGATCAGTGGTGCAGCCCTCAGACCTGATGAAAGGGCAGTGGGGAGCTGGACTTGAAGGGGTGCCATCTAGCCCCAAGACTCCAAGCTCTCTGGGCTGGGGGGCCCTCAGGAGGGAGCTGAGATCTCCCCTCCCTCTAGATGGGTTGTTTTGTTTGGTGGAGCCTTGAAACTTCATCCGTCATGAGAACGGGAGCAGCACAAAGATGAATGGCCCAAAGATATAGTTGGGTGGTGAGGAAAGACCACGAGAGGCTGATAGACAGACGGATGGACAGACAGGAAGATGGCCTTAGGATGCACGGGGTGCGGCAGGGCCAGCAGGGTCTGGCCCAAGGGGAATGGGAGCTGCCTAAAACAGAGAAAGAAGAGGCAGCTGGAGGGCGTGTCTTTGGTCTGGGAGTCAGGAGATCAGGCCCAACACCTATCCCTGGCGACCCTGGCAACTTCTTCCTTTCTCTGCACCTGGATTTCCTCTTCTATAAAATGGGGTTTGGACCAGATTGCATCTAGGGCTCCTATAGCCATGATTCTGCCCACCAGACACTTCCAGACAAACCAAGACTAAAATCCGAACTTCTTCCAGGGGCCATCAGATAGCCTCCAGCCATCCCCGCACCTGCTCTCACTCTCCGCAGCCCCATCCCTCAACACATCCAGGCTGTGGGACGCTGGTCTTCAAGTCCTGGCATCTCTTCATCCAGGTCTCAGTCAGCTCAAGGGCCACCTCCTCAGAGAGGCCCACCCTGATGGCTCTGCCCAGGTGAACAATAAAACCCAACCCTTTCGTCTGCCTGATAGCACTCATCACCATGTCACATTCTTATTTGCCACATTCTTCATTCATTCATTCATTCATTCATTCATTCATTCATTCATGTGTCTTTTCCAACTAGAATCTTCTTGGGCACAGGGGTTGTGTCTGCCTGTTCACTGTCGCCCCAGCACCCAGCGCAGTGCCTGGCACACAGTAGGGCCTCAATGAATGTATATTGAATGAGTGAGTGAATCAGGAGGTGGTCACGGACCCCGGACCCTCCCTTCGAGAGAAACTCACAGAGAGCCAAGCTCTTCTCTCCTCTCCTCTTCTCCTCTGACTACTTGGTGGTCCCTTCCTGCCAATTCCCTGTGCCTCCCTCCCTCTCCCCAGGGGAGGGTCCTCAGTGGGAACCTCAGTGGGTTTCCCAGCAAGAGGATGCAACTGGGGGCTTTGTAACGAGGATGCAGGATTTCAGCTCAGGGTCTGGAGACTCTCTCAAGCCCCTAGGAAAGTCGGTCCTCCCGTTAAACCTGGGGAAGGCAGGGGGACTTTGCTGGGTGCTTTGCGTATATTATTTTGTTAAAGACTCAAAACAACCTACCAAGTGTTATCCCCATTTTACAGATAAGGAAACTGAGGCTTAGAGAGGTTATGTAATTTGTCCAGTGTCACAGTCAGTAAGTAGTAGATTCAGGGTTCATCCTCGAGAGCCTGTATGATTCCAAACCTGCGCTCTTTTATTGCTGTGGCACGGCCGTGAGCTTTCTAGGCTGTGCCCCGGGGGAAGGGTGTTCTCTGCCTGTGGATCTCAAGTACTCAGAGCTTCTGAAGACCCCCCCTTCCTTTCCTCCTTCCCTTCCCTCCTCCCTTCCCTCCCCCTCCCTCCCTCCCTCCCTCCCCCCTTCCTTCCTTCCTTCCTTCCTTCCTTCCTTCCTTCCTTCCTCCATCTGTGCTTACTGAGCATTTGCTCGGAGTCAGGTGCCTGGAGCCTACAGATGCCCAGGCAGCAACTACATGTGGGGATCAGGGCTGGGACGGTGCAGGTAGCATTTGGGGTGATGGGGGACAGATGTCGGGGGACGCTTTGGGAAGAGGTGCCATCTCATGGGACTTGAAGGATGAGCAAAAACTCATCAGAGGGGTTCATTTATGGAGCAGAGTGGTCCTGGCTGGGAAAGCCATTTGTGTGAGGCCCTGTGGCCAGAGAGAGCCGGGCTGGGTCCTGGAGAGGGCTTTGGGGAGACAGGAAGCTGGAGGAGAGAGCAGGGATCCGGTCACCGGTCATGAAGGGCCTTCGGCTGGAGGGCTGTGGCGAGCTTGAAGCCTGGGAGGGACGGAATCAAGTTTTCCTGGGTGTGCGGGAGATTAGCTCGAGGGCATTAAGAGTGGAGGCTACAGGAGCTCCAGGACTGTGTGGTGGCTGTGGGGCCCGAAGGGCAAGCTTGGGTGGCGGGTGGGATGAGGGCGCCCTGGGGCTGGGCATGACGCGGCCTCCTGCGGTCAGCCCGGGGCTTCTTGCGCCAGAGCAGGGCAGTGGCCCATGGAGGGGATCTGGGGCAGTACTGCTGGGCCGTCCCCCTGCATGCCAGGGGACACGGGCTCCCAGGACAGGACTCCCGGGTGGCCCCCAGTGAGCCCAGCTCATATGCCGGTCCTTCCCCGGGCTGTCCCTGCACCTTAGGAAATCCCCTCTTGTTGCCCTTGCGGTGGCCTGAGCACCCCTGAAGTCTGGGGAGCCTGGAAGTCAGCCCACCCGTGTGCACATATCCTGCCACGGACTAGTTGCGTGACCTTGGGAGATTCCTTGACACCTTCATGCCTCAGTTTCCCAATTTGTACAACAGATCAAACCTAGCACCCATCCCATGGGGTTACTGTGGGGAGTAAATGAGTTAATGGGTTTCAAGCATTTGGAAGAGGGCTAGCCCTAAGCATACTCAAAAAGTTAGCCATCATTTCTTGTTCTCCCTATTACTGCTGTGACGGCCCACTAGACGGTGGGCGACTTGGGGCCGTGGGTGAGTGAACGGATGGATACATGCCCGGGGTGTGCTCTGGGCGCTTCTGGCCGGTGCTCACAGGCAGCTACACTCACATACGGAGACGTGAGATGGGGGCTGAGCCGGTGAAGCTCTCCGGTGCAGGACAGAAGGTAGAGCTGAGTGTGGCCGAGGGTTGGACAGGCCGGCGGCAATGTGTGAGCATGCAGGGAGGAGGGCCGGGACCTTGGGGCAAGTGTGTGCGTGCACAGGCACGTGGGCCCCGACACACACATGCGAGTCACCAGCTGTGTTGGCTCCTTCCGCAGGCTGAGGGGGTGATGTCCTGTCCTAGCCCACTGGGAGGGGGTGGGGTGGCAGGGAGACAGATGTGGGGGTGGGGTTGAGAGGGTCAGGCTGGGGCTAGGTCAGGGTAGGGCAGATTCCTGGGCCGCTTCCTTCTCCATCTCCTTCGCTGCCTGCCTCCATGGACTCTTTGCCTCTGACCTGGGCCCTGAGCTCTCTGATTATAAAGCCTTCTCATTTGAATTTTGCACTTGATGCTCACGGCAGCCTGTGCTGTAGGCATGACTGTCATCCCCGCGTTAGTGATGAGGAAATGGAGGCTCAGAGAGGTCAACGGACGGGTCCAAGGTCACACAGCCTGTGGGTACAGGTGTCCCTTCCGTGACCTCACAGCTGGTTGGGCCCCCCTTTCCAGCCCTCTTCTCAGGCCTTGGACCCCCACTTTGCAAGTACCCTCCTGTCTCAGTTGCAGGATTGTGATGTCTGCAGATCTCCAGCGTCCCCTTCCAGACCGGTTCAGCTCCTCCATTCGCTCCGCACACGTTCCTTTCCTGTTCTGGCTCTAGCCCAGGCCCGAGGGCTGCTTGCAGGATGACCTGGGGAGCTGGGCAAAGCAGCCCAGCACAAACAGTTCTATCTCCAGAGGCAGCTGTGGGCCCCACCCGAGAGGGGCAAGACAGCCCTGGCTTGGGGTCGGAGCCATGGGCAGACTGCCTTCCCAGTTCTGGGCGCAGGCCCATCACAGCCACTGGGCAACTTGGGGAAGGGGCCTGGGGACCGCCCCTCTCCCCACCTTCTCCAGAGCATCTGGTTGCGATTAGGGGCAGAGAAGTGAGAGGGGGGCCGGCAAGGGTCCAGCAAGCACCAACAGCCAAGAATGACTTAATTGGATAAAATGTCTAATGACAAACCAGGGCCCCACAGCAGAGTCCTGGCCCCAGCCTCAGGCCTGGTGCTGGCCAAGCCTTGTCTCAACCTCTGTCCTTGCTGGCTCCCAAGAGTTACCTCCAGTATCGTGTCCTCAGTTGAACAGTGATTGAGCACCTACTGTTTGCTAGACACTGAGGATACACATTTGCAGAAGATGGAGATTGTCCTGGGGGAACTTGTCTACCAGGGAGACAGGCACGTAGTTACACCATCGGGTGCTCTAGGAAAGAGGGTTATATCCAGGAGCTCTGGGGAGGGGTGGGGCAGGCAGAGGTGGAGAAGGGCGTCTGACGCCGGGTGGGCCTGGAATTGATGAATATCACAGGAAATACCAGCTCCACCTCTCCGGTGATCTGCGTGCCATATACACGTTCATAGTAGGGGTGATAATTGCAGTAACAATATAAGACACATCTTTGGGGGCACAAATCTTTCCGAAAAGGAAAAGCATGGTTTCTGTGACATGTAGAATACATTTAATGACCTAGAGGAGACAGAAGAGAACACCGAGTCTAGGAATGGCTGCTAAATGGCCGGTGTGCGGCGTCTTTCCAATCCTGTGTCCCCGGCAGACATTGTTAATTGATCATGACAATCTTTCCTGCTGCACACAGATGGAGCTTCCGAGTTTGTCTCAGTTAGAGTGCTCCTGGCTGTCACTAATCGATTGGAGATGACTTTTGAAATGAAACCTATTTGCCATCCTTGATGGTGGCGAAGCTCCATGTTTTAGGGAGAAAGGGACCTGCCCAAGGGGTTTGCAAGTAGTCATAGGACTAAACAGTGGTCCCCATCACGGAGACATCTTCGATCGTCACCATCTGGGAGGAGATGCCACTGGCATCTAGTGGGCAGAGGCCGGGATGCTGCTGGACTTGCTACAACGCTCAGGACAGCCCCCATAGCAAAGAATTCTCCAGTCCAGAATGTTGATAGTGCTAATGTCAAGAAGCCCTGAACTACAAGAACTCTACTCTAGCTTCTAGAACCCAGAGTCACCTGGAAGGTGAGATTTTGTGCCATTTCTGACGGAGAAATAAGGAATGGGTTTGGAGTGTTCCAGAGCAATGGTTCTCACTCTTGTCTATAGAGTTCCCTTCAGGGCTTCTCAAAAGCTCCCCTGGGGATCATTTAAGACTCCTAATGCCCAAACCACACCACAGAACAATTATATCAGAATCTCGGGGGTGGGACCCAGACATGAGGAATTTTTAAAGCTCCGCCAATGATTCCAGCATGCAGCAGAGGTTGAGAATAATTACCCCTTTGGAGGTTTGGAACTTGTCTCCATCCCTAACCCAAAGTGTGACATTCTTTAACCACTGTGAGCCCCTGATTCCTGTCTGCAAAAGGGAGAGCATCGTATCTACTGCGGAGGGCCTGGGTGAGGGACTAAAGGTGTTCTGCGTGCGGAGTGTGTGGTGTGGGGCTGGCACGGGGCTCTCATGCACGTGGGGTGTCCCCACAGTCAGGGATGGCGTGGGGTTGGGGCTTTTGCACAGTACGTCGGCTGGTCCCCTCCTTGGACCTTCACTCTGACTGCTGGGACTCAGCTTTCTGTCTCCTTCTCCCAGGTCAGGATGCAGGCCGAGGCTCTGCATGGGCTGCCAAGGGCACCTCACAGGGCTGGAGTCGGAGAGCCCGAGAGAGCCCTGGGCAGGTGTCGGAGTCGGACAAGACCCAGCTGAGCCAAGACCCGGGCGGGGGCATGCTGGCCATTGACAGACTGCCGGATAACAGGACCATGGTGGTGGTGAGTGCTGGAGGAACGGGGAAGGGGAAGGAAGTGGTGCTGGGAGGCTCCCCAGGTGCCCTATGTGTACTTGTCAGATGCACAAATCACATATCCTTTGGGATTGGCCTTGGATGTCAGCATGGCGAGAGGGATCCCAGGGGAGGAGATGAAAGCAGGGCCCAGCCCGGGACATGAAATCTTCACATCTCAGAGCTTCATAGATTGCCCCCCTCCTTGTGCACCCAGAGAGGTGAAGTGACTCGCCCAAGGATGCACAGCATGTGCACAGGGTTCTTGACACTGGACTCTTCCACTGCCTGAGGCCTCCACTAAAAGGTGAATGAAGGTGGCATTATTAGTCACATCCAGCTGCCAGCCGAGGCCCCTCTCTCTTCCCATTTCCGCACCATTTACAGACCGGCGTAGCCCCAAAGGGTTAAAGGCTGCAGAGGCTCAGGCTGCTTAGCCTGGGGGCAGGGCACAGAGAAGGCAATTAGGGTGAAGCTCAGGGGTGAGATCTCCTCTGCCTGGGGGCAGTTGCGGGGGGGGGGGGGGGGTTGGTGGTGGTGGTGAAGGGAGGCCTGGAGGGTCGAGGCCCAGAGGACGCGCTGTCCTTGCAATGTCTGGCCCTGCCCCCCAGCCGGCTTTCTTTCCAGGAGGCTGGCAGGGACTGCGTGTCTGTGGGTGAATCCATCACCATGTGTGCGTGTGTTTGCACGGGTGCCTGAGGGTTTTTGTGTATTACGTACGCTTGCCCGTGTGTCTGCCACCGTGGGCTGTCTGTGCGTGTGTGTGATGAATGTGTGTGACCGTACGAGTGTGAGCGTGCCCCTGGCCGTGTGTCTAGGCGCCCATAGCTGAGATTGAATTCCGAGGACGCAGAAAAACTATGAAACAAGAGGAAGCAACAACAGGATGTGCTTCTTGGCGTACATTTCTTTATTTTATGCTCAAGAACGATCTTTTTACAACAAAGAAGTGCATGCAGGTAGTCAAAAAGGTCAAACGGTGCTAAGATCGGAGAACAAAGCACAGCAGACCGCCCCGCCCCTCCGCACCTCCCCGCCCCGCCCCTCCGCACCTGCCCGCCCCTCCGCACCTGCCCGCCCCGCCCCTCCGCTCCTGCCCGCCCCTGGCACCTCCCCGCCCCGCCCCTCCGCACCTGCCCGCCCCTGGCACCTCTCCGCCCCGCCCCTCCGCACCTGCCCGCCCCTTGCTCCCGAGGTACCACTGGGGGCCGCTTCTCCTGGCGGTTACCACCATATTTCTAAGTAATTTGCTTATGCTGCTGACTCTTGATTAATTCATTCAGACATTATCTGTTGACTACCTGTTGTGTAGATGAAGATCTGTCTTTTATAGACTCCCTCGAGTGTCATCCTACTCTCAATATTTTTGTTAAATCCATATGCTCTGCTTTATAACATGATAATCATGTAAATATTGCTCGCCACTAACCCAAGCAGGGTAATATCATTGTTTACTTTCTTGTGTAATTTTTGGTTTTCCTGGATCCTTTCCCTAACCCCCGTTTGCTTAGCTTTCTGTACTTACCATGGTTATGTATTCTTATATGTCCACTGGCCTCAAATAGAATTTTTGGTGTCATCCAACCTGTCTGATTTTATCCCGCCCCCCCCACCCCCCAACCTCTCTCCTCTCTCTCCTGTTGTCCTGCTCCAACCTGGGCTGGCTGCTGCCCCACCCGCCTGCGCCACCTTCATCGTGCGACCTCCCTCTCCTGGCGTTCGAACTCCCCCTTGTCTGTCTCCTGTGTTGGGCACCCTATTCTGTGGACCCTGTGTCTTCTCTTTTCTGCTTCTGCCCCTTGTTCGTTTAGCTTCCTGAAAAAGGTTACACAGGAGGGAAAGTTCTTTAGAGAGCTCGCATGCCTGAAAATGCCTTTATTCTATCCTCACACTTGATTGATGGTCTGGCTGAATATAGAATTCTAGATTAAAAATAAATTTCCTTCAGCAGTTTGCAGGCATTATCTTCTGGCTTCCAAAGTCACTGTTGAGAGGTTTGATGTCCTTCTTACTCTTGTTCTTTGTTTATTACGGCTTTCCCCCCACATCTGGAAGCATTTGGGGTGTAACCCCAGTATTCTGGAAGCGCAGTCATGTGCCCTGCCTCTGGCTTTTTTCCCCCTCCCACCACGCTGGATATGTGATGCACTATTGCAACCTAGAACTTACATTCACCAGTCTGGAAAGTCCTCTTGTTTTATTTCTTTGACAATCTTCTCTCTGCCTATTCTTTTTTTTTCTACAATTCCCCTTGATTAGATGTCCATCTTAGGGATTGATCCTTGAATTTCCTTCTCTCTTCTGTTGTCCATGCCTTTCGCCTTTGTTTGTTTGCATAGTTTGCTTGGTGGTGGTGGTGGTCCATTTTCTGGAAGATTTTCTCAACCTTATTTTCTTAATGTTACTGATCTTTTTCCTACTATCATATTTTTAATTTCCAAGAACTCTGTATTGTTTTCTGATTTTTTCTTTTCTTAGGAAAAAAAAAGCATTCTGTTCTTGTGTCATGGATGTAATATCTTTTCTGTCTTAGGATATTTTAAAAATTAAAAATTTTTTTCCTGCTCTGCCCTCCCTCCCTTCCTCCCTTCCTTCCTTCCTCCCTTCTCTCCTTCCTTCCTGTCTTTCTGTCTTTCTTTCCAGTGGGGGAGTTTAATGCAGGGACAGCTTACCCAGGAGTGGGCAGGGTGAAGGAAAGCAGCAGAGGATGGTAAAGTGCTTTGGGAACAGCAAGAGTAGGAGCAGCTAAGACCTCTCTACACTGGAGCCGGCAGGGAGGGTGGTGACCCAAACCAGCAAGAGGGACTACATCTAAGAACCGTTGCAGTGGGGACTGAAGAGGAACCAGAGCCAACCAGCAGCCTGGTAGGGAGGGAGCTGGGAGACTCATAAATGCTCTGAACTCTCTCTCCTTCTGCATCGTTTCCATGACTTATTTTTCCTTTTACCTCGGGCTCTGACGTGGCTTGGCACTAGTACCAATCCTGTTTATTTACAGTTTGATATTTTGTTCATCGTGGATTTTTTTGCACTCATTTCTATTTTAAAATATTGCATGAGGATATTCTCTATCTTGATGGCTGGGTTTGTTGGTGCCATCTTAAAATTGTACCTGAGGTCAGGGCCCCACTGTTTTACCTAATCCCTCTTTGAGATGGAACCTGGTAGAACCTCAGAGAACAAAGCCCCAAGTCATTTCCCATTCTGCCCTGTCTTCTCCATCCTGGAGAACCAAGGAGCCATGGTGGGATGATGGAGTGGAAGACCAGGGAGGGGGGAGAGGTACCCTGAGTAAGGGGGCCCCTGGACACCCTTCCCTACCCCCCAGCTTTGTTGGGCCATCAGTTAAAGAACTGGTCCTTGGGGCACCTGGGTGGCTCAGTTGGTTAAGTGTCTGCCTTCGGCTCAGGTCATGATCTCAGGGTCCTGGGATCGAGCCCCGCATCGGGCTCTCCACTTAGCGGCGAGTCTGCTTCTCCCTTCCCTCTGTGATCTGTCTCGCTTTCGCTCTCTCTCAAATAAATAAAATCTCTTTTAAAAAAATAAAAGTTCCCATGTGATTCTGATGGTCATCTAGGTGTGGGAACTTCTGATCTGTAATATGTCAAACCAATTTTAAAATCAGTTACTAGAATGACCAGCAGAACATGAAGCTTTCTCAGGTACCACGTGGTTATACTTGACAATACGACTCCCACCGTCCTGGGAGCGTCGTGGCCCCCTGGGCAGCCACACATGGAGAGTCCACGTGAAGGAGCAAGGTCCCCCTGGCAGGAGACCCCTCTGACCGCCCCAGAGGCTGCGCCCAGCTCTGCCTGAGCGACAGGAGGATCAGACTTCTACCTCAGCTGGAAGAGAGTTCAGATGTCAGACTGGGATCCAGAAGACGGCCTTGGCAGGCTGAGTGATAGTCGGCCTCACGCCGGATGAAACTACCAGGATAAATATAAATCCTGGCCCTTGAGTTTAAAATAAGTTGGGAGAGATGGGGCTTAGTGGTAGTCCATGAGGAAAAGATGTGGGGCTCCTCACGGCTTGTAGGCTGGAGATGAGTCAGGAGTGTGAAGTGGCCGCCAAGGACGGAGGTGGGAAAGCAGACTGGAAACCAATGGAAACCCACAGAAACCCGGGAACCAGGGCTAGGGCTCTAGAGATCGTGCGGGGCACTTCTTGGCCTGACCATACGCTGAGGGGCCTGTGCCCCCTTTTAGGTGGTTATCTAGAAACCAGAGGAGTCCGGAGTGGCCGATGGAGCTTGCGGGTATTTAGCTTGGTATAGAGAAGGCTCTAGAGAGATGGCTGTTTTCTCAGGGGGCTGTGACTGCTACAGAGGGAATAGACTGTTTTGCTCCACAGAACTTATCACTTCCTGCACCGAATTATCTATGTATTTGTTTATATTGCCTGTCCTCCCCACGGAACGGAAGCCCCATGAGGCCGAGACTTTTCGGACTCTGCCACCGGTGCCTGGCACACGGGAGGAGCTCCTCCTTTGAAGGAACAGAGGAAGCAGGGATGTCTCCCTCCCCAGAAACCTCGGAAGACGGGGTTGTAGAGGAGAAGAGGTTGTGCTGGGGTCCGTCCTTGGACTCAGTGCCTGCAAGGACCCCAACTCTACTCTACTCTTGGGTTCCCGCACACATATGAGAAGAGCAGAGCTTACACACGCCAGAACATGTGGGCGCACGCCTGCGACCCAAGTGCCTCATGCCCGGGGCCTCAGGGGGGCCCCCCCACTCCATTCCCACCTGGAACCCACTAGGCCTTACACTGATCACTGTTTGATGGGGGACACTGATGATCACCCCTTTGGCACAGCAGGGCCTCAAGCCCCACCCCCACCCCCAGGCTGTGTGCCCACTCTGCCCTGGACAGTGGGCAGCCTCGGCCACTCGGGAGCCCAGAAAAGGGCCCTGGAGACACCTGCTTCTCCTGAGTCTCTGCTCAGCTTCTCTGAGAGCTGGGCTCTATTTGACTGGACGAAACCCGATCTAGACCAACACTTGGTGGCAAAGGGCTAGGCAAGAGGGGAGGGGCTGGAAAAGGATATTTCAGTGGATTTGGTTTGGTTTGTTTCAGAAGGTTTTCTTGAGTCTCACCAGGAAAACGTTTCTGCTACTTATCTATCACAGCCTGCTTCATGCCTCTGCTCTGGGGCCATTTCAAGGGGCCGAGGGCCTGGCAGGTGGGCTTCCATTTCCTTTGCTGCCCCACATACCCACCCCGGATGCCTCTCATCTTCTTTCATAGGTCCCCGGGACACCCTCTGGGCCATGGAATTCCCTTCTGGCTCAGGCCCTCTGCCCAGCCCCCATCCCAGACTTTCCCTGCCCAGTCTCTCTGACTCTCTTCCTGTCTTGCCCCCTCTGGCCCAAAACTTTCTTCCCAGTCCCTTCTCCCCAGATCCCTGCCCAGACTCCCTACCCAGCCCTTCTGCCCGGCCCCTCCGCCCAGCCTCCCTAACCAGAGTCCTCTGCTCAGCTCCTTCTGCCCAGCACCCTGGGCTGGCCACCTCGCCACAATGCTCTGTCCAACTCAGACGTTCTTGCTCAGAGGCAGCTCTGAGGCCCCAGGCCAGAGCCCTCTCCTTAGATTTTATTCTCACACCCACTCTACCACCATGCCCCAGTGGAAATAGGACTCTAGGGGTGCCTGGGTGGCTCAGTCGTTAAAGCGTCTGCCTTCGGCTCAGGTCATGATCCCAGGGTCCTGGGATCGAGCCCCACATTGGGCTCCCTGCTCGGCAGGAGGCTTCCTTCCCCCTCTCCCACTCCCCCTGCTTGTGTTCCCTCTCTTGCTGTGTCTCTCTCTGTCAAATAAATAAATCTTTAAAAAAAAAAAAAGAAATAGGACTCTTGTCTGGAACAGGCTTTCCAGAGATTTTCCACCAAGACCAATTCTTTTTTTTTTTTTTTTTTTTAATTTATTTGACAGAGACACATCGAGAGAGGGAACACAAGCAGGGGGAATGGGAGAGGGAGAAGCAGGCTTCCTGCCGAGCAGGGAGCCCGATGTGGGGCTCGATCCCAGGACTCTGGGATCATGACCTGAGCCGAGGGCAGCCGCTTAATGAATGAGCCACCCAAGTGCCCCCCACCAAGACCAATTCTGAGGCCCTGGAACACTGGCAACTTTTTTGGAGGGGGTGGATTGGGGGTTGGAGGGAGCTATAGTGAGAAGTCAGAGACCCTGGGTTGTGGCTCAGTTTATTCTGAGAGGCTGAAAAGGGGAAGGAAGCCTTGGACAAAGTTCTTCTTCCATCCTGGGGACTTCCAATCCTAGCCCAAGGTTTTCTTGTTCTGTGTTTCAGATCTAGCCCAGAGTTTGGGAGGAACCAAGCTTGAGAACGTTCAGATTTGGAGGTTCCCCTGTAATAGAATAGTTCTCTCCATGGTAGGAAAGACTCCCTCCCCCCACCCCAGTCTTCCCTAGGGCTCCACTTCCCTAAGTTCCTCTCCTCTCTGGCCAAGCAAAACTTCCCCACTCTTTCCCCACCATGGGGGGCCTAGGAATGCTGAGGGACCCCACATCCAGGCAGGCACCATGTGGTCCAAGATGGTGGACAGCAAGAAGGATGAATGAGTGCAAATACTTGCCTGGTTTCCACAACCGCCCAAAGGACGCAGTTCCCGAAAGGAGACCTCTAGAAGGCCTCCTCCCCAGATGGGAGGGCCTGGGGGAGATGGCATGGACAGACAGACTCTTAACCCAGGCACCTGGCGAGCAAGCGGTGCTCATGGAGGGACCGCACCGTGCCAGTGGGCTCAGGGGAAGGGATGAGGTGAGGAGGCCGAACCTGGGAGAATTCTGGGAGTAGTGTGTGAGGTAGGTGGAGGGAGGGGAAGCTCACGAAGAGAGAAGATAAGGGGTTTTGTAAGAAGAAGGGGTGTTTGGGAAGGTGGGACATGGAGCCCAGGTGTCTAGTCTCCAGCGGTGTGGAAACAATCTAGCAGTCCTGGCTCCCAGTCTTGACCCTGGCATGTACCAGCTGCCTGCCCCTGGGCTGGATGCTTAACCCCTCAATTAATGAATCCCTGCAAGCCTCCATAGCTTCAAATTTCCCAAATGGGGTGGTAAATACTGATCTCACAGGGTTGATGTTCAAGAGCAAAATGCAAGTTTTCTGATCCTATCATCTCCTCACCCACCCCTTCCGGGCTCGGTACAGGTGCCAAGGACCCCTCCTGGCTGCTCAGCCCCAGGACGTCCATCTCCCACAAAGGTTACTCTTATTGATCCTTTTCCTGTCCTTTGGGCAGGTTGGTTGGTTGGTTGGTTTCTTTCTTTCTGTTTTTCATGTTGAGGTGAGATTTACATAACATAAAATTAACCATTTTATTTTTTTTTAAGATTTATTTATTTTAGAGAGAGAGTGCACACGTGGGGAGAGGGGCAGAGGGAGAGGGAGAGAGAGAATCCCAAACAGATTTCCTGCTGAGTGTGGAGCCCGACATGGAGCTTAATCCCATGACCCATGAAATCATGACCTGAGCCAAAATCACAAGTCGTTTAACTGACTGAGCCACCCAGGCGCCCATGTAACATTAACCATTTTAAAATGAAGTTCATTCAATACATTCATAATGTTGTGCAACCATCACCTCTATCTAGTTCCAGAACATTTTCACCACACCAGAAGGAAATGCTGTGCCATTTAAACAGTTGCTCCCCATCCCCCCTCCCTTCATCCCGAGCAACCACCAATCTCTGTTCTATTTCTATAGATTTACCTATTCTGGATGTCTCACATATAAATGAAATCATACAATATATGACTTTTTGTGTCTGGTTTCTTTCACCTAGCATAATGTTTTCAAGTCTCATCTATTTTATGGCTGAATACTATTCCATTGTACAAATATATCATAATTTGCTTATTCATTCATTTGTTGATAGACACGTGGGCTGTTTCTGCCTTTTGGCTATTGTGAATACTGATGCTGTGAACATGTGTACATGTATTTGTTTGAGGACCTGTTTTCAACTATTAGGACCATATACTTAGGAGCGGAATTGCTGGGTCACATGGCAACTCTACGTTTAACTTTCTGAGGAACCTCCAGTTTTCCCTAGTAGTCAAACCATTTTACGTGCCCGCCAGCAATGTATGAAGGTTTCAAATTCTCCACATCCTTGCCAACATTTGTTATTGTCTTTCTTTTTTTAAATCGTAACATCCTAATGGATGTAAGATGATATTCATTGTGGTTTTGCTTTGTGTTTCCTGAATGACTAATGACGTTAAGCATCTCTTCATGTCTTGTTGGCCATTTGTATATCTTCTTCAGAGAAATGTCTAAAGTCCTTTGCCTCTTTACCCATTTTTAAATTGAGTTGTTTATCTTTTTGTCTTGGGCAGATTTCTTAACCTTTCTTCATTGTCAAATGGGGATGCTATTGTCTAAATGTAATTGCAAAGATGTTCTATAGGAATCTATGTTAAGGGCCTGGCACAGGATGAGGAATGATAAACAGCTGACTCTGAATTACGCTGTGGTCGAGGTGACCAATCATCTTGGTTTTCCCAGGCCTGTCCCTGGGTTTCCGCAGTGAACATCCAGCATCTTGGGAAATTCCAGAACCAGGCAAACTAGGACAGCTGGTCACCCTACTGTGGTCCCAGGTATGGTAGATACTAGGTATCCTTGCCACATCTTTGCTCTAAACCTCAGATTCCTCATCTATAAGGTGGGACTGAGAATGGTTCGTAGAGTTGTTCTAAAAATCAGGTGAGTGAATTGGTTGAGAAAACTAACCAGAAAGGTAGGTGGGGGAAGGTAGTGATTTTCCCCCAGATCTTACCTAGAAGTACAAAAATAGTATGCTAGCAACAAAAGAGGATTTCCTGGCCTTGAAACTTCAGGTTCTATGCTTCATATCCTCAATACTTAAAGTTAGCAGGATTGGCAGCACCTGGGAGCCTATTAGAAATGCAGAAGCTCAGGGGCGCCTGGCTGGCTCAGTCGGTAGAGTGTGCGACTCTTGATCTTAGGGTTGTGAGTTCCAGCCCCATGCTGCGTGTAGCGATTACTTTTAAAAAATTAAAAAATAAAATAAAATAAAATAAATGCAGAAACTCAGGCCCTGCAGAATCGGAATCTGATTCTTGGGTGATTTGGATGCACATTAAGGTTTGAGAAGCACTGCTTTGTATCAAAAGCTTTAAAGCAGGGGAAACAATCCTAGAGGTAGAAAGTACATCAATAAATTCATCACAGCAGTATTTATGAGAGCATAAAAATTAGAAGCTACCTGAATGCTCCAACAATAGGGAAATAATTAAGAAAATTGTGGGTTTTCTTCTGAGTAGATGACCAGGAAGCCATTACAAGCGATGGTTAAAAGACTATGTTTAATATCAAAAACCACTTTATTTATTTATTTATTTATTTTTATTTATTCATGAGAGACAGAGAGAGAGAGGCAGAGGGAGAAGCAGGCTCCCAAGGAGCAGGGAGCCCGATGCGGGACTCGATCCCAGGACCCTGAGATCATGACCTGAGCCGAAGGCAGATGCTTAACCATCTGAGCCACCCAGGCGCCCAAAAACCACTTTAGATATCATGAAACCTGACAGAAGCAGTCCACACACCTGGCTGATCAGCAGGATTATAACCATGTGAAGTTATATTCATATGGAAAAGGCTAGAAGGAAATATGCCAGCATGGGGCCAGATGAGGGACAGGGGAGGTCTGTTTTGTTTTTGTGTTGCCTTGTCCTGTTTCTGTGTGGTGATATGATATATATTTATGCTGTCAAAACCCTGGTTGGCTGATATTTCCTCCTCCTGGTTGGCTGATATGTCCTGTTTCTGTGTGGTGATATGATATATATTTATGCTGTCAAAATCCCTGGTTGGCTGATATTTCCAAAAATAAGTGAATCAGTGCCAAGAGTGGATGGTTCTTCCATTTCCATGAAGTGTGGCGCATTGAGAAATGCTTTATCTAGAAGGCTGGTCCCCACCCTCTTTCTGAGCCTGGTCCAACCCCCCAATTCCAGGGCCTTCCTAGGTCAGCCTCATCCATCCTGACACCTCTTTACCCTGGGCCCTCAGTGCTGACGCCAGCGCCCCTTTGTCTGGCTTGGGTCCCCTCCCTTTCCAGGATAGACCTGCTTTCTGCACTCTGTGATGACGAGTGTTCTGTGTGTGTTTATTTTAACCTGAGGCTTGAATACTTCCAGAGGGCAGATGGAGATTATTATGTGGATACATGAGGTAAGGGAAAATAATAATAACAGGCGATGTTATGGGAGCCCTTCCTGAGTGCAGACCTCATTCTATGGCCTGACATGAAATTCACCCACCTACCCCAGGAGGTGAGTATGTCTAATACTGTCTTGGAACAGAGAGGTGAAGTGCTTGCCTCAGGTTGCACAGCTAGTGAGTGACAGAGCCAGGACAAGAGCCCAGATCTTTCTGCCTTAGGAGTCAAAGGGTTTAACATACCATCTCCTCGTGGATGAAAATGCCTGGCATTTTGGTCCAGACAGGTGCTGCTTCTAGACCAGTGCTTTTCAAACTTTATTGTGCAAAAGAATCCCCTGGGAAGCTTGTTCAAATTTGGATTTTGATCCAGCAAAGTTTGGGGTTGGGTCCGGGATTCTGCATTTCCAATGAGCTCCCAGGTAATGCAGATGCTGCTGGTTCCTGGGGCATATTTGGAGGAGCAGGATCTGGAGAACATTCCTATGGGTCTTGTAAGGCTTCGTGGGATGGTGGAGTCAGAGAATGGATGCCCCCTCCCCCAGCAATCCCATCAGCACCTCCTGGGTTGGACCCAGCTGCCTGGAGCACCGTCCTGACAAGCCTGGCTGGCCAGATCTCTCCAGCAGGCCCTGCAGGGTGCCCTTGGTGGCCTGCCCCAGCATTTTTCACCTGCCAGTTGGCTGGCAGTTGACAGGCTGACGGTGACAGCTTAGCCAGAGTTCCTGTCCAGAAACGTCTTGAGCTCAGCCAAGGTAAATGCTGCCCCGCTGTCAGAAATGAAGCGCCTGGTGGGCTCCGGGCATGAATAATTGAGGCAGAAGAAACACTGTAACAGCAGATGTTTAGGATGGAGCTGGGGTTGGTTTGGAGGAGGCAGCCTCCACAATCAAAACCTTTCTTGGAAAGGCCCAATAAAATCACCGTAATAGCTCCTACTTAGCGAACACCTACTGTGGACCAGGCACTGGGCTAAGAGCTTACACGGGTATGTTTTGTCTAATCCTTTCAAGAACTCGGTGCGGGAGGTTACTGACGAGGGACTGAAGCTGAGAGGAAAGTAATGTTTGGCACTAACTACCATATAGTGGAGCTAGTTTTTGAACTTGGTCTGTCTGACTCCGCAGCCCCTGCACCTGACCCTAGAGCAGCGGTTTTCAAAGTGCACTCCATGGAACCCTAAGGGTTCACAGAGGCACTTCCCGCAGGGGCTGCCGTGGGATGGAGGGTGGTGGAGAAGGAAGTGGCCCAGCAGGCTGGGCTCCAGGCCCTTCTTTCCTTCCCCCAGAATGGCCATACTTTGATGTGATTTATGGATTGAGCTTCCATGGAAGATTAATTGGAAGAAAGGATTTCATGACCAAAAATGTTTGAAATCTGCATCATGCTGCCTCCCAGAACGAATGTGGATTATTGACCAGGGCTTCTTACACGCATTTCAAGGAAACATAGTTCCCTTTGGTGGACTTGCTAAGTAGTCTGGCTCAGGCTATGCCCCCTGTCAGGCCACCCCTGTCCTAGCTTCTAGCCTCCAGGCCACAGTGTCTGGAGGGCTGCTCTCAGGGGGAACGGGACTGCCCCACGGACAGCAGGCCCAACACACTGACCGGCCTGAACTGGGTGAATTCCTGGGACAAGTTCACCGTCAGGCATGGCCTCTAAACCCTTTTAGGAGTCGCGTGTATATGGATTACCGCGAAGAAGCCCTCACATTGACCGGCCTAAGGAGGCCTCTCGGGACCTTGCTTGTATTAATTAAGACATAGATTCAACTATTGTAACAAATGCTCAACTGATGAGGGACTTAGGCACGAGTTTATTCTTCTCCCACATGTAATAGTGTGAGTGTAAGTAAGCGGGGGTTGATGTGGTCTCCATGGTGTTGGGGACGCAGCTTCCCTCTATCTTGCTGCTCTCCCCTCTGCAACACGTGCCTTCTATGCCGTGGTCCAAGATGCTTGCCCATTCCTACTGAGGACAGCTGTTCGGCTGGTCTAACATTGTCCGGATGTAGTCACGTAGCCCCACTCAGCTGTAAGGAGGGCTCGGACATGTAGTCTTAGCTGGGTGGCCATGTGCCTAATGGAAACTAAAGGAAGAAGGAGAGAATGGTTATGGGGAAGCATTTATCCATCTCTGTCATGGGTGGACTTCCTCTACAAAACTGCAGGTGTTGGCAGCAGCGTGAGCAGGGGCCTGCAGTAACAAATGGGAAGTGCCCCCAAGGTTGGGGGATTTCCACATGACTCGTGCCCTCGTCCCCTCCATAGTCAGTCGAGAAGCCGGCAGTGGGACGCTTGGGTGGCTCAGTCAGTTAAGCCTCCGCCTTCAGCTCAGGTCATGATCCCGGGGTCCTGGGATCAAGTCCCGCGTTGGGCTCCTTGCTCAGCCGAGAGTCTGCTTCTCCCTCTCCCCCTTCCCCCACTTGTGTGCTCTCTCTCTACTAAATAAATAAAATGTTAAAAAAAAAAAAAAAGAAGCCAGCAGTGATTGACTTTCTAGAAGAAAAACATGGCAGCCTGGGTGTTGTCAGGGAAAATTCTCCCAGAAATTAGGTTTCTCACTTCTCTCTTCCCATTCAGATTCTCACTGTCTGTGCTGGGGAAGGACTGTCTGGGGTCTCCCTGGAAGACCCTCTGATCACTCCATGAGCAAGTCTCTTCTGGTTAGTGCCCTTTTGGTTCCGAGGAGCTATTTGAGCTGTGTCAGGAGAAAGGTCTATAGGGAGGAGGTAGAGACCTACCATGGGATCTAAGGGCTGGAGATGACAGACAGCCTGATCTCAGCCAGAAACCAGGGCTCCTTTCTTTCTCTCCAGGCCCACCTCTCTTTTTCACTCACCCAGCGTATATTTATTGAAGCCAAATGCATGTAAGGTCTTCCTTCTCCTCTCTATGAACAAGCAGTCACACTTAGGACAATGCCCTGATAACACAGAGACACCCGTCTCCTACATTTGCTGTCTGGTGGAGCCAGGGTTTCTCTTCCTTGCTTGGAAAGCGTCTCCCTCACCAGCTTCAGTTCCTCAGAGAAGAGCTTGAGGAGTCAGGGGACTTCCTCCTGTGTGCAGGACATGCCAGCTTTGGAAGGCTTTCCACAGACTTGGATTCCCAGAGGAGGCAGCTGGTTCCTTCATAAGTGGCTTGTCAGTGCTGAGGGAAGATGCTGTCCTTGTCACCACCCCACACGTTCTCAGCACAACCTCGGGCCCCATCAGCTGCGGGATCCTTGTGACTGAACTAATTCAGCAGGCAGATCCTACCACCTACCATATGCCAGGTGCCAAGCCCTGGGCTAGGGAGGTGCTAGGGGTGAGAAGATGAACACGACACAGTCCCCTCAGCTCTGTGCCCCATAAAGGACCCACGCTGGTCCTTCTGATGCAAGAGAGTTTAACCAATGACTGAAAAGTGGCCCACGTCCCCTTCCAGTGGGAGCAGTTACTTAAACACCCGAGAAACAACGGACAGAGGAAAAGCCTCTGCCTTTGAGTGAGACTGACCCGGTTTCAGAGGGGGCCTATGAGACACCGCCCCAGTCACTCCACCCTTTGCTGTCTTAGCTGAGGCAGCAGAAACACGTTAGCATCTGTTTGGGCTTCTCGAACGACCAGAGCGTGGCTTCTGCCAGGGGGCCCTCATTTCTGACGCTTGGAGGTTTGGCGAAAGCTCTCACCGGGTGAGTCCCCGGAAGCAGGTGATAGAAACCAGACCCTTCTCCAAGCCTCCAAGCAGCTGTTTTTAAACACAGGTCTGCTCTGGTTCCCACGTGGGAGCTGCATTTGGTTGACTCCCACCATAGCTGCCCGTGTCTATTCTCTGCTGTTGTCCTGCTTTGCTTGGTAACACGATCCCATTCCGGTCACCAGAATGCGTGGTGGTAGCAGGGAAACAGCGGATAAGCAGGCCTTCGATGACTATGCTTTGTGACCGTTCACTCGTCGGCAAATCCTCCAGTTGGGCATGTCCTCTGTGCTTAACCCCCACAGATAACCATAGATAAAGGCAGACCTCACCCGGGGGGGATGTCTGGTCCTATAGGAGAGGACGTGGGAGCCCCAGATGGCTTGTGAGCGGAGTGGTGTGGCCTTGCACGTGCCTTAGATTCGTCTGACAGCCGCACGGAGGGCGGGTGGAGGGGTGGGCGGTCTGGAGGCTGGAGGGGAGGAACCAGGCGGTGGCTGTGGGGAGGCCCCCTCCCCTGCCACACCATCCTTCTTCTGCTCATCTTCCCCCCCAACCTGGCCCTGACCCCAGGTCCCCAGAGCGTGTCACTTGTCAGAAGAGCAGAGTCTGCCTCTTGGCGGGGGGAGAGAACAGGCATCCTCCGTCCCTGCTCGTGCTGGGCCCAGGGCAAGGGCCGGCTGGGCAGCTGACGGGTTGGCAGGGAGAACATGGTCTGCTCTGCTGTGTCCGCAGCCCCTGCCACTGGACAGCCTGATTAATGACCCGCCGCGCCTCCAGGGCTCCTCATGGGCCACCAGCCCCATCTCTGCAGCCGCGGCTCTGCCTCCTTCTCCCCCATGGCTGGCGCTCCCACATGGGCTGAAATGCTACGATATGGCCCCCTTGCCCGGGCTCTGCCACCCTTTCTGCTATTTCCTGTCCTCTTTTACATCCTGGCCCTACATGCTTCTGTGCGGGAGAGGCTTTACAGAATTATCTCCCAGCCTGCTGTGTTCTGGCTTGTTCTTCATCTGCATTGGGCTCATGGTAGAAGTTAGAAATGTCTCGAAGGAACCACTGCTGCTTCTCTCCTCTTTCTCAGCCCTCTGGTGACTGTCGTGTGGGCCCTGAATTCTCCCTCTGCTTAAGGGTTTGTGTCTGTGTGTCCTACTTGCATAAGTCCACCTCCTCCGTCAGACTAGCAGCTTCCCAAGATCAAGGGTCTGCCTCCATCTTTATTTTTTATTTATCTCTTCATTATTTTTTTGAGGGGTGGGGAGGGGCAGAGGGAGAAGGAGAGAGAGAATCTTTAGCTTTACTTTATTTTTTTTTTCAATATTTTATTTATTTATTTGACAGAGAAAGACACAGCGAGAGAGGGAACACAAGCAGGGGGAGTGGGAGAGGGAGAAGCAGGCTTCCCTCTGAGCAGGGAGCCCGATGCGGGGCTCCATCCCAGGACCCCGGGATCATGACCTGAGCCGAAGGCAGATGCTTAACAACTGAGCCACCCAGGTGCCCCGAGGAGAGAGAGAATCTTAAGCAGGTTCCATGCCCAGCAGAGCCCGACGCGGGGCTCGGTCTTGCAACCCTGAATCATGACCTGAGCCGAAACCAAGAGTTGGACTCTTAACCGGCTGAGTCACCCAGGCGCCCCTCTGCCTCCATCTTTAGACTGGTGGCTTCTAAGATCCAGTTTTTTCTTTTCCCTGAAGCAGGGTAACCCTGGGCAGCGACTGTCTCCCCTTCGGTCTGAGAGCTCCTTGAAGACAGGAGCGCTGTTTGGGGGTACCCTGTCTGTTTCTCGCTGATGCCCCAAGCTGAACTCTGCCTTGGGCGTGCGCTGTAGATACTCAGGGGCTGCAGGGAAAGCCTCCTGGCCTATCTGGAAATGGCAGGGCTGAGCATGGGTACAGCAGGTGTGGATTTGGCTGCGGCCAGAGCTGTTGGGGCATGGCTATGGGCCTGGTACTGAGCTACTATCTGGGGCCAAGAGGAACCCAGGACATCCAGGCCGAAACGAGCCCTCAAGGCCACAGGTCCCGCTCCAGGGAGGGCGGTGACTTCGCATCAGAAGTCTGTGCAGGGAAGGGGCAGAGGATGGCTCCTGGCCAGCCCGACTCCTCATACCTCCTGTGGTTTCTGTCTCGGGTGGGAGCAGGAGGACAACCACAACTACTATGTGTCCCGTCTGTATGGCGCCAGCGAGCCCCGAAGCCGGGAGCTGTGGGTGGATGTGGCCAAGGCCAACCAGAGCCAAGTGAAGGTCCACAGGATCCTCTCCAACACCCACCGGCAGGCTTCGGTGAGTATGCTAGTCCCTGGCAGCGCTGCCTTGGGCGGGGAGGCTGGGGACCAGGGCATTCTGCCTGGTCAGTGGGCGTGGTTGTGGCCTGAGGTCCGTAATCCGGGAGGTGCCTTCCAGGGAACCCTGGGGGGGGCTGGCCAGAGTTAAGGTGCCCACCCCCGGTCCTGGGGGCCTGTCCTGGACATGCCTGCCCCCTGCCCTGTCCAGACAAGCATGGGGCAGTGTGGGTGCCCAGCTTCCTGGCCTACAGCTTGGCCCATGCTGATTCTCTCCCGTGCCCTGCAGAGAGTGGTCTTGTCCTTTGATTTTCCTTTCTACGGGCATCCTCTGCGGCAGATCACCATAGCAACTGGAGGTAAGGCTGTGTTCGCGGGGCTGGGGGAGGTTTGGAGATCTCAGCCAGAGCCCAAGGGACCTACCTGGGAAGGTTCACTGGAGACAGGGGTGTACAGATAGACAGTGGAGGGTCCCACATTGGGCTCTCTTGGGACCCCAGTCTCAGGAGGGAGATGAGTGTGTGTGTTGGACCACCTCTGGGACGTTGGCTGACTTACGTGTGTGTGTGTGTGTGTGTGTGTGTGTGTGTGTGTGTGTGTCCTTCTGGGCCAGCTCAGGCCAGCGTGGGCAATCCCTGGAGTCCCTGTGCTTCAGTCTGTGAATGAGGGAGGAGGAGACTTCACTGCGGGTCTGGCTCCTGGGATCAGGCTCCTTGTTGATATGAGGAGCCCATCTTAGATTCCTGTGCACCTTCCCAGGGACAGGGAGAGGTGGAAGTCTGTGCCCCGCTGGAGGGGCAGGGAGAGCCTTCTCTGCTCTGGAGCCCCTTTGCTCCATACACAACAGACCCGGAGCCCAGCAGGTGGGGATGGGGAACAGAGGTCCAAGATTTGCTTCCAGCTCCATCTGCACCGGCCCTTCCTGCACAGGGAAGCAACCCCTCTAGGCCTTCTCTGGTGATTCCTCTGCCTTTATCCCCCCCCCGCCAGGCTTCATCTTCATGGGGGACACGATCCATCGGATGCTCACAGCTACTCAGTATGTGGCACCTCTGATGGCCAACTTCAACCCCGGCTACTCCGAGAATTCGACAGTCGCTTACTTTGACAATGGTGAGACCAGATCTCAGAGTTTAGGTCAACTGGCTCCAGGGCTCACTTGGTCCAGCCCCTTTAGAGGAGCCCCAAGTCTAGAGAGGACAAGGGACTTGCCCATGGTCACACAGCAAGGCAGGCTGAGTTCAGTGTCCTCCTCTCTAAGATGGGGACAGGATGCCTGTGACCGAGCAGGATCTGATGAGATAACAACAGAAAAGCGCTTGGCTCTTAGCAGAGGTGACCAACATTACAGACCTCGATTCTCTCTTACTCTCACCGGATTGTCCCTTGAGCACCCAGTCCCCGGCCATGCCTGCCTTGGGGCCCTCCTCCCTGCCCTGCCTCCCTGGCCAGCTAGGTCTCTGCTCTCCTCCCCAGGGACAGTCTTTATTGTTCAGTGGGACCACGTCTACCTCCAAGGCCGGGAGGACAGGGGCAGCTTCACTTTCCAGGCCGCTCTGTACCACGATGGCCGCATTGTATTTGGCTACAAAGAGGTGAGTGAGCTTAGCTGCGGAGATGGCTGGGTCTTGGAGTCTTCCATTCAGCAAATATCTGTAGAGAGCCTGAAAATGTGCCAGGCGTAGGCCTCAGTGCTGGGAATACAGCAGTTAATGAGATGGCCGGAGGCCCTGCCCTTGTAGGGCTGTAGGTCTGGTTGGGGAGATAGATGGTAATTGCAGGGACAAATGTAGAATCACCACTGTGACAAGTGTTCCTAAGCAGAGGTGCCTGGTGCCAGGAGAGCCTTTTTTTTTTTCCCCTTTTTCTTTTTTTTTCTTCATGAGGCTTTTGACCTCAGCAGAGGTCAGGGGAGGCTTCCCTGAGGAAAAGAGTTAAAATCTGCAGGATGCATAGGACTTAAGGAAGCAAAGAGGAGCGGGAGAAGCACATTCAAAGGTCCTGTGGCAGGACAGAGCAGGGCTGGTTCAAAGCATTGAAAGAAGACAGCAAGGCTGGAGGGGAGAGAGTGGGGGGCAAGATAGGGCAGAGGAACACCCAGCTTTGCCCTTGAGAAAGGTCACTCTGGTTTCAGAGTGCAGAACAGAGTGTTGGTGGCTCAGAGGGAAGGCTGCGGGATGGTTTTGGAGAGAGATGTTGCCAGCTTGGAGTAAGGTAGGGTGAGATGGAGAGAACTGGACAGATTTAAGAGCCAGTGAGCAAGTGAATTAATAGGATTTGGAGATGTGTTAGGTGGAGGAAGGCAGAGATGGAAGAAAGGGGGTGACTCCCAGGTTTCTGGCCTGCACGGAGGTGCCATCCACTAAGAGCAAAGAAAAAAAGGAAATGTCCTGGAGATGGTGTGGGGGAGACTTGCAAGTTGGGGGGGCCCATTGGATTTGGGATATCTTTGAGTCCTCCGAGAGGTGCCGCACAGCAGGCGGATGCATCTGGAGCTCAGAGGGGAGGTCTAGGCTGGCCCAAGGGTGTTTAGGGAGGTAGATGGAGCCTCTTCTCCCCTGCTGCAGATCCCTATGTCCGTCCTGGAAATCAGCTCCTCCCAGCACCCCGTCAAAGCAGGCCTGTCAGACGCCTTCATGATTCTCAACCCTTCCCCGGATGTACCAGGTGAGTCCCTAGGGATCCAGTGGAGCTCTCGATGGGCTTGGACTGAGCTCCAACCGAGGGCAGGTGGGGATTGGCAGTGGAGGGAGTGGATGGAGGACAGAGAGCTGAGCAGGAACTGAGGGAAGATGGAGCATAATGAGTTCCAACTTTTCTTCATTAAAGCAGAGGAACCCTTTACACGTCCCCCACCCCGCCTCCCCCGGTGAAATCTCCAGTGGGAGGTGCTGCTCTGGTTTTGGAGGGGAAAGGAGCTACTCAGCACCCCGTCCATTTAGAAAATCTCCAAAAACACCAAATTAGGGTTTTGGGTCCTCCCAGGACACAACTATAATTGCAAACCCATCCCAGGTGATAGGAGCCTCACAGAAGGAAGACAGTCTCAGCCACATCGTTATCTCCCTGTCCTTCGGCAAATCAGATCTCGCTAGCCTCAGTTGCTTCTTCTGTAAAATGGAACGGCGCTTTTTCCTTCCTGGTCCTCCTCCAGTTCTGATATTTTGGGGGCATCACAGCTCTTTCTCTCCCGCTTCTAACCCCCCTGCTGACTCCCAAGAGGGTCTTGAATTCACATTTCTGGGGGAGGCATTGCAGGCATGCCACCCCCTGGCTCTGACACTTTTAAACCTGAGCTCTTCTGCTGTGCAGTGTATGCCAAAGTCCTGTCTAGGGGCGCCTGGGTGGTTCAGGCAGTTAAGCATCTGCCTTCGGCTCAGGTCATGATCCCGGAGTCCTGGGATCGAGCCCCGCATTGGGCTCCCAGCTCAGCAGGGCATCTGCTTCTCCCTGTCCCTCTGCCCCTCCCCGTGTTTCTCTCTCTCTCCCTCAAATAATTAATAAAATCTTTTTTTAAAAAAAGTCCTTCTGTCTAACCTGCAGGACCCCAAAGAGGAGCAGACCCTTGTCTGTTCTCCTCTATCCCTCTCTGTACTTGATGGGACTAGGGGATATTCTGAACTCCACCCTAGCCACGTCAGGCCGGATGAAAGGACGTGGGTGGAAGGCACCAAAGTGCTTTCCTGCAGAGAGGCAAGGCACCACCATTCTGGGAACTCCAGGGATTCCAGGGGAAGTATCTTCCCTGCATCTGTTGGTTGAGTTCAATCAATACACATGTTCTGAGTTTCTACTCTACACTATGTTCTGGGTGCTCTTGAGATACAATGAAGAGGAAGTCATGGAGGGATTCATCCTCTGAGCAGAGCCTCTGTCCCTAACGGAAATCTGAGGGAAGGGACCAGGGCTCATGTTACAAGCCTTTATCCAGCACCTTCCATGTGCAAGGTTCAGTCCAGTGTGAGGGGCTTGGCTCTGGAGTTGGAAGCATGGAGTCCAAACTCTCCGCAAGCATCTGACCTCTGGCAAGTCACTTATCCTCTTAAAGTTTATTTCTTTATCTGTAGTTGGGGATGTAAGTGGTTCGTACCTGCTAAGGTATTGTGAAAATGAATGCAATGCACGTGAAGCGTTCAGTCCGACGTCTGGCTCATCGAGTCTGTGAGTCCTGCTTTAGGATATCTTCCTAAGCTAGCCTTTAGCACACGACACAGTGTTTGATAGTCTAGCAAGACATCTGGTACGGTAGCAAACAGTGCAGAATGAGAGCATGTGATGTCCCGGGGCTGCTGTGTCACGGGTCGGATGCCACGCCCACAGGACTTTCACATGACTTTTGTAGCTAGTGGGAAAACAATCATGTGTACATGGGGGAAGTTTCCCAAACTTGCCCCATGTACACATCACCTTTGAGTTTTTTGCCATTAACATGAATTACTATTCTGTTATTATGAATGCTTTTCTTTCTTTCTTTTTTTTTAAGATTTTATTTATTTGTCAGAGAGAGAGAGAGAGAGAGAGAGAGAGAGAGCACCAGCAGGGGGAGCAGCAGGCTGAGGGAGAAGCAGGCTCCCTGCTAAGCAGGGAGCCCGATGCGGGACTTGATCCCAGGACTCTGGGATCATGACCAGAGCCGAAGGCAAATGCTTAAACCAAACCAACTGAGCCACCCAGGTGTCCCTATGAATGCTCTTCTTTATCCTAATCTATAAAATGATATTTTTGCACAAATAAATGTACCTGGTCTAAAACTCAAAAGATCCAAAGTTTGTATAGAAACAGTTAGGTTTTGGGGGGCAATGGGGGAAAAAAAAGAAAAAATTAGGTTTCTCTCCCATACCTGACCCCTGTCCCTAGTTTTCCTTTCTGGAGGCAACCCCACTACTGGCTTATTTCTAGAGCTATAAGCCTACAGGTAAGCATATGTTTGGATATTTAACACAAACGATGGTATATGATGCCACTGTTCTGCCCTTGAACGAAGTATATCCTGCCCATCATTCCATATCAGCTCACACCTCATTCTTTTTAATAGCTACTTGATAGCCTGTCACACAGATGTACCTTAATTTAGCCAACTCCCTGGACATAGGTTTTACAGCTGTTTCCCATTTTTGCTACAACAAATAACGCTGCAGTGAATATTCTTGCAAGTAGCTATTTTTATGCCCCGTTGTATTCCCGCAAGATAAATCCCCACTACTCCTCCTGCCCCTCCCTGACCTTCCCTGAGCACTCAGTGCTCTAGCAAGCGGCTCACCGAGACCCTGCTCCATGGCCCAGTTCTCACTGGCCGGTGAATGCCTGCACTGAGCTGGCTGCTACCTAGTTCAGTATCTCTCTGATTGTATTAGTTAGTTCTTGCTGCATAACAAATTATCCTGAAACGTAGCAGCTTAAAACAGCAAACATATTATCAGCCCAGAGTTTCTGTGGATCCGCATGGCTTTGCTGGGTCCTCCGGTTCAGGCTCTTGCCCAGGCGGCTCTCAAGGTGCTTTGCCAGGTTACAGTCATCTCAACCACCGATTGGGGTGGGGGTCTGCTTCCAAGAGCTCTCACATGGGTGTGGGCAGGATTGACTTCCTTGAGGAGGCCCCCCTCGGTTCCTGCCATGTGGACCTCCCCATAGGAGAGCTAGCTGGCTTCCACCAGAGCAGGCAAGCAAGACAGCCGTAGAGGGTGGGCAAGACAGAGGCCAGTCTTTTTGTAACCTGATCTCAGAAGTGCCATCCCATCACTTTCGCCATATTCTATGGGTTAGAAGCAAGTCACTAGGTCCAGCCCACACTCAGGACAGGATTCCACTGGGTGTCAATACCAGGAGGTGGGGCCATTGGGGGCTACATTGGAGGTTGTCTGATTACCATGCTGATTATCATCCCATCCCCAGGCTCTGAGCTTTATCTTATTTGGTCATCCTCCCAACACTGCAAGTGAAGTCTCTACTTTCTAAATGAGGACACAGAGGCTCAGAGACTTGTGAAGTGACTTTCTTGTAATCACACAGCTCCGAGAGAGAACTGAAACCCAGATCTTCCTTTTTTTTTTTTTTTTTTTTTAAAACCCTGGGGTCGACCTTTGAGACTTTCTAAATCTAACCCAGCCTCATTCCAGCCGGAGGGCGAATCCTTTCCTCCTCAGCTCCCCAAACACCCACAGCCCTATATGTGCACATCCCAGGCTGTTTTACGGGATGGGCAGTTCTTAATGCCCAGGTACCCGCCACCCGTGTGCCTTACGGAACCCCGTCCGTCTCATTGGTGCCTCTCTCACAGGGCTTTGTGGGCTGGCAGGGTCTCAGGAAATGTGTGTTGGATCCAGCTGTTGTATGAGGCTGAATTAGAGGAAGTCAGATCCCCCCAGGGAGTGTCTGCATCTGAGCTTTGTCAGTGATTCTGGAATGAAAGGCTGTTTTAGAGCAAGCCAGGGAGATGTGGGGAGGCGGGAAGAGGGGCAGGGGAGGAAGCACAGCCCACCTGCAAAAATAGCAGGCCAGTTGCGCCTGCTCTGATTATGTCATTCTCTGGCCCCTCGTTGCTGCAGCATGAAGTCAAAATCCTTAACGTGGTGTTCAAGGTCCTGCGCAGCTGACACAGCCTTCATCATCCACCACTCTCTGTCGGGCATCACTGGTCTGTATGCCCTGTTCCCCAAACGTGCCAAGGGCTGTCCACATCTCCAGGACACAGTTTTTTTTTTTTTTTTTTTAAGATTTTATTTATTCATTTGACAGAGAGAGAGAGAGAGAGAGGACAAGCAGGGGGAGAAGCAGACTCCCTGCTGAGCTGGGAGCCCGACATGGGGCCATGGGGCCATGGGACCCAATCCCAGGACCTGGAGATCATGACCTGAGCCGAAAGCAGATGCCCAACCACCTGAGCCACCCAGGTGCCCCTCTATGACACAGTTCTTGTATAAAATGGCACCGATTTCAACCCTTTTGTCACTTGGCAAAATTCTCGTCATCCGTTGGTCCAGCTCAGATATTGTCTGCTCCCTGCGGCAGAACTCATGGTTTCCTCAGGCCCCTTCTCCCCAACTGGCCATGGGCTCCTTGGGGGCTCACCGTGGCCCCAGGGCTTAGCTCAGTGCCCGCGGCAGGGCAGGCGCTGAAAAAATGAGGACTAGGGCAAGAGTGGGTGCCCCTGAAGGGAATGGGAGCAGCAGAGACCTTCTCCTCTGCCCTCTGGTGACCCCAAATGAGAACAGAGGCCTGATGCCACTTGAGGTGGAGGGAGTACTTTAGTAATTAATTGCATCTCTCTCTGTCCAGCATTTAGCCTGGCTCTGAGCATAGACTTTAGGAGGAATATTGAGGTGTGGATGGAGCATATTCATATGCAAGCATTTTTCTGGGACAGCATCCATGGCCTTCATTGGGTTTTTAAATGGGCCACCACCTCTCCTTTGGGCAGTGATGGATTTTATGTGGCTGAGAGGTCAGATTCCTCTGGGTCTGCTATTCAACCCACAAGTAGGGAATTAGTTTGGATTAAGCTGAGCTGCAGATAACAGTAAATCCCAAATAACCATGGCTTCAATGAGATACAAATTCAGGGACAGCTTTCTGGTCTGCAGCTCCTATTATTACCACAGATATTCCCATTGTCCAAGCCTCCCTGGGACACGGCCACCAGAATGGATGGTATCACTGTCTTTGTACCCAAGCCCCTCCCTGCCTGGAGTGCAATGAGAAGTGGAGGCTGGTTTCCCCACTGTTCCAGAATCCCCCAGCCACTGAACCCAGTCTGGTGTCTGGTCTGCAGAACTGACTCTCTCCCCAGGCTCCACTTTCCTCCCACCCCTGCCTGAGGGTGGGGGTGGGGGGGCGGGGAATTCAGCACAGGCTCACTCTTGGGGTTGAGGGAAGGAGATGCTGCAAACAGCCAGAGTTTATCTTACCATTATTTCCTTACATAAACTGCTACACCAGCTTTGCAGCAGAGAGCCTGCAGGGCATGCCTGATGCAGAGAAAAGATCGATGGGCAATTAGCAGCAGCTTTTTGCAGAGGCTCTCAAAACATACAAGGTAGTTTATAGGCTCTTTATTTGGCCTCCGGGGCCCCCAGAAGTCAATAAAATTTCCTCTATTCATTTGTTTAAGAAACTCTTTCTTGGGGGGGTGCCTGGGTGGCTCAGTTGTTAAGCGTCTGCCTTCGGCTCAGGTCATGATCTCAGGGTCCTGGGATCGAGCCCCGCATCGGGCTCCCTGCTCCGCAGGAAGCCTGCTTCTCCCTCTCCCACTCCCCCTGCTTGTGTTCCCTCTCTCAAGCTGTGTCTCTCTCTGTCAGGTAGATAAATGAAATCTTTTTTTTTTTTTTTTAAAGAAACTCTTTCTTGGGGCACCTGGTGGCTCAGTTGGTTAAGCATCTGCCTTCGGCTCAGGTCATGATCCCAGGGTCCTGGGACTGAGCCCCGCATCACTCTCTGCTCAGTGGGGAGTCTGCTTCTCCCTCTCCCCTGCTTGTGCTCTCTCTTGCTATCGCTCTCTCTCTCTCTCTCAAATAAATAAATAAAATCTTAAAAAAAAAAAAAAAAACCTCTTTCTTTCATGGACAGGATAAAAGCAACTTTAGTGTAGCCAATGTCAAAACTGACAGAGGTTCTGAATTAGTGGAATCAGTTAATGAGGATTTCATTATTCAGGGCTCCAAATTGTAGCCCACCCCTTGGGATATGGGACCCTCATTGTGCTCACCTCTGGGGTCCCCTGCTGGGGCTCCATTTATGATTATTGAATGAATAGTCAAATGAGCAAGGAAATAAATGAACGAGGGACGCCTGGGTGGCTCAGTCGGTGTAGCATCTGCCTTTGGCTCAGGCTGTGATCCTGGGGTCTTGGGATCGAGCCCCGCATCAGGCTCCCTGCTCAGCGGGGAGTCTGCTCCTCCTTCTGCCCCTCCCCCTGCTTGTGCTCTCTCTCTCTCTCTCTCTCTCTGTCAAAATAAATAAATAAAATCTTTTTTAAAAAAGGAAATACATGAATGAAAAAACACAAACTTTTTCCAAAACTACCATCTTATATTTTTTGTATTGGAACCACCTATTTTGGAGGGCAATTTGTGGCAGGACTAGTCAGTCTGATTTCTTCTGACCCATCCAACTCTTCCCCACCAGTGTCTGGTTTTGAAACAAAATGGGACATGTAAACCTCTCTTTTGAGCTGCAAACGTCTCTTGTTTAGGCAGAAGTGCTTTCCACTTCTGGATCTTAGTATTTCTGAATCTTTGATGAGTGGAGGCAGAGATAAAAACAGAACGTCTCAAACTGCCAGAAATGTGGCTTTGGCGTGGCCTCTCTGTCTTGGTTCTGGAGAGATCTGTTGGTCATGCAGATGGACGTCATCATCCTTGGGCGAGCCCCAGATGTTGGCGAGATAATCCAAAAGCAAATAACTCAGGCAGGGATATTAAGAGTTCTGTTTATAGAGAAATAAAAATATTACCAAAGCCATACACTCAAACAAGTACAAGTTGGCCGTTGAAGTGAGCAAATATTTTTAATCAGAGGTCTATTTCCGCACACCCACCCTCATCTCCCTTCCTACCGTACTCATCTCCCCTGCCCTGCGGTAGGGCGATCAGTGACAGTCTTTGGAGCACATCTGACCCTGTCTGGCTGCGTCCTTCCTTGAAGCACACCCACAGCTTTGGTTCCTCGGCCCAGGTGGTGGGGAGACCCATCCCTAGATTCTGGTGTGAGGTTTGCTGGGAGCCTTGCCTTCCCTGGTTGCTGCTTGTGGGTCTCGATCCCTGAAATCGGCCTCCTTGACAAGTTCATGTCTCCATTCATGCCCAACCCTGACTCCACTTGTCGCTGCCATTTCACCTTCCTTCCCACCCTGGGGACAAGTTCTCCTCTACATCCTTGCAGGTGGAGAGATCTGGAAAGCCAGGTCTCCTCTCCTTTGAGCTCTAAGGTGGGAAGGGGCATGTCTGGCTGCACAGCCCATTGGGGGCTGCCCTTTCGAGAAAGGCCATAGTCTGGTGGGCTGGGGAGGAAGGGCGTTCTTCCTTAAGACTGTGGACTGAAGTTATAATAAGTTGCTGAGGGTTTTGTGACTATCTATAATCCACTCATTCATTCACAGTCATTTTTTGAGGCCCTGTTATGTGCGCGGCCTGGTGCTAGGGACTGGGGGATGGAGGGAGCTCACAGCCTGGTGGGGCAGGTGGCCAGCAAAGTCAATATTGATGGAGTGGTATAACAGGTGACACTGGACATCGTGCAGGAAGCTGTGAAGCTCAGAGGAGGGGCCACTAACTGTGCCCAGGGAGGGTGGAGAAGCCTTCAGGGAGGGCTTGTCCTTTGAGTTGAGTCTTGAGGGAGGAAGCAGATAAGGAAGAAAAGTTTACATAGACTCTAGACCCGATGGTCTCAGGCCCCTTGGAAGACCTGGAATTTCACTTTGTTTTCTTCCCTTTACATTTTAGTGCTAAAAGGGGTGATTTTTCAGAAGGAGAGATGGCCCTTGGGGGTGGTGTGTGGGACAGAGCTGTGGCAGGCTGCCTGGGTGTCCTCTCTCTAGATGTCCCACATCCCCTAGGCTCACTCAAATCCCAGGCCACCTTCCCATAGCAATTGGTGCCACACGGGGAGGGCCCTGCAGCGCATATGGACCTTTATTAAAGATTAAAGATTAAAAACTGAGCAGAAAAATTACAGAAAGCTGACCTTCCTCACCCCAATCTTTCCCAGACCCCACTCCTGCTTGGCAACGGGCCTTTCTTGTACCAAAAAAATTGTGTGTGTACAGGGCTCTGTGAACCTCACTCCCTCAGCTTTTGACGGAGGAGTCTCTCCTCCCTAGGACCTTGGTAAGCCTGTAGACGTCGGGCAGTGACTGCCTGAGATATATGAAGCTTTCTTCTCAGCCCCTTCCCTTTTAGGCTTAGGCTTGCTTAGGAGAACAATAAGCACACAATTACTCCATCTTTGGGATGTTGGCTTAATTATTTATTTTTACTGAAACATTGTAAATGTTTCCTTTCTACCCTTTCAGAAACGCAAATACAGTGGTTCCCCCCCCCCCCCCTTATCTGCGGGCACACGTTCCATGATCCCCAGCGGATGCTTGAAACCAGGGGTAGCACTGAAGCTTATAGATACTATGTTTCTTCCTATAAACACATACCTATGATAAAGTTTAATTTATAAACTAGGCACAGTAAGAGATTAACAACAGTAACTAGTAATAAAACAGAGCAATGATAGTAATGTCAAGTTATAAACGTTAAGTGAATGTGGTCTGTCTCTCTTACTGTACTGTACTCACCCTCCTTTTGTGAGGAGATGGAGGGAGTTGAGTGGCGTGGCTGACGGCGGGGGGGGGGGGGGGGGGGGGGGGGGGGGGGGGGGGGGGGGGGG